>NC_082603.1:29879536-30187636 GCF_030936135.1 Gavia stellata | reverse complement strand
AGAGAGAAATAATTAAGGAATTGCTCACTCTTCCCTTTCAGCACTACTTGCAAGCAACCTAACCCGGCCTGTGTGGGCTCAAATAGTGCAACAGCCATTGCACTTCATGTTACTGTAAAGATTATTCTGGGCAAATAACTCAGCTGCCTTAAACCGAGAGTCAGCAGTGCAGGAGTGGAATCCGGGGAATTTTCTTCCAGCATGATTCCTGCTATCATGCTGCATAAATTTTCTATTTGTCTTCAGAATGGGCTTATAGTGTTGTTGCTAATGACTGAAGAAATGCACAAAAAGCTGTTTTGAAGTATTCTACTCTTAAGTAGTTAACTGCCGCTTTCTAATACAGTTAAGTTTGAATAAGTAAAATGTCTTTCAACAAGCTATTTAGCCATCCAACAGCAAAGGAATAATATTTGAAAGAGCATTAGAGCTGTTGCTCGTCTCCAAGAGCTGCTCCTTAGGGAAGCTCTGAATTTGTATACTGGATGCTTGTCCACTTTGTCACCTTTTCATCTTTCCCTCTTTCCTCTTATCTTTATCCCACAAAACTAATCCTACTGCAAATCAGCTCCTGTAAGGTCTATGCAAACCTGTCCCCAATAACTCAGGAGCAGGATTGGTATAGGAGACAAGGAAGCTGCGAGGCTGAATTGAATGGATGTGACATCTCTATTCTCCACTTCTGCGTTATGGCTCTTATTTTCCTTGAGGAATGAGACAAATGGGGCTTGTTTCCAAGCTAGTGAGTATAAAGTTGAAGTAATTGCATCCGCAAATACGTGGTCATGGTTTATATGGTTGAAATAAATGACATTGTGTCTCAGTGTTCAGTGATGTAGAAAACACAGTTAGAGACAGAAACATAATTTTTTTTCTTTTTTCTTTTTTCTTTTTTTCTTCTCCCTGATTAACCAACATGTCACATCTTCCTTTTATCTGAACTCTCCCTTATGTGATGATAAGCAGCTGTGTGTTCATCAGAGTAGAATCTGCAGCAAAACACCTGTGACATGGACATTTGCAAGGGATTTTAATGGTGCTCCTCCAACATTAAATATGGTCTGATTTGTTATTCACTTTGTGAAATCCTGAGTATACAGCACAAGGAGAAACACGGAAATTTGTTATGCTTTAGCAAACAAACCGTGTTTGTGAAAGATCCAAAACAAGTCTGCTGCTAGCCATGTCTTATGTGTAGGTTGCTATCTTTAAAAGTATGGAGCTTTCCATCAGCAGAATCCTGTAGAGCTCGAGTTAATACTTCAGTAGTTAAATTTTATTAACTTAATTTTTAATACATACTTTGGCACAGTTCAATTAAGTTACATTTCAAAGAAAATTTACCTCAGTTTGGTTTGTTATTTTAAAGGAAAATTACCCTCATTTTCAGGAGTTGTGTTACTATACTTGCTATTGATTCATGTCTGTGTTTTATGAATAAAAGCAACATTTCTCTCAAACCATATTTGGGTTAATCATCAAATTTAACCTTGCTGTCTTATTCATGGGAAGGAGCGCTCAGACGCTATTGTAGTAAGATCAACCTGCCACAGAGCAAGAGCTGCCTCCTGTAATAACAGGCTGGACCGATCACATCTCTTCTGTGCTCTGTAATGGGGACAGAGTATCCCCCAGTGCAGGTATTTGCAAATCTGCTTGTTTATTTGAACTGGTGCTTAGGGTCTCCACCGGAGATTCAGAGTTTGCTGGCTGCTTTAAAACACAAAGTGAAAGCACTGCCTGTCCCAAAGCGGGACACACGTGGGAGAGAAAGTACAAATGGGGGACTTGGATACATACAGAGACGTTGTGGTATGTCCATGGATTGTTTTACTGAATTGCCAAACTGCTCCTGTAAACAAGTGTGCTCAGGGGGTCAGTGGGGGAGAGGCTGGAAGGAGTGGTTTGGAAGGAGACTCTTGAGGGAGAATTGCTGCATCCTTGTCCCCCTGCCAGTAGTAGGAGTGCTGGTACAGCCTCCTTCATGCTGCTGGTAGCTTCCTCTGGTTTGGTGAAAGCCAAAAGGAAGAAGGCAGCAAAAGGAAGAAGGAACAGAGAACAGGAAAGCGCATGGGATTTGGAAATTGCTGACAGAAAAGGCAGGAAGCTTGTTAGGATCTAGGAGACCTTCCCAGATTGACAGAGCTGGGGCTATCAAGAGAGAAGGTGCCGGGGCCTGGCAGAGAAATGAGATGGCTCTTCAGGAGAAGAACAAGGAGAAATCGTAGGGCAGCTGAGGCTGGAGTGTGGTCTGGTGATGGAAGGGACACAGAGAAGAAGCAGGGAATTCTCACCCAAAGAAGGAATGGTGGAGCGCAGCAAAGCAGAGGTTGTGGGAATTAGTATAGGAGAAGGAAGGGGAAAGAAGGATTGGCAGAGGGAGAGATTAATTTTTTTCTGTGTGGATCCTGCCTTGCTAGCGTTGAGAAAGCCTGGCTAAACTCAACAGGGATTCTGTGTTACAGGCTTTGCACCATTCACTGCCTTCTCATCCAAAGTAGGGAATGATCTTCAAGCCTTCACTAGCGTCCCAGCCGAGAAACTTTGTGGCCTGGATCAAGAAGATGTATAAAAGCTTGTATAGGGGTGATATAATGATTTACATTTCTCTTTCTAACCTTTAGGCCATTCTCTTTTCATGAGATGATTTAAACTCTGACCCAGACGAAGGCAGGTGGTGCCAACCAATGGCACAGTCATTCTGTGAGACACAAGTGCACGTTAGGAAGCTCTCCCATCAAGCTGAGGTTACTGCAGATTCACTTGTACAGACTCTGTACCCCAGTAGAGCTTACTGCTTGGTTTGTGCTGGACCGAACGTTTGCTCAATACAGTTGCTACCTAACCAGTGAGGAGGAAAGCCCTGAGCAGCCGGAATTAATCTTTGAAACCATTTTACCAGTTGAATACATTTGCCACCTAACTCACCCTCCCTGGATTGTGGGTTTATTCCTCAATTCCTCTCTCTGAGCACCTAGGCTTCAGCCCACCCATGTAAGCAGAGGTCCCTACTGATGAAAGCAATGGGAAGTGGAAGTCTGCACAGCTAGCTGTGTAACAGTTACTTAAATTACTGATCAACAGCCAGTTTGGCCAGGGGGAACAGAGGTTTAACAGTGAACAGGAGAAGAGGAAAGCAAAGGGGTATTCTTTCTCTTTCTCAGACCAGTGCTAAAAATCCAGATGTTTTTCCTCCTCCACTTGCCTTCTTTCAGACCAGCAAATGCATGTAAGTCTGCATTGTCTTTGCCTCTGTAATTTTCCACTCAACAGTTCCTCTCACCTGGCCATCTGAGTCAATACCGTTTTCCTTATGGTAAAGTACCCTGCTTTAACTTCAGCTGAAGAAATAGCTTTGTTTCTTCTCAATCTTAGATTTTGGCAGGGGAAATAAAGCCACTGTAAATTTATTCAAGTGCTAATATATGTGCTTAGATTTACTGAGACTAGGAGGAGGACAGTTGTGCACAGGCAACTTTAAAAACCCCTCCCTTTTTAGACTGTTATCATTTGGCATGCTATACTGCACATACAGTTTTTATAAGATGTTACTAATGAAGCTCAGTGTAGTCTTGTATGTGGTCTGAAAAGAACCATAATCTCAAGAAATGCTGTTTTTCCCATCACTGCTGTAGCATTATCTAGTGTGTTGTAAGTGCTGCCATTAACCATGATATATCAGGTTAAGAACTATGTAACTATTGAACTCAGATAGTGTGGGGTTCAGGGAAGGTTGGGCTGATTTATATTTATTTTTTGGACACAAATTCACCATTAGTTCTTGAACCTTATACGGTACGCTCTGTGCTCATTTTAATGAGTATTCCCATCAGAATCCCGATTGCTTCATGCACTTAACGAAGGGGATTTCTGAGTCTTAGAAAAAGTTGAGGCCCAGTTCTAGGTTTATCTGCTTAAAAAAGAGCTCTTTGAGAAAATATGTATTGGTAGCTAACCACTACTGACTCTGCCCTAAGGATCTGTCCTAACTTCAGGTTATAAACAGAAGATTTTTTTGAGAATAATAGGGAAGAGCATCTCAGCTCTTCAACACAGTCTGCTTCTACACCTGTATGGTTGAAAAGGATGTGTTGGAGTATCCTTCCATATTCTGTAGGAAGTAAAGGGTCATGATATACTCGATAAGAGATAGATGCACAGACAGCAATAGCTACAGTGAAAATACGTTCCTCCTTTTTCCTAGCCTGTTTGCTAAAGACAGCTGGAGAGAGTGCAGCCTGGGAACCCTGAGCACTTCTGCATAATTTTGCACTTAGTAATGATTCAAAATTTGCTCATTTACTGATTTCTAAGGAGTCAGTTCCAGTTCAGCTGTGGATAAGTTATTTTTCCAGCTGCATCTAAATGATTGTTTTCATATTCAGCACCATGATTAATGATTTCAGAAACAATAAGAAAAAGTATAGTTTTCATAGGCATATTTCTAATCCTTGTGAATCTGGAAAGTTCCTGTAAATAACTTAGTCTTATCTTTATTTGTGTTGGTTTCTTTCTCCTCTTTGTTGCCTTACCTGAACACTGTAAAAAGGCTTCTAGATGAGTGCCATGTGTTTAAGTAGCCAGTGTCCTAGTTTATACTGCTCATGTGATGTAGTTCAAAGCAAACCTGCCTTCAGTGCAACTCTGGAGTAATCCCACTGTTATTAATGAAGAAGTCTTCCAAAATTATACCAGTTCACATGAGAATAGAATATAGTGCTGTGATACAAATCCAAAGCAATCCAGCTGAACTCAGCCTTTAAAGTAACTACCATAGATGTACTATAGAGCTACGGCCACACAAAATCATCACTTCTGAATTGTTGATTTTAGACATGATTTTTACTCCCAGCAAACCTGAAGTGCCATCAAACTGTAAATAAAATTCTCTCCATCAGAATGTGAAATCTTGAAGTATTCAGCATTGCCATTTTGTGTTCAAATACTTGATCCCAAATTGTTCAATTCTTTTTGCACTTCTATGAACAGATGAAACTAGCGTCATGAATTAAAGCACCAGAGTTTGGTCCTGCATTCCTGGATTTCTCCTATAAGTTTTGTGTGCTATGCTTCAGCTTGTATTTTGGCCTGGGCTGGAGAACTACAGCAAGCACATGCGTGGGTACTCATATATATCCTTTGGACTGTTAGATTAGTAGGAGGAGATAGGTATATGATTAACAATGAAAACTACTAAGAGCATTTTATTAAAGAACTGCCATTGTTTACGCTTCAGGTTTGCTGAAGTGTCTCTGACAAAAGAAAGCACATTCAAAATGGTGAGCCATCTTGCTGTGGATTCATTTGCTGAAGCCACTTTGGACAGGTACAAATAGATATAAGTTCAGATCCATTGATCCAGTGATCCATTGATCCAGTGATCCATTGGCAAGTCCACTGAATTTAATCCACAAAAGGACAGAACCCTATATGGCTCCCTGCAGAACACGTTTTTTCCTCATGTCTCAGAAGCTGATTTCAAATGTGTTTCAACAGGCTTTTACCAGAGGTGATAACTTCTGCCATGTCTTGTACATGGACTTTTTCTAGCTATGGAGGACTTTGAGCATGAGTTTCATTTCCAAGACTACTTTTCCTTGCTTTTCTGAAGACAATCTGAGTTCCTAGCACCATATTCGTTATTGGTTGAATTTTGGAGATAGTGTGTTATTTAACTTCTACCTTACTGGGCAGTCATCATTAAAGTAACTTGCCTTACTTGGTTTTGTCTTAACAAATGCTTATTAGCAGATGCATTAACGTGGTAAGGTTTTTTGGCATGCTACAGGCTAAGTCTTTCTTCTCAGGCACCATTCCTTTCTTTGAAAGCTGTCCTCTGCTGCAGACTGAGTTACTCTGTTGGCAGAACCACTTCTTTGAGCACCGTAGACAGAGGAGCTGTGGCTGACAATTTGTCTTCAAAATGCCCTGTTTTCTTTAGGAAGCCTTGTTATTAATAGATCCCTTTAGCAGACAGTGAATCTTTTTATTGCCAATTTCCAGTCTGTAAAAATTGCTCATACTTCACCATAGCAATAGTCATCATTACCTTGTAAAGACCTTTTGTTTGTTCCTGTCATGAGCTCATTTTCATTGCACCCATTAATCTGAATAAACTGCATGTTGTTTATCTCCATCATTTCTGCAAGCTGGTGATGAGCTCTGTCAGTCTCACAAATATCGAGATGAATGGGTTTCCTTGAAAAACCAATGCCAGGGTAGGGAACAACAAGGACAATTAAAAGAATAAAGCACTAAGGAAAAGAAAGGTAAAACTTAAAAACTGAGTGTAAAATTGAATCTTCTGGATTTAAAAATAAGATTAAATTCTCTTTGGCTAAACTGCTGGTAGGTTGACACTGAATTCTCTGAAGTCCATTGGAATTTTGCCTGTCTTCCATGGGAGCAGAATCCCATGTGAAAATGGGTACACATTTCTTACTGGGTAATTTCTCAGCAGATAGAGAGCGTCCTTTGACTTGGTTGAGCCCATTGATTAAGCTAAATACAATATGAGTCTGCAGACCACTCAGTTGATCAGATACATGTAACAGCCAGTGTGGTGGATTAGAGCCCAAGGCTCTAACCCAGATCTATGTTCATCACGTGAGTGAAACCAATGATGTGACTGACCTTTTTCATTTCCACAGAGTTGTAACGAGGCTGATTCATTGAAACCCGCAGCTACAAGAGGATATGCATTTCAACCAGGAAGGGAAGAGTGCTTTATACACTTTTGTAGCTATGTTCAGTGTGTATTTGGAGAGAAATTATAAGTGAATAAATTATGATGTTAGACTGCACAAATTATTTCAGAGGAATGGCTGTATTTTTATTGTTACAGTGACAGTTCAAAGTGTTTAAAGCTTATGTGGAGCAGTTGTGAAGAGACATCAGTACACACATGCTCTTCTGAGTCTTGTTGCACTGAAGCACCTTTTAACAAATTGAAGCCGTTTGTAGTTGCTATGGGAGAGTCACCCTGTCTTGCTTCTTACTGTGTAAAGTGCAATGCAGGAAACAGTGGAAGTGCAGTGCAGAAATCCTTTGTTGAGGTTGCTGTGAATATGCAGAGATCCATCTCTAGCAGCAGAGAGGGAGAAAAGCTTCTTCCAGGTTTATTTTTAAGGATTGAAACCTGTGAAAAACTTGCTAAAGCTGAAAATCTTTGGATTCAGATAAGCTTTTCCTATATATTTCTTATCTCTCATGGCTGCTGATAATGACTGGCCTTTTCACCTGCGGAACTGCTCAAGAGCACATTAGAATGTCAAGTGCTAAATGAAAGCGGGCGGCACATATTCATGAATGCAAGTGGTAGCTTATGTCCCAATTTCCAATGAGCAGTTTCATTTGATGTGACAGAAAGCATGCAAATTGGGATATTGGCATGAACAAAAAAAGTTTTTTGTGCATACGGTGTTACAAAAGAAAGCATCAGCGACTACATATATTAAAACTAACCTGTTTTTAAGGTAGCAGTACTGTGAGGAACAGCTCTTCTTGCATTCAATATTTTAAAAACAGAATTGGGATTACACAACAATTTACAGAGAAGGTTTTCATAGCAAAGAAAATGTAATTCCTGAGGCTGACTGTCCACAAGTGCTATCAGTAGAAGGCCTACAATCGTAAGTCCCAAACCACAAGTTAGATAAAATATTGTCTGGTCATGTGCCTAATGCTAATCAAATACTGAGCATTCAGAGATTCCTGACCTAAAACTTTAATTGGTGTTTTTAAAAAAAAAAAGGGAGACCCAGGTCAGGCAAATTCAGAAGTTTTTTCCTTTTTCTTTTTATTTCCTAGAATTTTATGTAGATTTAAATGGAAAATGTCACTGTTGACATATGTATAGTTTTCTCTCCGGGATGTGAGATCTCTGACTTTATGTTATAACTGGCAAAGCAGAGGAGTGAAAGCTCTGCAGAACAGTTGTGCAAAATATTGGCAGTAAGGAAATTCCAAGGAGCAGTAGTATAGGCAGACTTGGTAGCCCCCCTTCCTTTTTGCTTCCTTTCCTGCTCTATTTGCTTGGCTTCTTCCCTTCCTCCTTGAGGCACATTTTCATCTTGTATGTTGTTGCCTGTGTTACGAAGCTCCATGTTGCATGTCAATTATACAGGTGGCTCTTACAGAGTGAACCCAGTGACTTGGAGAGAGAGGGATTTTCTTTACCTGTGCAGTAGCTGCTTTCTTTTCCTTCGGCATTGATCAAAAACACATGATTGATCATGGCAGTATATTCAATCTCCTGTATATAGGTCAGCTGCTGACATGTGTGGTCAGTGTTTTTGTGGTAGTTCTCCGCCTTAGTGCTGACAGTTACCAGTGTTTTGATGAGAGGTTCATCCCTTTGTCCCATTGTTGTGTTTTAAATTTCCTACTAAATGGCCATTTTAAGCAAATTCCATTTATCAGTAGACTATCACTGTGATTTCAGATGCGACTTCTGGAGTAGGACTTGTGATGACAACTGTTTCCTCATCTTGGACTGTCTATTTGGTGATTCACTCCCCCAAATAAAGTCTGCCAACTCCAGATTCAGACATACTCAGTTGTCTATATGTTGTTCTGTCTACCTCTAGACATGTCATATCTGCTGATATCCTAAAGGGACCCTCTGAGACTGAAACTAAGCAGTGGTCTTACTTGTGGAGGAAGAGGAAAAAAAGATTATCTTCTACTGGCTGGTTTCAAGATGATACAGTGGAAAATTGGAAGTTTTTCCAGTGTTTAAATGTGGAAGGAGCTGGAGACAGAATGGAACGTCACCTTTTGATAGCTTATTTTCTGCAGATGGGTACCTTGGAAAAGGCTAATCTTATATTGTAATGCTGGACTATGTTCCAGATGGAGAGAATAAATTGAGTTGGCAGAAGAGATGAGCTGTACTTTGTTTCTATAACTAACTTACTGGCCTGAAATGAAAGGCGGAAGGGCTAGCATGTGTATACTGCCATCCCGAGCCTCCAGCAATCTGGGGACACCTACTTCCCCACAGTGACTATTAAAGTCATATGTGCCATGCAGGCAGGGCGTGCTGAACTGTCCCTTTGTTAGATGTCTGCAGCAGATGAAGAGGTTTCCACCTCAAAAAGACACGCTGTAGTCACGGCACCTGGAACAGTTCAGAAAGAAAAAATGTTGGAAATGTTTTCTTTTCCCATTCCTTTTTCACTTAGGCTGCTGTTCATGAGGGCTTGATCCATACCCACTCTCTTCCTCTCATCCCTGGCAGCTTGACGCGCTTCATGTTTGTGAAATATTTGGCCATCTTCTTGCATCTCAGATTTTTTTTCCCCCTTCTTATTTCTTAAATAGTTTGTTCGCAATTTTGATAACCAAATTGTTTTATAGCTAATGTCTTTTCTTCACTTAGCTTCTCACTCACAATATTCAACAGGTAAGTAAAAATTTTGCAAGAAGTTTGGTATAGTCTGGCGACCTATAGTCCATCCTGGCCTGCAGGACTTGCATTGTCTTTGTGTTTTTCTCTCCTGAGCTCATTTACACTTTCAAATGGTTTCTTGCTGTCAGCTTCCCTATTTATCTCCTCTATTTCTCCTGGTTGCTTCTGCCAGCATTCTTGCCTGCCACCTATCGTAAGTTTGGAGATGTCATCACTTTTCCCTAAGCCATGTTTGCACTGAGCACACACATTTAAATATGGATGAGCCTGGATAGATTCCACTTTGTCTTTTGCCTGGCACTGTTATAAGCTTGTCATAAACACTTCCTGAAGGATTGCCACATTGAAATATTTAAGGAGCTGTTTAATCTAGTCACACTGATTAAAATTGTTTAGTTCTTTAATGCACCTTTCTTGCTTGCTTATATTTGTTACACTTACTGTGCTAGTTTGCAAATTTGCTGAGAAAAAAGATCAACAAATAATGACACTAATCTTAGCAACTTGCATGCTTTTGTCATGAAAGGCTCATCTTTTGCCACTTTCTGCAAAAGAGGAGTTGGCAGGAAAGAAATACACAAAAGAAATATAAATATAAAATATTTATAAAATATAAAAGAAATATCGTGGTGGGGGTGTTCAATAATTGCTTAGGCAGGGAAAAAGCTATAATTGAAAAGACTTCCAAATAATTTGATTCCAGGACTTCAAGCCTGAATTATAGTATCAGTGGCAGTTATGCCACTTCTGTCATTACGGAAAACTTTTTACTGTCCTTCAGTGTCTGGCAAAATCAACAGTCATCTGAGAAGTGTCAAATTATTCGTTACTTTGGTTCTGAATGCAGTAAGCTCCTGTTTTATGTGTCATTAGTTTAAAGCCAGTAAGGACGACCAGGTTCTGCCTGTTCTTTGTCTTTTATTCCCCTGGATAGCTTGCCATATCTAATTAATATTTTGTCATCCATCACTATATAAGTCCTCAATGCTGTCTTCCATGTGAAATGTTTTCATCTATTTTGCTCTTTGTACCATGTGTTGTGTAATGGGGTCTAGCCAGTAGGCAATAGAAGCAGCTGCCTCTGGTGCTGAAATGTGTGGCAAACATGTCCTGTTCATTGCTGCTCTGCTTTGAAGCTCAGACTTCATGGTAAGGCTCAAAACTCAGAAGCGTGAAATAAAAATTAGTCTACAGAGACAAAAATCTCCTATTATCACCGGCAAGTAGCAGGAGTCCATGTTACCTTGTTCATTGTTCTCTGAGTCAAATGAATTATGTATGTGTTGTTGGTGCTGAAGAAATAAATAATAGAAAATAATAGTAAGTTTAAAGTATTTTCATGATACATATTTGTAAAAAGACATAGTTTTAGGTTTGTGGAAGCTTTTATGAGTTTGGGAATAACCATCAAGAGCTTTTTGGGCCTTGAAGAATTGGTCCAGGAGTCTCTCAAGAAAGAAGCTGCTCAGAAAGATTTTAATATTATTTTCTCCTGATTTTTTTTCAGAGGTTTATCTACTGCTGCATATTGGCACATCTCTTTCTGGTATAATGTGACAGGAGGAGACACAAAACATTACCTTGAATTATGGGAAGAAGAAAAGAGCTAACCTTGATGAAGGTTATTGAAAGGTGCCTCTACTCACTTTTCTTCCACTTTAGTTAAATTTGGCAGCTCTCTGCTCATTCAGAATGGTTCCAAACGTCTCTCCAAATGTCTTCCAAATGCCTTGTGAGATTAAGCTGGGTGCATGAAATGCAAGTCCGCAAAAGTCATACGATTTAGCAAAGCAGAGTAATGACCCTTTAAAATTCTTTTAAGGTGTCACAAATTAGTCTTCTAAGTTTTTTTAGTTTTATTCTAACATGATGGCTATAACTATTCTAAAATTATTGCTGATATCTGCAACATCTTGACTGACATTACTTTGACCTAATTAATTGCTAATTCTTTAAATCTGTTACAGTGTTTACATGAATATTCCTCATCTACTTCACAGGTTTTAACGATACTGAGTTTGTTACCCTGGTATTTATCTCAGCACTTCCATGTAACTGACATTTTTGGAGCCAAACCCTCTATTTCAGTTGAGAACTGGAAGGCAGAATGATTGGAAACAACTTACAGAGTATTTCTGCATTGTTGGGAAGCCTCAATATGCTGTGAAGTGTCTCAGAAGTGCCTGTGTGCCAGCAGTCTCTCTCTGCCTCTGTCATTGCATGGGTGATGGTGCACAGACAAGCTGTACTGACCTCTTAGAATAACATCATTTATCTTTTTATTTACGTTGCCTACTTTGTGCCTTCTCTTGTAGCACTTTACAGGTGGAGATACAGAAACTTAACTGACAGTGAGTTGTCCTTTCCCTGTCTCTTATGTGGGTTTCCACAAGATGGTTGTGATTTAGCAGGAACCTGGATTCGGATATTCCACAGCAAGCTCAGTGCTTTTTTCTTTATCCTTTCTTGGGAATCCAACAGCAGAGGAGGATAAACCAGACTGGCATTTAGGCTGATGTTGCCTCCAGGGAGCACGTTGCTTAGGAGGGCACAGCGCAGATGAGTGCCAGTGCACCTGCGGCTGGTTTTCCCAAGACTTACCTCCATGCTTCCTTGATGCACAAGTCCCATGAAGATGGTCGGCGTGCACAGGCTGCCCTCCCTCCTGTCCCTTTCTACAGGCGAGTCCTGTGCCGTGGAGCTCCCTGGGAGCTGCTCAGCAGGCAGAGGGGCTAGAGGTAGCCTTCCCTGCCCGTGTCTTGCCTACCAGGCATTTGTGCAGCTGCTACTGTGGCTGGCTCCAGCAGGAGCGCTTAGGCCCCACTGCAGCAGCATTTGGTGCTGAGCTGAGGGAAGTGTGGCAAACCTTAACCTGTGCAGTACTACAATGTGGTGTGGGCATGATCTAACCAATCCTGTGTGCAACTCAGCAGTCATTTCCAGCTCCTTCCTCCCTCATTTGGACTGAAGGAATGCTTTGTATTTTAGTTTTCCTTGGGAGAAAACTCCTTCAGAACTGAAATCTTGGAATATACTGTTTTGCAATCAATACAAATGTGCTTATCAGTAGCCTTGGGCTTGAGAGGCACACAGGCTGTGGCAGTACCTATCTATTGACTCTAATATATTAGCTGACTAAAGTACTTTCCAAGAAAATAGCAGCAGCAGTTTGACCTCTAAGTAATGCTGCACTCTCATGTGTCCTGTGAATGAGGCATCTTCATTCCTATTGCTCAGAGATGCAGATGCTGGAGCATGCAAAAGCCAGGAGATGAGAATTTCACCCTTCTGGTTCAGCCATCAACATTTTTCCCTGTCTTTCAATCCCCATTTCAGCCTGATGTACATCTTCCATGTAACTGATAAACAGAATTGGAAATTGGTGAAAATAACTGCGTTGTTATAGTAGGAAAGTCTTTCCCTTTTTAGTTGAGGTGTAAGAACTGCAGCCCTTGCTTGCCTGAAGAGCTTTTATTTGGGGAAAGCCACAGTGGCAATAAATTCCAGTCTGAGCTTCAGTCTAAAGGGCGCTAGAATGCCAAATCTTTTGCGAAAGGTGGCCATGGGGCCGGCTGCTCTGATGACGCCAGACTGCTTCTGTTTGAGGGACAGAAGCCAAAAACCATCAGGAATTTTTTTTGTTTGTTTTTTGAGGTTCAGATAATGGTTTCCCATGATTCTTTGGGCCTGAATTCTATTTGAAGCTATTTATTTTTTAGGAATCTGTGTAGCACAGTGACTTGTATTATTATTGTATCACAAAAGCTATCAATTGACAGTGGGGCTATGATGTGGGTCCTACCATATTTACTGATAGTTGGTGGGTAGGTTAAACATCAATGATACTTTAAAGCAATCTTTACCTTTCAAAAGGCTTGGATGTCCATGGGATTGAAGAGGGATTAAAACTTTTAATGAAGATACAAGGGAGTGGCGGAACTGTTTAAACAAACTGGGTAATAACATAAAGGTGAATTGAGCAGGGTAAGGATGTCGGGCTGTTGCACTGGATGAAATCGTGGCATTAAACCCTTTCAGTTCTTACACTGAAAAATATAACTGACCTCTTGGTTCTGTATGTCAGAAGCTGGGGTCCTGTGAGTGCTGCTGTATTAATTTTCTGGAATTAATATAGGGGTCTTTTTCTGAGCATAAAGAATCTTTCTTTTGAAGCCCTTCCTTGCTTGGGGAAGAAGGGCATTTGTTCATGCTTATGAAGCCAGATTTTACCATGCGCATTACAGAAGAAGTCCCACTGAAATCAATTAAAGAATGTATGTCATAAGTGACCATTCAGTATGAGTAAGGATGGCAAAATACGGTCTTTAGATAAACCACAGGAGCAGAAAAGTCTGTCTTAATACTTTATTTTTATAAATCCTGAAGAAAACACGAGACAGATTGGTATAAACATGTTGCAGAAATTGAGGTGAGCAGGTTTTCTTCTAAATAGCCTGATAGCTGGGTTGCACCCTACAAGATTGATCTGGCAATGAATACAGAAATAAACTACTTAGCAGCATTTTCTGTGAGAGACTAATATCCTGCTGTATTAGCCCAAAGTACTGGGAACCGAAGAAAAAAGAGACAGATGAAAGGATAGAAAATAAAGGCCTTTAAAGGAAAATACAAAAGGAGAAAAAACACTTCTGCCTCTGCACAGATTCCAAATGGACGATTGACATAAAGGATCCTGGTATTGTCTCCCACCTTCTATTAGGGCTGTCTTATGGCTTGAACTGAGGAAATCTTAATTTTCTAGACTGGTATAAAAGGAAAAGCATCTTGAATTCCCTGGCCTGATGCCCTATTGAAGCATCAATTCATATACCATTTCAGAATGGGCCCGGCTAACAAGTGCTTCTGTTTGAATCCTGAAAAGCTTTCAAGGGTGTGCAGTGGCTGTTGCCTGGCAAACAGGGAGGAGCTGTCTGTTGAAACCCATAGCTGGTGTACATCTGAAAAGCTGGACCAACTGAAAATCATACCTGCTCTGCTTATATGTATGAAGAGATCAGCAGGTTGGTGTGGAAGGATCCAATACTAAGAATTTGTGTAGTGTACGTAATTATGGTTAGTAACAGCAAAAAGATTGAAGGAGGGATGTGTTCATTTGTCAGGTAACAGCTAAAGCCAAAAAAATTTAACTAATTTATTTCTGATTTAAATTTTTTAAAAATTACTGCTGTGATTATTGTACATGTGGATGACTTTTAAACAAAAGTACATAGTTGTAATTAAAATTATTATGTTTAAAAGAACAGTTGTTCTTTTAAAAATATTCAAATAAAACTAAAGAATGCACATGCCATACTAAGAAGAGAAACAAAGGAGAAAAAAGAAGAAGAAGCAGCAGAAGAAGAAAAACAAGAACAAGAACAAGAAGAAAGACAAAAAGAGAGGGGTTTAGTCATGGTCCTGAAGACAAACATGAAGGAAATTGTGTGATCTCCAGGGCATATGCAGCCCTCATCCGACTCATGGTGGTGATGAGCAATTGCAGCTGTGGTGGATGGTGGGCACTGACCAGTGCTAATGTGGGACAAACACCAAAAGCCCCAAGAAATCCCAGGCAACCTCAGCCTTTATGTTTTTTAAAGTGAGACAGCAGAGGGGAGTGTGACATCCTACTGTGTACCACGATGAGGTTACCAGTTATGGCTGTGTAAGGTACAGGATGTGGAAAAGTTGAATGAACTGCTTTGCTCTGCTGGGTTTCTGTACCCTGGCAGGTCATGGTTTATACACATGGAAGGGTGTACTGAGATGTAAAGGTACCATTTTGTTAAAACTATAGGTGGCTAAATGTAACGAACTGCTAGTAGTGCTCTGTTCTAATGTTAATGCCTTTCATGTTCAAAGCATCTTCTTCCAAGAATTCTGAAGTATTTCAAATTAATCAAGGGCAACCTTAAATCTGTGTAGTTTTCTGTGATGCTACTTATGCAGCCTTCTGTTCCTCCCATGTTGAAGCCATCTCTGGTTGCTAACTGATGATTCCCTCAGATTTTATTAATCAAGGCATGGCTTTCCTGTATGTGCCACTTCAAAACTTCAGGCTGCTCTCAGCTCCTGCAGCCACACTGGCAGATGACCAGGGCAAGGAAGCTAGTAGTTTTGAATGGAAAAATGAGTTCTCCCCTTTACTCGGGGAAGTGGTGGGGAGGGAGGAGAGGGAGGAGGAGGGATAAATTTCCAATTTACTGGACTTGCAGATGTAGTCATTTCTTTGTAGTTTGTCAGCTTTTCTGAGATGTCTTTCTGTAAATCCATAGGAAATAGATTGCAGCAGTTTTTTGCATGATTGATAATGGTGCATACTTCATCCAGTTTTAAACTCTACAACCTTATGTCCTGAGCAGTTTTTCCATATCACTTCTCACAGGACAGATAAAAATTATCTTGAGGTCTCCTTTGTGTGTTTTATTAGCATTATTAATATATTTTGTTTCCATTTCAGTCCCATTAAAGTCATAACTTCAAGCATATTCACTGCTGAATATCTCATCAGAGAGAGCTGTATATTTATAATCCCTGTTAAGAGCTTGCCAGTCATACAGTCTCATGCTTTTCCTCCTTCAGAACAATATCATTTTTCAGTTTATCAGTAGCTCTGACAGTAGAAGCAATGGGTGCTCTATTCCAGACTGTTTGCTTTTACGTTATTGCTCCTTAATGTGTTATACGGTAGT
Source organism: Gavia stellata (assembly GCF_030936135.1). Taxonomy (NCBI): domain Eukaryota; kingdom Metazoa; phylum Chordata; class Aves; order Gaviiformes; family Gaviidae; genus Gavia; species Gavia stellata. The sequence continues at coordinate 30,171,532 of NC_082603.1, read as the reverse complement.
TTCATCTTTCTATCTCCTCCATTCCTTTGCTTATGGAATCACTGTAAATTTATGTTCAATAACCTCCTTTTTTGTACAAGTCTGGGAAAAAAATGAGCAATAAAAGCCCCATTCTGTCCTCTTCAGGGGGATATGCAGGCAAACTGTAGTGGTTATTAGTACAGAGGACAAAAAGAGATTTTAAACCTAAGTAGCTGGGTGAAAAGAATGGATACTTTATTATTCCATTAGGTAATTTGTGTGATAGTCACATTGCTTTATCATCCCACTCCTTTATCACTTCTATTAATAATCATGTTTATTTCTGTTAAATTGTTCCTGGAACTTACATCCCTGGAGCCATAAATTGTACTGAAATACGTTGAGATTGTGTACTTGTTTATGCAATTTTGCTAAAGCCAAATTGGATAATGGCTGAAAGTGATGCTCAGGATTTAATTCCATTGAATACTTTATGAAAAACATAAAATAAAAGATAGTAATTAAATGGTGCAAGCAACTGATTAATTCTTTGTGAAGCTGCATATGTAGTTTGCCCTATTGCTGCTGTTTTCAAACAAAGGGCTATGACAGTCACTCTATGCTTCATTGACTTGTGTGAAAAAAATAAAACTTGTTGTACAGCAAGGCCACTTGCATGGCCATTTCACTGCTGACATCTTGATACAAACCCCTTAGGGGTCTAACAGAGATCAGTTTATCAGTACAGTAATAACCTCATTAAGTGCCAGGGAAATCATAAAGCATTAATGCTATAATGCGTTTGGATTTGGGTCATTATTATGTTAGGAAAACATTATTAATAATACTTTATGCCTGTTTATAGGAATTCTTATGAGCAATTTGAGATACTAAATGGCAGGTGTGTCGGTCATGCTCTCTTTAGTCAGTGAGCTTTTAAGAGCAGTGGACTCTTAACTTCCACACTTCTATTACTGCAGAGCTCCTGTGCAGCATGGGACTATTGACCTGAGCCAGTGCAGCAGCACTGACACTGCCTTACCTCGCAAGTCTCTTCATACACACATTGAGCATTCCTATCTGTCCAAGACAATATTAAGAACTTCAGCATTAATCCTTTAAATATAACTGTTAAAGACATCCATAGCTGAACAGTATTGTCTTGTGATTTATGCATAGCTAAATTGTGCCATAGGACAGGTGACTCACCCAAGTTTTCATAGATAAGGTCCTCCTCCATTTCCGTAATTGTTTTAATTACCTCTAAAGCACTGTGACAGGTGAGCTGAGTCTAATGCCAGGTATCTTAGCTGCATGTGTCAGGGGCAGCTGTGTGCTTGCATCCCCTCAGGAGTTTTTATAGCTGGTATTGCTACCTATGGCTTTATTTAACATCTGATGCCAGCTGGCACCTAGGTAAATGGTGATCAGTATCAGTTTCTTCAACTCTTCAGGAAAATAGAATATTATTTTATGCACAGCAGCTCTTTTTGCAGTGTTCCTGGGTGACAATGATTTGCTCTTAAAAGACACTGGAATATGTTGCTAATTCTGTGGAAATACTTTCTGGAGATTAACAGTGTCATGTCATTTTCCTAATTAAACTATAAAGCACACCAAAGACATTTCCAACTCTCCTCCGTAGTATAACATTAGGAAATATCAGAACCATGGGTACTGACATACTAAACTTTACCTGGACTCCTGATACCCAACCAGGCTTTGTGTTTTAAAGCACACAAATGCATATGATACTCAGAGGTTTAAAGTTAGATGCCCAGGTACCCAGGAGATAGTCATGTCATAACAGATGCTTTTTAGGACTGAATGCAAATTCTGCTTTTGGCTTTTGTTTTGTTTGTGTGGTTTTTTGTTTGTTGGTTTCTTGTTTCTTTTCCTTTTTTTTTTTTTTTTTTAAATAAAGTGGCTTGGTGTATAAGGAGGACAGAAGCAGACTCTTCTCAGTGGTCCCCAGTGACAGGGAAAGAGACAATAAGCACAAATTGAAATGCAGGAAATTCCATATGAATGTCAGAACTTTTGTTATTATGAGTTGGTTGAACACTGGAACAGGTTACCCAGGGAGGCTGTGGTGTATCCATCCTTTGAGATACTCAGAACTTGACTGGACACAGCCCAGGGCAACCTGCTTTAGCTGACTCTGCTCTGAGCAGGGAGTTGGAGTAGATGATCTCCAGAAGTGCCTTCCCACCTCAACCATTCTGTGATTCCTCAGAGAACAAAAATTTGGTACAGATTATGTAATGTTGTGGAAATAAGGAAATATTAAATATAGCCGTGGGAATACGGGACAGAAGATAGACTCTCCAAAAGGTATAGCAAAGAGAATTTACACACTTATTACCACAGCTAATGTATATTAGCTCCCAGAGAGAATGTAGAGCTTACTATCACCTTTGAGAGGAAGGCCAGGATGTGAGCTAATACTCAAGTCAGTGCTTAATTAACCAAGGAAAAAATATCAATAGAGGTTCATCTGAATGTCACAGATAATATGGAAATACAGTTTCTAATTTAATGCAGTAAAGTCTCTAGACATGCCCACCCCATATAAATGAGATCTAGGCCATTATTAAATAGAAAGGATGATAAAACAGGGAAAGAAAGGCTAATCTAAAACAGCTTGCTGCAACTTTATCAGAGATGTACTGATAGGGATCATCTGTGTTTCTGAACAACTGTACTTTTAGATTCATAAATAATTGTTTTAAAGGGATTAATTTGTCATTCAGACTTCTGGTTACAAGTCAGTGGTCCACTATGGTTCAAACAAATAAACAAATCTACCATCATTTTTTAACCTGAAGCCATTTGATTGGTAACGTAGTGTAGCTTGCAGAGTAGGAGCATCTTTTTCAGAGCTGCAGCAAGGCTTTCCTGCCAAACCCCAGCTAGAGAGGGTACCCAGACCCTGCCTGCTATTTGCAGTATCTGAAGCAAAACAATCCCTCACCTTTTCACTGCAGGTCCTGTGCTGCTCCATTCCTGAGAGTGGTGCTGGCATATGGATTTGGTCATATGCATTCACTTTGTGTTACTGGAACATCTAGAAGTAATGTACCTGGAAGTAGAGAAAGGTGTTTCCTGTGCCCCGGTATTGGGAAACTCAGTGTGGCAGATGATAGTTGACATTGTCATCAGCAAGAGTACCTGCTAACTGTTGAATCATTCAAACTGAGCTAAATCTTGATGTGTGCAATGCAGAGCTTTGTTGCCTTGAACTGAAATAACTCCAATAAATTGTGTACTGCTGTTTCTTAGCAGGTCTGTAACAGCAGGTTGTTTCGAAGTCGGATGTGCTTCAGTGGCATGGATTTACACTGAATTGCTGGGATGTCAACACTGCAGTCTGAAAGGAAATGGTTCTAAAGTGATATCCAAGATGATATGTTTTCCTTTTCTCCTGCTGCCTGCAAAATCTATCCTACTTTAGTTGTGTCCTTATTTTCCTGCACTTGAGCTCCAAGATTTGCATAGCAGCCACAATGCTTTCTGCACAGCATATCAAATGGATTGCGTAGTCCATAGCAACATCATCGGTTTCAGTTCTTGCTATATGCCTCCTGTATTCACCTAACTTCATCCTTCACTGTGACTTTTGGGGACTTTTATGACAACAAAACAGTAAGTCTTCTTTGATTTGATCAATCTCTCTATAAGCATGTGTTCTGTTCATGAATGGTACTGGGTAGTCCTGGAAACTGTACATCCTTTCCTTATCAAAGGCAGTGTGGACAGTGATGATGGATATTGTTCTCAACCTCTTGCACAGTGGTCCGGAGTCTTCCAAAAATAATGTTAATACCAACTGGGGGCCAAAGAGTTTCTATAGTTTGGGTGCTTTTCTAGTATCAGTGGGAACATCTAATCCCACCATATAAGGCCTTCATAGAATCATATTGTTATTATCTTGTTATGCTCATGGCATGGACAGGTGCACTCCTTGCTGGGTAAAAAATTGGCTGGATGGCTGGGCCCAAAGGGTTGTGGTGAATGGAGTTAAATATAGTTGGTGGCTGGTCACAAGTGGTGTCCCCCAGGGCTCAGTTCTGGGGCCAGTTTTGTTTAACATCTTTATCAATGATCTGGATGAGGGGATCGAGTGCACCCTCAGTAAGTTTGCAGATGACACCAAGTTGGGTGGGAGTGTTGATCTGCTCGAGGGGAGGAAGGGTCTTCAGAGGCATCTGGACAGGCTGGATTGATGGGCCGAGGCCAACTGTGTGCGGTTCAACAAGGCCAAGTGCCGGGTCCTGCACTTGGGTCACAATAACCCCACGCAATGCTACAGGCTTGGGGACGAGTGGCTGGAAAGCTCCCCTGCAGAAAAGGACTTGGGGGTGTTGATTGACAGCCGGCTGAATATGAGCCAGCAGTGTGCCCAGGTGGCCAAGAAGGCCAAGAGCATCCTGGCCTGTATCAGAAATAGTGTGGCCAGCAGGAGTAGGGAAGTGATGGTCCCCCTGTACTCGGCGCTGGTTGAGGCCACACCTCGAATACCGTGTTCAGTTTTGGGCCCCTCACGACAAGAAGGACATTGAGGTGCTGGAGCGTGTCCAGAGAAGGGCGATGAAGCTGGTGAGGGGTCTGGAGCACAAGTCTTATGAGGGGTGGCTGAGAGAGATGGGATTGTTTAGCCTGGAGAAGAGGAGGCTCAGGGAGACCTTATCGCTCTCTACAACTACCTGAAAGGGGGTTGCAGAGAGGTGGGTGTTGGTCTCTTCTCCCAAATGACTAGCGACAGGACAAGAGAAAATGGCCTCAAGTTGCATCAGGGGAGGTTTAGATTGGATATTAGGAAAAATTCCTTCTTCACTGAAAGGGTTGTCAGACATTGGAACAGGCTGCCCAGGGAGGTGGTGGAGTCGCCATCCCTGGAGGTATTTAAAAAACATGTGGATGAGGTGCTAAGGGACATGGTTTAGTCGTGGACTTAGCAGTGTTAGGTTAATGTTTGGACTTGATGATCTTAAAGGTCTTTTCCAACCTAAACGATTCTATGAATCTATGATTACCTAACACTATGTAAATTAACAGTTCTACTTAAAAGTAAATCCACTGGTGATTGCAATTATAATGGTCTAGGGAAAACCTTTAGACCAGGAATTCCCTGAAGTACTGTTTCTCTGAAGCCTGTGTCAGAAAAGGATCGCACAGACTCTTTTCCCAAGCGTCTGCTGATGACCACTGCTGGAAGGAGGATACTGTGCAATGTGGATTCTTGCCTGGCCCAGTGCAGAAGTGATGTCCTCAAATGAGCTGCCTGCTGAGGGTAACTTCTTGTTTCAAGTGATCTAAATTAATTTGAGCCAGAAATTTAATTTTTAAATGCTCCTTGTTCCATGACTGTAACACATAGTTCTCTGGTTGTGTTAGTGATGGCTATATTCAGTTAGGTCAAAACAGTAAAAAGAGTAGCAAAAGGAAATGCCCATGGAGAGCAGAGGGAGCATGGAAAAAAATCAATATTTGTCAGCAAGAAAGCACCAATATTATAAAAAAAATGTGATTTTTCAGGCCCACTAATAAGAAATACAATAACACAGAGAAGCTTTTGCTCTCTTTTGTGAAAAGAGAGGAAATATATAGATGGCTGAATCCATTCAGTTAAGAGAACAAGTAAGCATCATTGAGTACCTCTGTCTTTCACAGCAAGTAATTGATATTTACCTAATTCTACACCCAGAAAAACTAATCCTTGTGTGAAAAAAATCATTGGTGCTAAATCAGTTCTTATTTGAACAAGGAGGTCAAGATCTGTGTAATTAAATATTGTCCCAGGGAAGCATATACTGTAATACCACTCGACAGGTACGTTAGTCTCCACAGAGTTTTGAGTAAGGAGTCTGATTGTGCCCCACCTCCACTGAAATCATTACAATTTTGTAGTGAGCTCAGTCAGGACAAAATCACACATACTGGGAGTAGCATGAGCAGCAGTTTAAGGATGCCCAGACCTGGACGTTGCTTTTTGTGCTGCAGTACTTCAAAGCCCCTTTTCTCTGGCTGCCCTTGTCTGAAGATGTGATGAAGTTCTGGGCCATGGCAGGCTCTCTGCTCTCAGTCACCGGTCCTGTTTGCCCTCACTCTCCAGGCAGAGCATAGTGAGCAGGCTTTCTGGCTCTCACGTTGTTCTCTGAACACCGACTCCTCTGATCTTAAGCAACAACACCAACCTGCCTAATAAGGTGCCCTGCTGTGTGTTCCCTTTTTGTGCTTCGTGCCAGCTACCAGCCAGGAATATCACATCACTGCACAGTAATGTTTCCATTAATATAAGTGCGATTTCCTGGTGCTCCATATCCCTTTAACTTGTGCCCATATGCACAACTGCCTGTATCTGTGCTGTGCAGAAGTATGCATCCAGAATGCATTTTTTTTCTCATGTAATATGAAAGGTATTTCTGAAAGAGTATCTAGTGAAGTGATGAGAATCCTCCAGGCTTTGAAGTCTAAGCTTTGCTGGCGTGATTAGTTTAAATGACTCATTTGCCATATAGGGAAGTAGTATTGATGGGTTTGGGTTTCTTCACCCCCCTCTTCTGTTTTGAAATTTGATAACTCCCAACAAGTGCTATTTGGAGCAAGCTTAAAGCTGCTGCTGTTTCCCAATAGGAGCTGTCCAATGTATGTGCAAAGAGGAAATTATCTGGCATTTCTGAGCTCTTCTTTTGGTTGCCCATGTGCTACTTTACAATGAAGGTGTTTGAGAAGATGGTGTCGGGCGTATAATACAAGCTTAGTTAGAATCTTTCCTCTCCAGAAGCCTAGGGCACTTTTCAAGATACCTGTTTCTGACTCATAGAGTTAGACAATTCCAAATGCTTGCACGAGCAGATTCAAGTTGTCTATGCACCCAGCTGGACCTTTCTGTAACAGCTATTCAGCTCCTCAGACAGTCTCCCGCAATGAGGATTTATCTTAGTGTTTGTTGCCTCAATCTCATCTCCTCCTCATTAAAATGAGCTCTCAGCCAACACAACCAAGACACATCTGCCACTTATGTGGTCCACACTTCCCCATAGCTGGATATTAAGATGGACTGTATGATGAGAAAACTCACTTATGCTGAAGACTGACTTGATTTACCAACATGCAAACCAATCAATCCTAGAACTCATCACAAAAACCATTTTAGTCTCTTAAACGCTCTTGTTACTCAACTACTCTGTTTCTGCTTTCAGCCCAGGAACATAGAGGACAGTAGGATCCAGCTGTGGAAGATCTGTGGAGGCATTGCGGGACCAGCATAATTCTGTCATCTTTTAAAGCCTGGCTGGAGTGTTACTTTTATGCGTTTGAATCTTCCTGTGGATAGTCATCTGCATGCTGCCAGCCCAACATCCATGTAGATTGGGTCCAAAAAGGCTTGCCAGAGCATCACTGTTGAAACCTCCTATGACTGTGTGCAGTGAGCATGGTCTGCTCTAGCTGAGCAGGGTTTAATTGCAATCATGGGATACTTCAAGTCAGGCTGGGCACTTATCCTCCCTCTTCTTCTTACAGCCCAACAACTGCAAAAGCAAGCTGTCTGGCTGAGAGTCTGGGGAGGTAACAGCTGGGTCTATGGTTTATGCCAGAAAAGAGCACAGACTTTACATGCATGTGTTTACAAAGCCTATGACAAAGGACTGTTAAAATGACAAAGTTAAATTCACAGAAGTTGAGCTTTCCTATGTTTCCTATGCAACCTTAATTCACTTATTTTACAAACCTGAATTTTGTTAATCTGTAAATACAGGATTCCACGCTAGATTTTTTTTGCTTGGGACCTTTGCTTCATTTAAAAATTAACATAATGAAGTGTGCTCTGAAGATAAATTGATACTCTGTAGTGAATAAGCACCAAAGTGTTTCATGTTTCAGAAAGTGAAGAGCAGATAGCCAGTGATGCAAGGATCTGCAGAAGGAAAAATGATGGGTTTGTGATGGCTTTCTCTTGTGGCAGGTGAATAGCAGAGAAATGGATTTTATCTCCACATGCGCCAGGGAAATCTTACTAATTCTGAGCATCCTTCTTGCATCAAGCGAAACTTTTCAAGGCTGTTTTCTGCTTGTGAGTTTTTCTTTTTTTGTAGTACACAGATAAGATCCTAGGGTTGTAAACTGTGTAACTATTGAGCAATCACAGTTCCAGCTGAAGCCACTGGAATCTTAATCTTGAATATATGAAGTACTGTATAACAGTCTGAAAACACAAGTTTTAAACAGCTTATGTTAGGTACCCAAGTTTAGCTGGTACTTCTTACTCAATTCATGTTCTGTAAAAATGGTGAACCTTAACATCCCAGAAAGTTTATAAAAGTGAATGCATTGATGTCTGAAGCATTCATACTATTCTGCTAAGCACCACAGAAAAGCCTATGAAGAAATGAATAATTCTGTTTTCAAAGCAGAATCTGAATAGCGTGCAATAAATAATGCCTGGTGAGAGTGAATAATGAAGGGAAAATAAACTATTGAAAGCTACACATTAGTTGAACGTTGTTCATTCTGTGCACTGAATGAGGTAAGGGTCTTACGGAAAAGAGCATATGTGACAGTGTCATTTACAGTGCTATCGTGGTGCCTGTGCACGAAGCACATGAATTACTATTTCACAGGCAACCACACCATTTTATGTGCTTGATTAGCAGCCTTTATAATGTAAGCAAAGCATAGTTTTTGTGTGCAATAGATAAGTTACATGGTTTTTAACTCATTTGAAGTCCCTACTTCAAGATCTGAAGGCTCTGAAGCCTTTTCAGTTGAATGGTACTAGGGTTATTCTATTCTTTCATGTGGGGGAACAATATATTCTCCCTGCCTTAGTTCTCTGAAATATGTGAACTATTTTGTCTGAAACTAAGAAAGAAAAACTCAGCCTGGTGCAGGTATCTCACATAATGGATTTTATTAATACTGTAAGTGAAAACAAAATTCAATCGTTGAAAGTACTGGGCAGGGGCTAAGACATCCATTGGTGACGTCAATGTTTCCTGTTGTACCACTGTTATTTAGGAATATGGTGGTGGTTCATCCACCTCACAACTGTAGTGACTGGAGATGCCAGACTAGTCTTTTCCTTAGCAGAGTCACCAGTTTTGTTTATATTTACACCCTATGCTGCTGTTACTCAAGAAAAAAAAAATTATATGTATCCACCTTCAAGGATAGAGGGGCAGTTTGGTCAGCCTCCAGGCGGTGAGGATGAATTGCCTGGTTTCATAAGTGTTTTTTGTAAACAGATACTGGTTAACACTGGTAGGATTTCAAGGAGACTCTACATGGAAGGCAGCAATGCAGTATATAGAGATCTGAGCTAGATGGAAGTGAATCATGTGAGGTGTTCAGGTTGCTCACATGGTTGTTATGAGGATGGATTTATATCAAGTTTGCTGCTGCCTAGATAAATATTAGTGCTGATGACACAGGAAGGTGTCAGAAGATGGTGGTCAGTCTGACTTCCCATATGGCAGAAGACAGAGAATTTGGGGTTTGCTGAAAGCCATCAACAGCCTCAGGGTCATTAAGTAATAAGCTCCTCTGCCCACAGCAATAATTAAAGAAAGGCTACCATTCAACTTAAATTTTACTTTTCAGCCTTTTTTAGGGGTACTCTTCAGTTTTTGTCCACCAACAAATTCCCATTCTGCTGTGCAGGACTCAGACACTGGCTTATTTCAAGATAAATTTTCGTAAGTACCGGTATCTTTTACATCTGAATCCTTGTGCACTTGGTTAAAAAAAACAAAACAAGCCACCATGTTGCACTATGTCCATTGTTTACTCTTGCATTTAATTGCAGGAATGCTGTCTTGCTCTTTGAGTTTCCTTTGAAGATTGATGAATTTCCAACGATGTCTAAAGCAAACAAGGGGACTTTAACTTAACACAAGAACAATGAGAATTTAAAAATTTTATAAGGGTGCCAACCATGCTGGTTTAATTTTTGATAAGGGATGATACTATGTTTCTGCATTTTTAAGAAAAAGACTGACAAAAGAGTCGTTTAAGCTACCTAGAGAGACAAACTTTTACAGCAAGACTGTAACAAATTCAAATGTTAATGGTAAAGATACCAGGACAGTCTATCTTAAAAGACTGTCATGAAATAGTCACTAGTGTTGCTGCATAAAAGTCAAAATATTACTTTTGATTTGCAGACACATTATACAATGCTGTCAGATTCTTAAAATTGATTTGGAAATAATTTTAAAATTGTGAAAAACTGACGTAATAAAATCCATGAAAATACCACCCCACACTGCAGGCAAAAACTTAACTCTACTGGATTTCTGTTTGTTAAGGGAAGACTTTGATTTATATTACCAGAATTTTTTATGTGTTTCAGAAAGATAATTTCAGGTTACTAAACTCTTAAGAATATAATGTGCAAATTTCATTTCCAGGTGCATGATATGTGTTATGATCAAAGGATCATTACACAATCATATTACGCACAGTAATATTTAATTTTTTTTTTAATTTGCACAGTCTAGCCTTACAGATTATCCTTGTGTAAGAAGCGTGATGTTTATCCATGAAACATTTATACTAAGAGCACCACTGCAAGAAACATGACTGGACACTCAAGGTCGGATTTGTGCACTTCGGCTATTTTGGGGGGGAGCTGAGTCGTGAATTGAGACCTATCATCATCCATGCATCAGATATGCTAGGTGTGTTGAATGGTAGGAAGAGCAGCTCAGTTGATCGGGAATAGGGCTTTTGATAGGGCTTCAGTGCATGCAGGACCCTACTACCTGGTAGACTCCCTGGGTGCAAGGCAATGCCATGGCTTATGTACCAACTATGTCTTCTCTGCAGCGGATCACACAGCAGTCTGACCATCTGTATCCTGCATATGTGACCACAGATGGGGAGAGAGAGGTCACAGTGCAGACCTGTGCATGGATTTGATATGAGCCTCACTGTGGGGAGTGTGCAATAGGAGATAACTACATTGCTCTCAGCTCTGTGGGTAAGATGTAGAATAGAATAGAATAGAATAGAATAGAATAGAATAGAATAGAATAGAATAGAATAGAATAATTTTAGTTGGAAGGGACCTACTATGATCATCTAGTCCAATTGCCTGGTTGTACAAGGCTGTTGGTTGCCTTTCATGGGCCTGTTCAGCCCTATCTCATTTTTCTTCCCTCTCTAAAATGGGTCTTGCATAAATTTTCCTGGCCTAGCAAATTTTTGAGAGGCCAATAATGCTGTTAGACCCTAGATGAACATGAATAATAGCCTGTTTGCACAGCTGATAACTGAGCTGTAAAAACGAATCTGCTCCCAGATGAAACTTGACATGCAAAATCTAAGCTTGGGGAGCAATTCTTTGTACGTATTCTGAATAAAAAAAAAAAAAAAAAGGCTTGGACTGCTTAATTTTTATTCATCCTTAAAATAAAAACTCTACAGGAGGGTCAGCAGAGAAAGCTTCTGTGTTTTGACATAGCACTTGAAATTAGCTTTAAACATAAAATACAGCAAATGTTTAATCTGTAATAAAGTTGAATCTGCTCATTTTGGAGAATAACAATGGCCAAGGGTCGAAGCCTTGGGTTCTGCAGTTGCCAGATGGGATCATTTCCAAAAGGGAATTTGGATGGTAATCAGTGTCCGCTGGGATCCATGCCCACCGCTCCGAGTCCGCGTGCCACAAAGGAGAGATTAGGGGCAGAATGAGAATGTGCAGGGCTGGCATGAATCAAAGGGACTCCCTGTAAAACCTATTACATCTGCTCTCTAAAAAATGCATAGAGAAACTGACAGTCAGGAAAATGCAGTTTTGATTGTGCTTTGACGGCTGGGAAGCTAAAATTGTGTGGGTGGGTGGCTAAGTGTAATTCCATGTCCATGCCAGCTTTATTTGACTGAGACAGCCGGAGTCAGGCCAGTTTCCATTGTCCTTTCAGGACTTTCAGAGCAGCAGGATAAATAAAGGAATGAAATGGGGAAATGAATTTATAGACTTTGGTTGTCAAATGATTAACAAAAGGCCCAAACCTTGGTGTTTTGTTCTATTGATTTTGTTTTGGCAAGGCAAAGATAAGATTGCGAACCTATACAAAGGGAAGTGGCCTTTACTTCCCTCTGTGCCTTTGTGAATGGCTGGGTGATTTGCTGAATTGAAGTTTCACTTTCGGACTGAAAGCAGGTGTTACTCTACACTGAATTATGAGCTACAAACACTCTGCCATGGTTTTGGGACCCACAGAGTTATCTAGTACTAAATCAAAACAGACCCCAAACATTTGGGTGGGAATATCTGAATTTCATCAATGCCTGCTTTGTAATGGTAAGAGAAACAATCCACTTCTCAAATCAAGCTTCAGGTGAACTACGCGGACTTGTCATGATCTTTGGGAGCCCATGTTGGTCCTTGAGGCCTGTGCCCCCTAGCAGGTGAGTGTGCCCATGGTTTGGGTCCTAGCCCTCTAAACCAGCTGAAGAACATGAGCTGGCCACGGGAGGTATCATTTTCCAGGAGAAAGGGAACAGCTGTGCAGGGCTGAGATGTTGGCTGCAGCCCTTCAGTGCTCTCCTCCAGTGCTTTGTGTTGGCTTAGTGTTGTCCTTCTGTCCTCCTAGGGATCATGGGCCTCCTTCGCAAGTACTGAGACCAGCCTTTGATGACTAGTGAACAATAAATATCTAGCAATCCTACCAAGTGGCACAGGTTATATTGAAATAGAAGTTATTTAAAAAAATAGTAACTCTGACATTAGTTTGGACATGTTTAAGCTTTCTAAAGAGTGAATGAAAGGGAGACAAGGTCTTTCTGAGACAACAGCAGGAGTCTCATGAGGAAAAATTAAAATGCTTTGACCAAGTGCTGTGGAAAGTGCTTTATGAAAGTTCAAACTGTATGTGTCTGACAAGATCTGTGCAGACATACAAATACATAACTACTGTGCTTTATCAGAGCCATAGGAGAACCCAGGGCTGAAGCACAAGAGGTTCAGCAAATCAGAGACCAGCTGAATTAGTAGGAGTTAGTTTAGGTTGGTTTAGACTACAAGTATCTATATGCTTGTATTCTTTCAGGCTTGATCCATCTTGGTTAGAACTTAACATATGTGGAACTGAGAGACACTTTTGCTTTTGAAGAAGAATTGGGGATGGGGGAATATTTTGAAGTGTTTACTAGTAAGGGTAGTAGGAGAGCTGTTTTGTGCTTCTAGAAACTATGTCTCCAGGACATGTTATTCTGAAGTGCATCTATCACTTGATGCTTTATGTGATATGACAAAATGCCACAGGGATTGATCCATCAGCTGCTGTTGTTGCAACATGGTATAACAGGCAGGAAATCTGAAAGGACATATTTTCTGAAACTTTGTTTAAAAGAACTGTAGCTCTGGGAGTGTACATACACGTCTTTCACTCATACAAGCATGGATTCTACACATGGCGTGAGCTGTGTCCTAACATTTGTGAGAAAAGGTTTCTCAACTTCAAAGAAACAAGTTTTTCACAACTCAGTTACATTGCTAACTCTTCTCAAACGTACGTAAACAAGGCTGCGTTTGTGTGACTTTAATGTATCTCTAATGAAGCTATGCATAGAGACACCCAGAAGAATTTTATCATTGACTAAGCAAAACACTGTGCAAAGTGAGGAGATATTTGAACATCAGGCCTACATTTGCAAGATGATAACTGGATTCTTTTTCTCTCTTGGCAAAAAGATCTCCCAGTGTTTCCCTTTTCTTCCCCTCCCCCCATTCCTCTTTCAGGGGGATTTTAAAAACTAGTTTGATTTTTATCCACTTTGAAAAACAAATAATTCCACTCTGACCAAGCGCAAATCTTTCGGTTATGCACAAGACTCCATTCATTCTCTTGTTATTTAGGAATTGAAAGTGATGAGATGGCAATATCTAATGGGATAGCTTTGAAAAAAAATATTAGACAGGCTAGTAAATGAAAAGAGAAAGCAAGAAAAAACCATTCAGAATCCGACCTTGAAAAATTTGCTTTTAATGAGCTTTCACTTTAAAAAGGAAAACAAATGTTGGGTTTATATTCCTTCATAAAGAAAGACAGCCTTGTCAAGCAGCTATAAGAATTTACAAATTAGATGACTTAGACTCTGCCTGCCGCTTAGCACGAAGGCAATAGATTCACCACTAGCTTGAAAGCAAGACGGGTTTTAAAGTGTTCTGCTGTCATATGAAATCCGTACAAAAATAATGAGAAACATTCCACGCAGACATCATCCTAAATTCCCATTTGGGTATTATTTTCTCATTGATGTTGTAATTAATGCTAAAATAATTTGTCTGTGAGCCTTCAAGATGCTTAGAGCTTTCCAGAGGGCTGCTAGGAGCTGAGGGAATTTTGCACCTCACAGAACCAGACCTTGTCTCCGCTTCCACCATCCATGCACAATACACCACTTCTTTGCAGCATTGGGGCCTAAACAAATAAGGTGTGGGAGAAAAATTGAGCGAGTGTCTAGCTTACAGAATTTTTAAAAAGGAAAAAAAAAATCCAGGCTTGGTGCTGCTACTAGGTTTTACTGTTTGTGTCTAAGCCCCTTGGGAGCCATAGAGCAAACAGCAGCCTGTGGTACTAATCTGCTGCTTTACAGCATTGGTTTATGGTCACTGTAGAGTTACACGAGACACTGTCAACTTCAGTTTTGCTCCAATTCATGATTCCTTTGTTAGTAGTAATAGGATAAATAGTTTGAAGTGAAACATCTTGAAAAAATCCCACTGTACTTGTTACTAACTATGGCCTCAAGTCTGCATTTCTGTTAGCTTTCACGGTGATTAGTCACTGTACGACAGCAAAGAGCAGATCAGTCTATAGCAGTGCTCCCCTAGCATGCAAAAGATCTTGCCAGACACCTAATCCTCACTTTTTTTCTTCTGGGTCCCTTCATTTTTATGCTCATTAAAATTAATGGGAAAGGTTCCTATTGTGACTGTAGGTTTGGTTGCACTTAAAGATCTATTGTCTAGGGATACTGCTGTGGCAGGGTGTTCAGTCTTGGGATGGGAATGAAGGGCAGAAGCCTTCTGTGTTAACTCCTCTCTAGCTGAATAAAAGCTTTACCAATGGACTGCAAAGCATCTCTTATCTTTCCCCTACTCCCTTGAAAAAGCCACTATAGAGAGGTAGGAGCAAAAGCATGAAGTGGAAGAAGATGGATTTGAAGCTGTACTGGAAAAGTATTGTGAGTAATGCAGCACTCTCCAGGAAGCCAGGTTCCCAGGGAGCTGCTCTTTCCAGATACTTTGGGAACCTTAAATGGCCAGAGTACTGCTGAATGGTGCTGGGTTATATTTCAGTTGATTTGCTAAGGAAAAACAGGAGGTGGTAATCAAAGTGGACTAACTTGGGATTGCAGTTTTATATACAAATATGTATATATATAAAAAAAAAGTTTAAGATAGTGGTTGTAAGTCAGAATTGCTCTGAACACAAGAATCCACAAGTCATATGCACAATTGAGATACAGACTGATATCTGCGTATGTGTCTACGCAATTAGTGAATGTGTGACGCAGTGTATCTTACAGTTAAATGGAAGTCTTGGTCAGTAAATGTTGCAGCCTCATACCTGAACAATAAGCACCACTGAGATTTTGTTTGGCCAGCAGTGTGGCAGTGTTATATCATATTGCTTCTTATGCTTGAATAAAGGAGGAGAACTGAGTGACAGTTTTAGGACAAAGATGAATTATGGCTATGGAAGAGAGAGATTCTGGCTTGTAGGAGAGACAATTCTTGAGTGATAAACTGATGAGTTTTGTAGTTTGATTTAAATCTGATTGTGTGATGTCCTCCTTTCTTTACTAGGCCATGAGCTGGCTAAAAATAAGGATGTCATTAGAAGACTTTGAGTGCGCTAAGGGGTTTAAACTGACCTTTTAGGCATAAAACAAGCAAAAGAAAAGTCCCAGTGGCTGTGAAAGGTCCCTAGAATGTGAAAGGGGTAGATGGAGCCATTAGACAGAGTCATATGGGGCAGGGATTTAAATAAGAAATATGATAAGCAAAACAGCAAACAGCTTAGTTAGGGGATTGGAGTCCTCTGGAAAGAAGTTGAAGTTGAAAGAGAATAAAATTAAGCTAAGAAACAAAACAGATTATAGAAGGTATTGAACAAAGCATTTTAAAACAATAAAGTTGCAAAAATAAGAGCATAGAAAAGGGAGATCAATGCATGGACACCACTTAGATACAGATAAAATTGGAAAAAATTGGAAGAAAACCCTGAAGGATTAGAGTACTAACTTGCTTTCACACATGCAAAAGAGGATTTGTGCAAATGAAAGGTAATATGACCTGTCATTAAAAGTGCCCTTACAAAGAGACAGATGGGGATGGCCACAATGATGTAGCGGGGCTGAAGGGTAAAATGTTGATGAACACTGATGCTACAGTAAGAGTGATCAGACGCCTGAATTGGGGGAGATTCCTATAGCCACATGGACAAGAGAGGAAGTATTTAAGGAAGTCAGCAGGGGAAAACTTTTTATTGAGAGCTCTTGGAAATCAGTCTAGGGAAAACTATGAAAAGAGGGGAAGTAGAAGAAACTTTTCCGTGCAGCTTAAAATGAGCAGATTTTGAAGAAATTAATCAAAAGCAAAAGACTAAAGTATCTTAACAGATAAAAACAGTAAGTAGAACATTTTAAAACAGAGTATTAAACAAGGTACAAACAAAAGTAGGTTTGGTAATCTCAAAGGTAGGAAGGAAGCTTGTGAAAAGTGTTAGTCATTTTGAGCACAGTAAGTAAAAAAACAGGAGCTATGTAAGAGTCTTAGGGACAAGTCCTGATCAGAAGTGAACCTGTACTTACACTCCACTGAGTTTGTGGCTTGTTTTGTGCCTCACTTAGCAGAAGCAGCAGAAAATGAATTTTAGTTTTAAATGTAATATACAATACTACGTATAGCTGAAAACTCACAGGAGTTTTGGCTTGAGAAATTTATTTTAAAATGTAAATAATATTGCAGGTATTGACATATCATTTGGCAGTTTAAGGGATGTGGCTGCTAGTGCCTTAGTTCAACTAACTTTAATTAAAAGGTTTAATTTAAATATCTGTTTGCAAAACATAGTATGTTAGCATATCTAAAAGCCATGAGGAGATTGAACAAATTGGTTTTGTCTAGTTGAAAGACAAGACTGAAAAAGTCAGTCTAATGGACAGGGGCTATTTTCAAAGGTTATTATACAAATAGAGGAGGACAGTTTTTTAAATGTCGATTTGAAAGAAAAAAGAAATATATTGTAGAAGGACATTAAGTTGTTTGGGGGAAAATGGCGGGAGGGTGTTAGTACAAATAGCTTAGGAAATTTGGTCTCCATGGCTTGAAGAGTTTCAGCAGATAGACTGGAGACTTCCCAGTGGAAGTATGTGTACACTAGTCCTGTCCCTTCTCTTCCCTGACAGTCTAATTTTTTTTTTTTTACATTTAGCAAAGATTTTATTGACAAAAAAATAAAGCACCCGCCATTCTTCCACACTTGAGAGACCTCTCTTTGGCTGGGGCTGTCTCTCTGACAGTGGTCACAGGGCAGGGGAGGTCCATAGCTTCTTGACAATCGTGATTGTGAGTGGCAGTAAATAAACCAGGGTAAGTGATACTGCTCTAACTTGGCACCATCATGCCCAGGTTCTCAGTGTTAAACTAGATGAAATCTGTTGCCCATCTCTAAATCAGTGTGGATGGTATTGGTCACCTCATCTTGCACGGCTAGTCCATGGCATCTTCAGCTGTGACGTGGTGAACACTAAAATGCTCCTGGTTATTGTATGCCAGGTGGAAGTGATTGTAGCATGTTGTTCAAGATGGACTTTTGGTCTGAACCTGAGTAGTAGTGTTCTGCAAAACACGGGAAAGCATACATACAATGGACAAAAGCTGGAAACACCAGATGAACTTTCACTAAAATAAATTTGGTGCATTGCTTTTTACATTTTTCTGAATGATTTTTCCAATTCAAATACAATCTGTGAATGGGATGGTGTGTATATGCACACCCATGTGAGTAAACAACACAAGAACCTGGTATGCAAATACAAACCTGCAGAATATCCAATGTGCAGTGTATCAGCTATTCATCATGACACTGAAGAGACTTCTCTGGTGTATAAGCTGTAGCTATCATGAGATACATATGGATCTAAGTGACCAAGTGTTGAAAAACCTAAGTATGGAAAAAAGATCTAGGTTCTGTGTTAGGAAAAAAATAATCCTGCTATAAAAATAATTTTGTGAAATAGATCAAAGAAATTATATGGATGATGAACGACACAGAGCTAGCTGATGGGAAGCTCCATCTGGATGGAGCTCTATAGAAATAGCGTTTCACAGTTTTGATGTACCTCCTTGCTCTGTTAGTGGCTGGCCGATTTGTGTTAGTTTGTGTTGTTTAACATGCAGTGGTGTGTGAGCAGAAGTAGAAGCAAATTAGCAGATACACATATAGCAGGTTATTGAACCGCCCTTTCCTTCACAGCACTTTGAGATGGTCTGAGAGCCTCCTGCCCTGATCTTCTTTGTGGCCTGGGGCTGAGGCTGCCCCATTGCTGGTTGGTCTGCCTGAACTTTTAGGATGACTTTGAATGTTTAGTTAGTAGATAGAGGTAGAACATACCAGTCATTCAGATGGAGAGAAAAAAGAGTTGACACAGCAGCCTGAGCCTAATTCCTAGTAAAAACTATACGTAACAGCCAGCAGAGAAACAGTCTGCTACAGCAGGAGAGCCCTGTACTAGCTTCAGAACTGTTGGGTCACAGATCAACCAAAAATAAGGAACATGTAGTTCAACTCTGTGCTGGTCTTCTAAAAATCATTAGGATGGCACTGTGTTCCTAAGTTTACTTACGTTACTTTTAAGCTGAAATATTCCCATGCGTGGGAAGAGCACACATTCTGTGCTATACACCTGGAGCCAGTAAGGACCAAGCAGGGGCAGAGCAACGTGAAGCAGAGGTACTTCACACAACATGTACAGCTGGGGAACTCCTTGCTTCAGGATGTGACCCCTGCTAAAGCTTTTACTTACATTACATTTGAAAAGGAACTGATATTCATGAAAACTTATTCAGGACTATTTGAATACAAAGACACTACCACTGTCTCAGGAAGTCCTCAAGATACGTATGGCTGTAAGATAGGAAACTGTTCTGGGCAAGCATTGCTGTGTGCTGGCTCCGGTCTTACCTTCGCTGTCAGGCATGAGCTGCAGTGTGGGTCAGAATGAGCTAGAGAGACCCTTGGTCTCACCTACCATAACCAGTCTTGAGATTAGGAGACAGACTGGTTTATGTGTGTCAAATCTATAAGCAAACTCAGTTGTGAACTAGCAAATGCAGTTTATCAGAATGTATTTTGTATATGATGGTTACTAAATGTTGCATATTAGCTGTTGGAGACTTACTGTTTGGCTAAATCAGAACTTGTATCAGAAACAATGTGGCCAGCAGGAGTAGGGAGGTGATCGTGCCCCTGTACTCGGTGCTGACTGAGGCCGCACCTCGAATCCTGTGTTCAGTTTTGGGCCCCTCACTACAAGAAAGACACTGAGGTGCTGGAGCGTGTCCAGAGAAGGGCAACGAAGCTGGTGAGGGGTCTGGGGCACAAGTCTTATGAGGGGTGGCTGAGGGAACTGGGGTTGTTTAGCGTGGAGAAGGGGAGGCTCAGGGAGACCTTATCGCTCTCTACAACTATCTGAAAGGAGGTTGTGGAGAGGTGGGTGTTGGTCTCGTCTCCCAAGTGACAAGCAATAGGACAAGAGAAAATGGCCTCAAGTTGCACCAGGAGAGGTTTAGATTGGATATTAGGAAAAACTTCTTCACTGAAAGGGTTGTCAGACACTGGAACAGGCTGCCCAGGGAGGTGGTAGAGTCACCATCCCTGGAGGTATTTAAAAGACATGTGGATGAGGCGCTTAGGGACATGGTTTAGTGGTGGACTTAGCAGTGTTAGGTTAACGGTTGGACTTGATGATCTTAAAGGTCTTTTCCAATCTAAATGATTCTATGATACTATAGTTCTATGATTCTAAATATGTCTGTGCTGTTGCTTTACAGATTTCCATACAGTCTGGATAAAAAAAGCATGAGTTCCTGTTCCCATTTCTGACTCAAGAAGTGAGCTCCTGGAAGAGACGCACCTTGGGAGGTAAATTAACAGTCTTAATTAACTATTGGAACATAATGGATAAAACTAGATTTAATTTCTCTTACATACCAAATGGTTTCCCTTGCCCAATTTACTTCCCCTTTAGCACCTCTAGTTTCCTTCTTGCCTCTGCAGTACCTTGGAGACACATATGTCCACAAGATGGTACTAGGCTACAAGGAGCCCCTACAATGGCTGGTCAGTGAAGGCTGTTGAAATTGCTGTTGGTCAGGTGTCATCAGAGCAATTTACTCATAAAAAGGTCATTAATGGTGTTTTCTGTGAGAGACATTCAGGCCAAAATACCTGTTTGGTTTTTTTTGATAAAACAAAATTCTGATAGGAATCGTAGCAAATCATTGCTGTGACTGGTGCTCTGTACACTCACGCCTGTTTCATACCGGATAGCTTCATTATTGCCTTTGGAGCCACTTCTGGTTTAAATTAATTTAGGAAAGAGAAGAATGAGGCCAGGAATTATACTAGCTTTATGAATCTGTGTTTTGGCATATTTAAAAAAGAGAAATTTAACCTCATGTATGACAAATACCTCATTTGCTTTAAGCAGTTATCGTAATCTATCCCATTGATCCAGCCAACACAAACATGTGCTACCTTTTGCATGCTAAAAAAAATTGTTCGAAAAGGCTTGAATAAATTGTTAATATTCTTATTAGCTGCTAGAGAAATAGCTCAATGATTAGCTAGTCTCTTCACATAATTCAAACATGTTAGTGACACTATTGACTTGCAGAATTTTTGTTAAAGGCACAGGTGCATTTTTAAATGGTGGACCAGTTCTGAAGTCAATGGCATTTCAGGGTTTGAAACTGAAAAGTTTTATTACATCAGTTTATGTAAAATTAGTGCTTGATTATTTTTTTAAGTAACACTCCACATATAATGTTAATCCTGTTGTGATGTTAGATTCAAGTTACTCCTGAAAAATATCTTTTCATAGTAAGATTACTGAAATACTCTTAATCCTGACTGTATGAACAACGCTGCAGTGTTAATGAAAGACAGTGAACTGCTTTCTCATCAGCACTGTGCAAATGGCGTGATAAACACGGCCCCCGAGAGCTTGTAAAACATTTCCTTTGTAGTTACCGATCAAACCGCATGTGCTTAAGCAGTAGCAAGGGCGAGCCGTTCCTGCCAAGGGTGGTTGCCACCTTTAGCATACTTCCTACTTGTTTCACTAATTTGAACGCAATTAAGTGGAGATGACCACACCAGTATGGTCATAATGAAATCCCTCAGTGGGAGATCTGAAGTAATGAGGAGAGCACACGACTTGTGACTCAAGGCCATTTAAAAGAGTCCGTGTGTTTAATTGACTCAGTAAAATTAAGACCATGAATGAGGCTGTCATTTTAACTGGGCATATGGAGGGAGGCTCATGACCAGAGGGCCCGATCCTGTGTGCGTGGTTCAGAGCGGCGCAGGCCTGCCTATCCCAGCCAGAGCTCCAGGGTTATCGCAGCGGGGCCTGGGCCTGGGCCTGCCCCTGCCCCGCTCTCCCAGCGCCCTTTCGCTCCTGCCCGCCAGCACCGCCGGCCCGTTTGCCCGGAGGTGCCGTCGCCTCCCGCAGCCGTGGCGGGACTTGGCCCCTCGCGAAGCGGCAGCGGCTGAGCCCGCCCGCTGCCAGCCCGGCCGCCGACGCAGCGAAGGCCACCGGCCTCCGCAGACAGGCCTGGCAATGCGCGCCCGAGCGCGGCGTGTGCCATCTGCGGGGCTTCCGCTGGCCGCCGCGGCAGGGCTGCGCCGCAGCGCGCCCGTTCGCACGGGCGTGCCGAGGGAGGTGTCCCGCAGGTGTCCCTCCGGGTACGGCCCCTTCGGTGCTCGCCCCGGCGGCGGCGCTGGGCGGGAGGGGCGGGGGCCGCTCTCTCCGGGGGCAGCGGCAGGCGGCGGCCGGGGCCGTGCCGAGCGGCAGCGCGCGGGGCCCGCCCAGCGGGGCGCGTCACGGCGCGGCGGCGGCGCGCGGCGGGGCGGGGGCGGCGCCGGCCGCAGTCGGCACGGGGCAGCGAGCGGCGCGCCGGCTGCGCGCACCCCGCACACGGCGCGCTGCCACGGAGGGAGCGAGCACCATGTGCCGGCCAGCGCTCGCCCGGCTGCTGCTCCTCCAGCTGCTGCTGCTGAAGCTGCACCTCGGCAAAGGTGGGTCCGGCGCGGCCCGGCGGCTCTCCCTCTGCGCCCGGGCGGCCGCGGCGTGCGGCAAGTGCACGCCTCGCCTCGGCGCTCCCGGGGAGCGGGCGAGCGTCCTCCCTGCCCGGGCACCCAGGGGTGTGCGGCCGCGGGCACCCACTCGCCGCGGTGCCCCGCGCTCGGGGCGGGCGCGCTCGGGGGTTGCGACCTGCGGGGCCCGGGCACGCTCGTCAGCGGGCGAATGCAACCCGACCGCTGGTGACAGGAGCTGCCACCTTTAATCCCTTTCTGAGGAGATTTGTGCCTCCTCAGAGCAGCGCTGCACCGTGTCTGCAAAGCAGATTTGCACCGTCCCCTCCCGCCCTCAACTTCAGTTGGGTCGGTTCCCTTTTCCCGGGACGGCGGCGGTGCCTGTTACCCCCCGCGTCCCCAGGTGTCCGTGCGTTTTGCCCGGCTAACGGACGCGCAGGGGGTCCCAGCATCCGTGTGCTTCATAATTTTCCTTTGTCTTTTGCATTTCGGGTTTAACCATCTTCTATTCCCAGGCTTCTTTTCCCCCTGCCTTTAAAACAATGCGGGGAAGCACGGGAATGGTCCCTTTCATCCCTGCACAAAGCAGGTTCGGGATCACCGCCGTCCTCCCGCGGAGGCGCGTCTCCCCCAGCCCCGCACCGAGCCGCTCTGCCCTGGCGAGCCTGGCCCCAGCCCCCACCCTCGGCCGGCGGCTGCCGGCGCCCTGCCCGGCTTGTGCGCGGCCAGGGCCGGGCGGCGAGGCGGCCCCGGGATGCCCCCGCCGCCCCGCCGTGGGAGCGCGCCCCGCTGACCCAGGCGCGGCCCTGTGTCTCGCAGGCGCCGTCAAGGAGTGCGAGGAGGACCAGTTCCAGTGCCGGAACGAGCGGTGCATCCCCGCCATCTGGAAGTGCGACGAGGACGACGACTGCTCCGATAACAGCGACGAGGCGGATTGCCGTGAGTGTCCGTCCCCTGGCACGGTGGGGCGGGGAGCCGGGGATGGGGGCCCTCCCCGCGCCGAGCCTGGAAGGGCGCGCTTCCCAGCTGCGCTGCGCCTCTTTTTTATGAATGAATGAAGTCGCGCCGTCCCCGGCTCCGGCGCCGATTGGCTGCCGGGAGCAGCAGATCCGTGACGCGGCGGCCGGGCCCGCCGCGCGCTGCGCTCCGCGCCGCGGGGTAGCGGCTCCCCGCTGCCGGCCGCGGCCGGGCTGACTCGGCCACGGACACCCGGAGGTGATGCGGCAGCGCGAGTCCGGCGGAAGCACTCACCTGGCAGCTCCTTGCCCTCTCCCTGCTCTCTCCTTGCCCGCCGTGAGGTTCCGCCCTCGCCTCCAGCACCGTTTACTGCTCAGAGCCCTCAGGGGAGTTGGGAGAGATGTTTAACCCCGGGCGAGTCCGTGCTCAGGGCCAGTGACAGGTGCTCAGATGAAATGCTGCTTACCTTTAAGTGTCCTACACGGTGCGGGGTTGCTGTGAGTTTTGTGTTTGAATATATGTTTGCAGTCATGGTGAGAAGGGAGATGAACAAGTAGCACTGCTTGGCAGTGTCAGCCACATAATACTGACTGATTCCCTGGTAGTGTAAGGAAAGAGAGAGAAAGGAGATCTATACTTTCACTCCTGAGAAGATGGCACTGTTGCCTTCTCCTGTGGTGCGGCTGGGGTGCATGTGAGTGGTACCCAGTAAACTTGGGGTAGTTTGTAGGGTTGTGCTGTTATTACGTCTCTATTATTTTGCTTACAGCTTCTGACAGTCTAGGAGAATTTGTCTCAACCATGGAGTGTAAGAAGCATCTGTAAAAGAAGTTATGGAGCCTAAGTCTAAGAGAAGTATCTTTAATTTGGGGTTTTAAGTTGCAAATATTGTAGCAAGTATCACGTCTCTTGAATTATCTCTGTAGGATAATACACGTTGAATGTGCATCAGATTATAATTCACTGAATGAACTGAAAGTTCACAGACCCCGGGGGATGTATCAAGAAAAGAAGAGTCACTAGTTATGTGTTTTTCAGTATGCAACTATCCTGTTAACAGCTTCACCGATAAATCTGTGTCAAGTGATACTCAGAGTGAAGTCTAAGTAGATTAGTTTAAGGAGAGCAGGGATTCTCAGACTCTTGTTCATGGGAAACATCTTCGTGTTATAACATAAAACGTAACATTTATTTCTGGTGCATTTGTATTCAGAGGACTTGATAGGCTTGATATATGCCTAAGTTTATGATCTGGGGAGTTAGCAGCATTACTTAATTCAGGTATAGAAATGGTTTATGCAGGAATTACATTGGCACTAGTTAGAGGCAACTTAGAATTGGAATGTTTCAAATTACAAAAGACTCAGGGAAGCCAAGGCTGAGAATTGAGAACTAGCTTGGACTCATGTGTAGTCATAACTGGGCAAGTTTTCTCGGAAGCGTATGAGTTTCCAGAGAGAGACGCTAATCTGTGGAAGCACTGACAATCTCTGAGCAGGCTGATAATGGTATTCTTGAAGCCTTCTATTTAAAAGTCTCTCTGTGCACTGTTGTACAAAGGCTTGGTGAGCTGCAGGTGACTTATGGGCTGTGCTTTGGGAACTGCTGTTTCAGAGGTTTGGATCGTGGCTAGAGTAGCATGGGGAGGAACCAATTCCACACCCCACACTCCACATTGAAGAGTAGGTTTGTGGCCTGAGCTCCTTGCCTAGCACGAGTGAGTGGGTCAGTATTTGGGCTGCTTTTTTATCTTTCCCTTTTCCTTGTGATCCACCCTCTAAGCATTGTGTCAGAAGAGAGAGTGTTAAACATCCTGTTGAATATCAGCTCTGTGTGAATTGTGCTGTGTTAGAACGGTTAGATGGATAACTGCATCTGATTCAGTTTTATTTCAGAGAGTTTTTACAGTTGTTGGTTTTGGGGATGGTAAAAATATGATGGCTAGATTGTGGTAGAATGGTGACTTTTGAGATGTTAGGAAAAATAATTTTTGGGTGTGGAGACATCAGGAAGAGTTCTTTGCTTTAATCTCAACTTGGCATTTATTATTGATCGGGGAGCATACTAAAGAAATTACTCATGGACTGTTAATTTAGTTCATATATATATAGACTTCGCAGTTGCTTCTCCATGCAGTCTGAAAGACATTTAAATTGCATTTTCCACACACATTTTTCTTGCTTATATTGTTCTGAACACTGGTTTCTTTTAAAAATGCATACCGCTTTCCAGCGTATGTAATGTTTAGAGTTATACTCATTGGGTGAAAGAATGTGTTCCATGTGGTTTTTCTTCTAGGTATCACCTGTTATGACTGCTGTAATAAACAGATACTTATTTAAAAACTATATTATGAACATAAGCGATTGAAAGATCTGTTCTGGAAAACTTAGCATGCTGGAGTGGTGATGAAGAGGGAAAAGAATATGCAGGTAACCTGCTGGTATTGAGTACTGATATGGACCATGATAACCCCTGTGATTACTTGCTGATGCTTTTTTCCAGAGTTGGTAACATGTTTGTAATAGCTCATTGCTGCTTGTATATATCCTCCCTTGTTGAAGAGACAGGATGGTCTTCATCTGTTTTTAAGAAATGCTTTATGAAACAAGCTTGTCCTTGTGGTAGACTGGAAGATTTTGTAACAAAGAGTATCTTAAATAGTTCTGCAAGGAGATAACTTTTCTGGCAGTACTTTGTATGCTTCCTACTGGCAGTCATCTTTGCGTAGCACTGACATTGTTGGGCGTTTTTTTTGTTTTATTTTTTTTGTTTGTTTCTTTTCACCCCTCCTCTGGAGCTTTGCTGGTATAATGTTGGCTTTTCTAAAGGAATTTTAGGCTCCAAGGAGAAGGTCTCAGTAATCATCCTGTATCATCTCCTTAGAATTTGCTTTCTGTTCAGTAATTCTTTTCTGTTGTGGTTGGTAGTTCAAGTTATCTGCCATAGGATTGATGTGTGAGTTAATACGGCAAACATAGGAACCGAAACATGAAAAAGTAATTAAATCTCAGCTCTTACACAAATCAGATTACTCAGTACTGGTTTGTAAGGTGTGTTAAGTTTATCCTAGGTTGCTCAATAACCTTCTTATATGTCATAGGGCCAAATTCTTTCTTGGTCTGTGGCAGTTGACTTTAGAGGTTTTACTTGCGGGAAATGAATGAAATGAAAGGAATCCAGTTTGGTTTCCTTCTTCAGGAAAAAAAGCTGTTTAACACATTGTCTTAACTTTAATTGGCGTTGTTGGTGAAGGCAGAATTTACAAGCTCTCTGGGACATGGTTTGCTTGTGACAGCAGGCAGTAGACACTAGGTGCATGTTAGAGAAATGGGATTTGTTGCTCACACTATTTGCATTATCATGCATTGATTGTTTTTGTAGGATACCCACTGCAATACAGACTAGACTGTGTATATCACTTCGGTTCAATTTAATCTTTACAACTTTAGCATACTCCAAGAAGCATCTTTAGAGTTGAAACTTCATGTGTCTTTGGTCTTCCTCATTTGAGCAAGTATCTGTTCTGCATATGATGCATATTTCGTATTGCATATTTCAATGTTATCAAGTCCTTTTAGTAATGTTGATGATTTAGAACAGTCAAAGGGCCACCAGAAAAAATAGATGACTCTCGCAGTATGAAGACAAAGTGCTGAGGATTTAGGGAAGAGAAGGAAAATAGGGATTGCAAAAAGTGCCTCGCCTGTTGGGGAACGGTGAAAAAAGAACCAAATAGATGTAGGTAGCAAGTAAATATGAATATAGTTACTGCCTTACAAGAAGTAAAAGGAAACAAATCCTGGCAGCAAAAGAACTGTTGCAAAGGAGGCTACCAGGAAGAAAGGAGACAGTGCTCATTTGTCTGTACGCATGTGGCTTGTACAGTGTTAATAAGAGAGAAGGAGGAGATACTAATTTGTGTGCATGGTGCAAATATACAAAGCTGTATACAGATTGCTCAAAATATGAAGATGCCTTTTTCCTATTACGTTTTCAGAAAGATACAGCATTTTATGGGAAAGAAAAGAAAAGGGGTGTAGAGAAGTTCCTTAAAATGTTCCTGTCTATCTACGAAAAGGCAACTAAACTCCCAGGAGGAAAATAGTGAAAGTTACGGTGTTTGGACTGCTGGGGAAATAAAGTCTTAAGCTCTGGAATTAGAAATCTGTATAAGACTGTTGACTCTGCTCTATGCAGAATTATTTGCTTGAGCTCAATCCAGTCTGCTTAGGCCTGAGAAGACAAAAACGCAGTTGCAATTTACAGCTTGCACGGTCATGATCTACACTATATGTGATCCACACAATGAGGACAGGCCTCCAGGGCAGTTTTGAACATGATTTTTTAGATACATTTTACTCCTTCCCTGTACAAGCAAGTGATGCTTCTTACTCTCAGGAAACTGAAAAGTCAAGACTGAATTTTGTAACCTATTTCAGAGAATGTTTGCAGATATACAGTCATTGAGGCTTTTCCTTAACGGTATAGCAGCAACATTATAAAACACCAAAGCTATTTTTATAGTGGGAAAAATGTCCATTTTCTGAGGCACAATGTTTTGGCAAAGGATCACTCCTTGCTGAAATACTCAGAATATGGAATACTGGGTTTTGTTCTCTGTCTCCCTCAGGATAGGTGGATGCTGCAGGACCAGGTCGGCCCTGGGGCCCTCAAGCTGTGTGCCCAGGGTGCCTGCTGCTGTGTGACATGTCGCCCAGAATGGAAAATCCTGGAGACCTGCTTTGGTGGGGGAGTGGCTCTTGGAGACTTTTTGCCCAGTTTTGCAAGTTTCTTCTTGCTTGCCACTGCAGCCAGCAGAAAATAAGGAAGAACTTGCAAATTGCAGCCAGACACAGTATATTTGACCCAAAATAAGAGCTCTTAGTTTGATGGTTGTGTTTGATAGGATTTTATTTTTCTGCTGCAAGTAGGGTTCACATTATCTTAACCCAGAACTGAGGGTGGGTAAAAGAGACTGGGAGACCTCTGCTTAAATGTTTCACTATTAATAAATCCTTAAATGTGGCAAAGAGTATAGTTGCAAAAAGCAAGCAGTAGCTTAATCAGTTTCCTAAAATGAAACACAAGCTGCAAGGCCACTTCAGCTTTGTAATATCTGCCTGCAGGGGGACACAGCCAAATGCAGAATTACTATTTCTCTTTTAAAGCTTCATTTTCCATCTTTGTATTTCGATCCTTTCTGTGGTGTTGCTTTCTGGTGAGTACTGTTCATAGGGTTATTTTATACTGGACAGGATTGAGGCTGCATCTGCTATGAGATGCAGTCTGAAGGGAGTTACTGTTGTTCCTATATGTCCAGAATTCAGGGTGAACACATAGCATCAACAAACTTCCCCCTACCTCAGCCCTTGCCCTGCCTTCAGGCCACAGTATGTGACTGTATAGCTGGGGCACGCTTCCCTTGCTACCTGGAGTAAGAAGGACTCCTGTTCTCCTGCTGGCTTTGTGCATAGAGAATCTGCAGAGAGTTTGACTCCTGCTGCCTATGCGATAGCCCAGAGGGCAGCCTGATATTCTCCTTGCTTTTCAGTTCAAATTTCACTAGAGCTGGAATTTGGGAATAAAAATCTATCAAAAGCCTATTTGAGAAATAAAATCTGGATCCTGTGAAGAGTTAAATATGGCCTGAGTGGCTTTGAAATGCAGGAGTATAATGGTGTGCCATGCTTGCAGGTTTTGCGTCATGACAAAGTGAGACAGCAGGCAGTTACAATTGCTACATATATTCTATGACTTTTTTGTCCTCCGTTATCTGCTGCTCCAATTTTTCTTTATGTTCAACGTTGAGACAGTATTCTCTGTGCTGAGTGATAGCTGTATGTTACTCTGGAGATGCCTGTGTGTCTTCGATGTTTGCATATCACCATGTGGAGAGTTTTAGGTTTCCTTGACATATGCATGGTCATATGCTCTTGATTATGTCAGTGATAGTTTAACTGAGTTGCGTGGCCAGATTGCATGCTCATCCCAAAACTGGAAGCACTGGGAAGAGTGGTGCAGAGAGGCAGGGCTCATTTGCTTGCTTGTGTGCCTTGTGCCTGCCTATCCTGGTGTGTACTGTGTCAATGTGCAAGCTAGGCTCAACACCAGTTTATGTGCAAGCAAGGATCAAAACCAGATCTCTTGTGTTCCACAGTGAATGTTGTTATTCACTTATCTTCCCTTTTTCATTATATTCTCATTGTCTGTCCTGAGAAAACTAACTTGCATATTTTTTGTTTGGGTTATCTTCCCTGTGCTGCATCCTTTATGTAGAAAATCAAGCATTAAGTACATGTGGGAAACATGCCCTTCTCTATTTGCCCATCTCCTGGCACATTGGCTTGAGGAGTTTTATTATCCCTAGATACAAACTGCTTTCCAGGAGGTGGTGTTTTTCTACCACTCCTGCTCATGGTCTGGGAAAGAAAGAGAGGTAGAACTGGAATAGGACCACTGAAAAGACCGAAGAGGGAACTCGGGTGCACGGGATAGCCTTGGGGGCATTATGGCTACAGAGGGAAAAGAACTTGATTTTATGGAGTGCTGATGTGCTATAGCAAGAAAGCACATGGGTTCTCTGTATACAGTTAAAGGAACAAGCTGTGATCTGAAACGCTTTCCTGAGGTCAAGGAGAATGGCAAGATTGAAAATAATGATTAAGTTCAAGAAGGAAATGATGAAAGTGCAGTCAAAACCGACAGTGACTTGGTTTGTTTATCAAAGAAAGAGCTCAGAGCTCTCATTTCAGAGGATATAAAAATATTCTACGTTTTGAGCCTAGGTAGGCAAGCTTCATCCGGAGTATTTTCATGTATAAAAAGATAAAACAAAAGTCAGCATAGACCAGTTCTCTTTTGTCTGCAGTGTTAGAGACCCAGGATTAGCACAGGTTTGAGATGTGATTTCTTATTGGTTGATGTTAGACTGGAAGATACTTAGGATAATTTAATATACATCAGAAAATGTTTAGAGAAGAATTATGAGACTGGAGGAACCAAGTGTAATGTGTTGATGCACGCATTTATCTGACAGACCTAGACTAAGAGATTGCCAGTGCTAGAAATAATGAGTTTTCTTGACTCCATTGTCCACCTAAAGGGCCATTAAACACTCTGTAAGGCCTGAAAATGTCTGACAATTATTGATTCTCTTAGCTGTTTCTAATAGAGCAGACACCCAGCCTTTGTTTCTGCTAGCATATCAAATGGCACCAGCTTTTTTAATTCACTGGCAAATTTACTATGTCTTTGGTGTGCCTCAGAGACTGTGAT
The DNA here is from genome assembly GCF_030936135.1 of Gavia stellata. Taxonomy (NCBI): domain Eukaryota; kingdom Metazoa; phylum Chordata; class Aves; order Gaviiformes; family Gaviidae; genus Gavia; species Gavia stellata. Next base: position 30,140,993 of record NC_082603.1, on the reverse strand, counting down.
GTTGTGTTAAAGATGGCCTTGTGGTAGATTTGATTTGGTGTGAAGTTCTCCTGGTCCTTGTACTGTTGCTTCTCTGATGGCCTTCTCCTCTGTACAACTTTCCCGTTTACCCGTCTACCTGCAGCTTTTTCCCTGGTAATTCCAACGATGTTCCCAAAGCATGTTACTGCTCAGCTAAGCTTTTCTGTGTTATTACATGCCTTTATAAAACGCCGTAAGATGTCAATTTTTCTTTCTTTGCTTTGCCCAAGAAAGCTGATCAGTAAGCTGAGTTTGAGTGATGGGGATGAAGATTTGTACTTGTTTTCTTATGCAGTGGCACGTCCTTGATAGAAAAGCAGACTGCCTGCTCCAGTGTGGTCTGCTTCCAGTGCAGACAGCTGGTTCTAGCCAAAGGGAAGCCTATACTGTTTTACTGTGTGTGTGCAGGAAGTGTTGAAAACACTGAGTGTAGTTTTTCTAACTCTCTATTTCCTGTTAAAATTATTAATATTTAGATAGCCACAAGGAAAGGGGGTAAAAGGCCCTGTGGTAAAATTAATGCAGATTTTCTGCTCTGTGAAAAATTCTGGCAGAAATACAAGAGATAGCAAACTGATTAGACTTTAAAAGTTATAACATTGCTGTAAGCTAGTTGAAAAATAAAACTAAACCCATCCAAAGTGAAATATTTTCAAAAGCCAAATTTTAACCTAAGAGAAGCCAGAAGATTTTTAAAGCGGGGATGTGAGCTCCATCTCTGATGGTCTCTCAGGGTGAGATACACTCTGTGTCTTGCCCTAATAATGATGCCCTGATGGACTGTGGTTCTGTTCCTGGCAAGGACCATGACTTTTTCCCCAGAGCTGAGGCTGATCTGGCAGCCCTATGCCTTGCTCCTCATGAAGAGGTGAATAAATGGTATTACAGCTCTTCTGCAGGTGGGAGCTGGCCCTGAGTTGTACAAGTAGTCAGCAGCAGAGGCAAGAACAGAAATGAGGTTTCCTAACTACTAGTCAATACGCTCAACTGTATTGCTTACTGCAGAGGTAGCTGTCGGACTAGTAGAAGTGTTTAAATTTTCTCCCCAGGTTTCCTGGCTTTTTTCAGCCTAAGCTAAGGCCTGGCTGTCAGTTTAACCTTACAGTTAATGCCAACAGCAAGTGTTAGAAACTAGGAGAGAACAGGATTTATAGCTGGCTTAGAGTAAGGCTAGTAGCCTTTGGGCTGCAGCCCTGTAAAGTGAGCTTTATTGCCAATTTTTTTTTTTTTAAGATGTTCTGTTTCTGGTACATCAATATTTTTTTTGCATTATTAATATTTATTAAATGCTTAAGAGCATGTGTGGCACTGTACCAGGACCAGAGCAGACAGGGACTCAGTTTCCATGGCAGCAGGAGCACAGTCCTGTACTTGCAGAACCAGAAGGGCTCTTTTTGGCAACTGCTCTCTGTGCTGTGATTACTTTTTCTTTTTAAAGATAGATACATAATTTAAAATCTAATTCATTAGTGCTGCAGAATCTTGTCCATCCTGGGTGAGAATTTTGCCTGCTGTAAGTTTCTTTATCTTTTCTGGAGTTCTAGCTTGGTTTCTGTAGTTTCTGTGGGTGTGATTTCTTTTACTGGCAAAACACTGAAAGAGGGGGGAAAAGAGTGTGTTTAAAATCCATTGAAATAGATGGAAATTTCCTCTTGATTTTGGTTAAATTTGAAATGTTATGTTGTTGTAGACTTCTCTCCCTTTCCAAGTAGCCTATAGCATAGTTTTATCAATTTAAAAAATAATTTTTTAAGAAACTAGTGTGTACAACTGACAGTAAACTCTTAATTGTTCTTTTTTCCTCATTTAGGTAACTGCTCCAATTCCAGGTTTTAACTTTGTTTTGTGTTTTAACTTTGTTTTGTGTTTTAACTGGCCTTCTTTCATGCTTTTTTCATGCTTCTTTCCTAGAGATGTAATGTGTAGTATGATGTATATTGAGGTGACATTTTCTTCATTACTAAGGGTGAATTCAAATTTTCTTTTGATCCCAAGTCTTTGTTCAGCTGTGCATTACCCGGTAGAGGTTTTCTGTCCATCTTTGCTTTCCATGTATAAAATTAATGCAATTAATTTCTTTGGTGGCTTTTCAGGCTTCTTCTGTTTTTGTTGATCTAGATGAGTAAGGTTGTAGGTATCTTTCCAGATGTATTGCATGGGTCTTCTACGATACCTGCTGCCTGGCTTGCTGATTTAGCAGTGATTATATATCAGTATATCTTGCTGGACCCGTTCTGTCCAGATATGATGCTACTCTATGTGATCCAGGGAGTAGTTAAGAGTGTAAAAATCAGCAATAGCAGGAGTGATGAATATACTTGCACTGAGAATAAGAATTTCAGATGTAAACTTACAACTTTTCCTGTAGACTTCTCATCCTGAATCACAATTGCATCTGTGCAGCTACTGATAGAGAGAAATGCCCCAGTTTCTTTGATAACAAATGTCAGTGTTGAGTGATATAGGCCAAGAAATACAGCTCCTGTCTCTGTAACTGAGTGGTTCTATTCTTGTTACTGTAGTTGTGTTAAACTGATTACACATTTGTCATCCAGTGGCTGGTTAGCAGTTTAGCTTTCTATAAATCTTCACAGTACAAGTGGACTAAATACTATCTTATGGATGTGAAAACCGATGCTTAGAGAAGTTATCCTTTGCCCAAGGCTGTCAACTCGTTGTGAAGATTAGTGACTCATGAAGAATGTTCCCAATTTCTTGTTTTCTGGTCCATTATCGCATTGTTTTACACAGATAATCACATTTTTTGGATTAAATGGCTGCTCAAGGGCTTAGCCTTTGCCTTTGTCATATACAGTTTGTAAAATATTAAGAAAAATCCCAGTGTTGAGATAACTCACTGTTTCAAAATTTTAGTGTTGGGTCAAGTTCAACAAATACTTCAAATGGATCACTTCTTGTATTTAGTATCAAAGACACATAAAATACAAGTGTTTGAGGGGGAACATGGTATTTATTTTATTTTTCAAAATGGACTTCTTTCTTTTTGTACATTCTAACATATCCTGAAGAATAATAGAGCGCAGCCTGTATACGGGCAGTCACCACTGCAGCTGCCTCTTCAGCTGGCCAAAAGTCACGGTTTTCAGACTGCACACAACAGATTTTCTCATTGCTAAAGGAGCTCTTGCCATTTCACGTGGGGACACTGTCTTTCCAGACCTTCTTTACCTCCATGCCAACACCTTGCTGTTATCTGAGCACTAACTATTGAGGTAATATATCACTAGCGCACCCTTGCCTCAATCAATTATTTGTAACATATCCTTGACTGGCAAGAACCGAGATGACTAGGGAAGTTTAGTTTGCGATTATGTATTTTATTGCTGCCTCTCTTTTCCTTCTTCCTTTCTTGTGTAAAACAATAAAGATACTATTTACATTGCACAACTCTTAAGTTTGCGCAACAATATTAGTTTCTGCTAGCTTGATAATTAGGGCTGCATCCTTACCTTGGTGGCAATAACAGGTAGCATTTAAATTAGCTGGGTACTACTGGGTGATCCTGTTGGGCTTGTTATACAATTTAGAAGGGATAACCTATATGGGCACAATTCTTGGGTGGATGATAAATAATGAGTTTCAAAGGGAAGCTCTGGAGCAATCTCTGCCAGGATCACATTGGTGTGTTGAAATTGCACGCTTTACTTCAAGGAATTGCTCTTTGCTGGGTGTTTTCTCTTGCCCTTTACACAAGAGCTCTTTAACACAGAATTTTGTCCTATTTTTATAAAGTAATGTGTTATGTATGTTTGCCCAAGGTGCCAGTGCATGTTGATCCCTGAAGTTAAATAAGGATTAAGGAGCTGCGTTGACAGGTGCTGAAAAGAATCGCATTGGTCCAGTTCTTGACTAGAGGGACTCTGATCGTGGTATGGCACTTCAAAGAGTGTGAGTGCGGAGCAGGGGAGAAATCCTGGGGCCTGCAGTATAAATCCAGGCACCCTCTTCTAGAGGGAAATGATAAATAACGTAGTTAATTTTTCTTCATGGTTGTGGATGAGCATGTGCCTGAGCAATGTGGAGCCTTTCCGAGGCTTGCACGCAGCATCTCATTGCCTTGCTAGAATCCTTTTCCTTCAAGTCCTTCTGCATGAGTTTAGCCGTTAATTCTCATGGCCGCATTTCACAGAGTGCCTGTCCTCAACAGCAATGCACAAAGCGTTTGTTAACACCTTCTCTCACTCAGGCATTGAAGGAGACTCTGCAAAGCTTGGCTGGGAACAGCAGGCATTTCTTCGCTTTTGATTATGCACACAATCATGTGAATGCTGCCAGCCTTACTTTGTGCAAATACTTGTAGAAAGGATTAATAGCTCCTGCACAAATGCTGTATTTTAGCTGGCTAGAAGCTGCTAAGTTCACCCTGCCCAGATCTATGTAGTTCATTTACAGTATTTTTAAACTTTGAGACTGAAATCTAGGTTGAGGCTGCTAGGGTGACAGTGCTGGAGAGACCAGAGCTGCTGTGGAGCTTCACATCTGCCTACTGTTCATTCCAGTTCAGTTCAGGGCAGTTGTGCACCAAATTGTTGGGCATACTGTGAAGTGTGTTGGCAAACGATAACCCAGAAGATGTGTGTTCACAGAACAAAAGCCATCACCTGTCACCGAGCAGTTCTGATCCTCCAGCTTTCAAGGTCAGGACTGAGATACTCAGCACCATGGGAAATGTTGCATTCCTGCAGCAAGAGTCAAATTTGTGCTGGGGTTTACAGGGTCCTCGGCTTACAGGGCTGTTACCCTGGCACCTGGCAGCTTCATCTCTGCCTGCTCAGCACGCTGTAGGAATGTTTCAAGAAAACTTGAAACGAAAATACCCTTTTAGGAGACTGTTTTCTTTCCGTGCTTCTCCATGCAAGCTGGATAGCTGTCAGTGGGCTGTCCATAATAGTAAGGATTGAGCAGTGATCTTTGTTACTAACAGGTTCCTTTTCTGTACTATGTTGTGCATGCTTCATTATCATATCACAGGGTTAATTTTAGAGTGCAAAAAAGATGCTTCTCTGGCAGTGAAACCACAGAGGGGGAGGAAGGCAGCTAAGTACAGGACCTAATTTGCCCCCTTCCCACAAGAATTTTTTTTTTTTTATCTTTCTGTGGGTGAGTGTGAGTTTGAATGTGGCATTAAAAACATACTCAATGATGACTGGCTTAGGGCAGAATCTTGCTGTATCATTTTTGAATAGGGTTTTCTCCCTGCTACTTGTTTTTACTGAGGTCTTGTGGGATTAGGTTTCTTGAGGGAAAGAACAAGCCTGATGAGACCTAGAACAACAAACCAAAATTCCCTAAAGCTTTTCTTTAAAAATTATGGGCATTTTTTGTGACTGTGGTACACCTGAAAGCTGGTGTCATCTCTCCTTGAGCTGGTTGGGGGTGACTTTTCTGTAGACGAAGCTTTTTGGTGCATCAGCTTGACCTTTAACATAGAAAAAGGGCAGATGTAAATGTCATTTTTCTACAGTAATCAGTTGGGATTATCTGTTACTGTGTTGGGTTTTTTTCTCTGCTTTTGTAATAGCAGAGGTTTTTACAGCAGTTTGACATGCAAGAGTGACGCAGGTTTCACTGGCTTTCATTGGATAAATTCTCGTCAATAGATGGGAAGGGGAAGATTCACACCTGTTAGCGCTCTGTGTGTGTGTGAGAGAGAGAATTATATTTCTCATTGGATATGAATTGGAAGATCGAGGATCTAATTTCATTCTGAAGTGTTAGAAATCAAAATATTAAATGATGAGTATCTCGGGATTTGGGGAAGATACTTGCTGTGTGTTCTGCTCTAATTAATTGTGGCATTTGATGGGGTTTCCTTATTACTTTAGTCTATGGACAGCACCATTCCCTGATGTTGAAATTTGAAGAAAGAAAACATCTTGTTTGTGTGATGGCTCAGCCTGATCTTGATGCTGCAGAAATCCCTGAGGAAATGCTGATCTGTTATTTCAGATTGCTGACTAACAGCTTGGCCTTGTAGCTTCATGGCACAGGCCTGACCTTCTCCCTGCTGGCATAGCTCTGTTGAGATTGACATCTTTTAGCTGGAAAAACTGCTGCTGTGCGTTCAGAAAGGCTGAAAGGAGATGGGTTTGTGTGGTCCGTGAGGTTCTGCTGAGAGAAGAGCCTGGTCAGCCTCACTGCGCCTGTGGGGTTGTACCCACGTAGCCATGCTGGCAGGGGCTCCTCCAGTGTACGCAGGGCCACCATCTCCCATCCAGGCAGAGTTTCACCTCGGGTATATTTTATCTCCTGAGGTGAAAAAATGGTGAGGGGAGCAATGTTGTCAGGGGAATATGCTGGATAAAACATCACATTTTAAAGTGATGTTTCAGGGGATCTTTTGTCCTCCACAGTTATAAACAGTCACAGCTGACAACGAGGAACCTTTCTAAACTCAAAAATCAATGGTTTCAGTCCAGTTTTGTTCACAAAAATATTTTCTGCAGCAGTTTTCACTAGGGTATTACCCAGTTTTCTTTTAGCCTCCGGAAGTGCATGGAGCATCATCGTGGACCTACAACAAATCAAGTCCCAATCCTGGTCCATGATGCATGCTCTGTAATGGTACAGATCGAGTGGTTTCTGCAGTACTGCAGACAGGAATGATGGTGTGCAGGAAGAAGAGCAGGCTTGCTGGGGAGATACCGTGTTTAATGACTTCTCCTTGATCACAGTCAAGTTGTCAGTTCCCACCTAGTTATGTGCAGAGTAGACTCGACAAGGGGGCAGCAATTTCTGGGCTTGGACCACTGTTTTGTTCCAAGTGAGGGTTAACTCCTGTGTAATTCTGTCTTCACACACAGAATCACTAAGGTTGGAAAAGACCTGTAAGATCATCAAGTCCAACCATCAACCAACAAACACCACCATGCCCATTAAACCATGTCCCACAATGTTTCATCCACACGTTCCTTGAACACCTTGGGAAAGAAAGTACAGTTTCGTTCCATTCCTGATCTCACACATTCCCCAGCTATATCATTGTGTGAGGACTTGCCATAGGCAAGCCATGAAAACAGAAACCATCCATATTTTATTGACTATTCATTCATTCTGTATCCAGTACTTCTTTTGCCTCTGTTCTCCAGTGTCCTGCTGAAGGGAAGATCAGTCACAGGTCTATTTTAGTTTGTGATATCCCTAGTTGAAGAATGATTTTGCTTTCAATTTGGAGACTGTAAAATTGCACCCTCACCTGTTGGTAAGCTGCTTATTCTGCATTTGCAGCTCTGCTCTTTTGTGGAAGGGGCCAAGCTTACTCCAACAGATGGTGTATTACTCCTACAGCTAAGCAGGTTCTTTGTGTGCTAAACTTCAGGTCTCTCTGTTTTCTGGAGCAGAAAGACCCAGAGTTCTCGGTGTGGTATAGGTGTAGTGCATAGGTCTGAACTTTAACACAGGAAGGCTAAAAGAGCAGGAAATCACAAAGGTTGATATAATATTTAAATTGTATTGAGAGGCTGCTTATGATGGTAAAATACTCACAGTCGCTTTGACTTGCCAGTGCCTCTGGTGTTCACGCTGCCCTAGACAATGAACATCGCAGCAGCTAAGGTTTCTCCAGGCTTGGCCCACAGTTTGCAGCTTTATCTGTCACAGCAGGGATGAACCTGAGTGATATGAGCTGCATTTCTCAGTCCCACAAAATGGTGTGCAGGCTATGCTCCTACCACCACTTGGGTTGAGTATCCCCAGTTGAAGCTCCTTGTCCTGCCTGACAGTCTTGTATCCTGGCCTGAATATGGCTTGGAAAGCCTCAATATTATTGCTTTAATCCACTTGCTTATGAAAAAACTTTAAAGTTCATGTTCTGGTTTAGATATTGTGCAATATATTCAACTGACAAAAAAACAAAACAAAAACCCCAACCCTGAACCATTTGGAGAGGCAGTTTCTCCTGCTAAGCTGCAGGCTATTAGATTGCATAGCAGAACTCTTGGTGAGTTCAAAGCGAGTTTATTGTTGCTGTGTGAGTATTTAGTGAGTCACTGTAAACCTCTCTAATTCTGTTACGTCAGTATTGTACCTTACATCCTGCTTTATCAGTACCCATTTCTCAGTTAATAGTAATAGGTTTTTCCTGTAATATATGGATACTAAAACACTTCTAGAGTATTAGATTTTTAGTTTGACTGGAGAAAATGGCCAAGAAGAATTGCCAAATGTACTCACATTTGGCACTCTACATTTCTGTCCCTCATGTGCACTTGTTTATAAGTGTATGAACTTGATGGAGGTTTGTTTTGATGAGCTTTTGCCAGGTTGGGCTTTTGTTCAAACAGCATTATGTCTGAATAAGTGAGTCAAATAAACTGCCTTTGCGTTTTCCAGTGTGCTGTTTCTCCTCCAGATGAAGAGCAGGTTACTGTGGTTCAGTCCTGCCAGATCTATTGTATTACAAAGTTTTTCTAGGAAGGTGGCTATAGAGTAAAATTATACTGCTCTTGCAAGGATCCTTGCTTATGAAGGCTTCATGCAGCCCCTCTGGGGACAACGTTCAGGGGCTGTGTTCTGGGGGAACATGCAGGTGAGAGCCAGGTCTGCTGAAGGGTCATTTGGGTGCTTTGGACAGTTATGCCTGCAGTTCTCCACTGGAAAGGTTTCTCCCCGTGCAGAGAGCTAGTAGTGTAAGCTTGCCTGATTGGGCTCAGACACTGGAAGGCAAGGGAAACCTAAAGAGAAATAAAATGTCACCAGGGCTGAGAAGGAAACCCCTGTGCAAGGTCTGGTGAGCCAGCTGGAAACTCAGCCATGCCTGAACTTTGTGGTTTTAATAAATGGAGCTTGTGTGATGCCTGTTGAGAAAATGCCCAGTGTGGAGAACCCATAAAGTGCAGAAAGAGGATGTGATGGGAAAGGCAGGCTGAAACCTTGACAAAACACGTCCTGTTTCAACAGGCTCTGTGGCAGGCTCTCCTCCCCTCACCCAAAGAAACTGTGTAGACTTAACCTCAAATGTCATCCGAGGAAGTCCTCATCTGGAAATGAAGAGCTGTTTCTGCTCAGGCCTGTTCATTCCTTAGCCTCAGATTGCTGACAGTAATTGTGATGGTGTGTTCTGCATCACGTAGACCTCACCAGTTCTTTGAGAGCGGATAACTCCCTTCCAGCATCAGATGATCCTAGTTTGATCCCAGCTGTCATGCTGTAAAGGTGAGTGGCTTTCCCCATCTTATGGCTGAGTCTGGTGGGGTGACAATACAGTTACTGAAACTTGCCAAGCAGCAGATACACAGCAGGAAAGCAGGAGACCTTTGCATTGGTTTATTGTTGCTATTTCCTGTGGAACTGGCTTTGCATATGGAAAACTATCACTTTCAATGCAGAGAACTAGAAGGGTGTGACTACATGTCAGTAAGGTGTTTTTGACAGAATCACAGAATCACTAAAGTTGGAAAAGACCTGTAAGATCAAGTCCAACCATTAACTAACACCACCAAATTTACAAACAAACCAAATTTACCAACAAACACCACCACACTTATTTCTGCTGCAATAAGTAGCAATAGGAAAATAAAAAAGCCTACCTTACCCGTTTGACTATTATTTAGGGCAGATAGGCCCGAAAAGTTATATTAAGGTTATTCAGTAAATTCCCTATTTTTTAAAATGCAAGCAAGAAGTCTCATTATAGCCATCAAGACATGCAGGGTACTTAGCTCTATTAAAATGTGGGCCATTTATTCAGGCAGGGGCAGGGACTTGGTATAAAATATCTTTTTATTTTATATTGGTGCCTTTCTAAGTTTGCACTGACAAGCCCCTTCAGCTCTTATTTTCCCAGTTTACCTACTTGTGAGATGGGGAAATGGTTTGTCTTTATTTTTGTAAAATAGTGCTGTCCATATATGGTCAAAAGAGTGGAATAGGAGCTTGGTATTTCTGTTTAGTTAAATGTGTGTGCTTGCAAACAAAATCAGCAAATTGGCATTTGGTCAAGAGAAGCAGCTTTCAAGTTTAGAGGGATGGACTTCTGAATCCAGTAAGAATATTGAATGAAACCCAGATGGCATCCTGGAGCGAAGTTTTGTGGCATCAATTAGCGTGTAGGTGACCGTGCTTCTAGCCAACTGTGAGTTATTTGGCAACTTGCCACTTGACTGTTAGTGAAAATTCAGGAGCAATGAGATGAAATAGAGTTCCTAAGAGACAAAGAGAAAGATGTCTTCACTTGAGAGAAGAGATTTGTGGATACTATTTCTCAAATGATTTAAGCTGTCTGCTCTTGTACAGCCACATATCTCAGCCTCATTTATATACATTTCTTTGCCACATTTGTGTAAATAAACCCATGTAAAACTTCTCTCAAATTTCACATGTGATTTGTTCTCAGGAAGGAATCTGCAAATAAAAGGGCCACCAATAGCTGGACCAGTGCCTTTGTAGCTATTAGAAGGTGAGCTTAATTTAACATTTCCTTCTGGAAATTATGTTCTTATCTACATTTTAGGACTTGGGTATTTCTACTGCAGGTTAAGACTAAATGAAGTTGTGGGACTCTGGACTCAAAAGGAGCTGCCAAATCCCTGAAAAACTGGCTGCATTGTAGTAGATTGTAGTATCACAGTTTCATATTATCCCACTGAGAACTGAGTCTAAAGAGCAGTGAGACTAAACACCCATTACAGGACAGCTGTGGGATTGTGACTTACCTGATATTAGAATGAACTGGGATCAGTTTTTGTTGACTTACGGAATGTACATCAGCTTACAGAAATATTTCTGCATGGCTTTCCTTTTTTTTTTTTTTACAGTCCATTTTAAAGGGACTTAACATCATCTCCATGTCTCAGGTGCTAACATTTCAGATGGCTTTTGCATCTGTGCAATGGGGGATAATTAGGTTTGTAGAGCAGATGTTCTGGAAGCCTGCACTGCAGTATGCCTGGCTGTTTCTGGCTACATAGATTTACTCCTGGGTCCACTTGTTTTCTTTTTATGTAGGAGAACGGCAGATTCCCAAAAAGTCTTCTGTATCCAGTAAGGACTTCAAGATCTCATACCAGATTTCTTCAGTAAATGCTTCACTAAGAGCTTTAGAAAGGAACAGTTTTGCTACCAAGAATTTCTTTCAGCTGCTTAGTAGTGAGTTTTTACTCTGCACTGAAATATGTTGTGGCTTTTTCAAAATGGGCAGAAGTGTTTGCAAAGAAGTAATGACGGTGAGATTTTTCACTCCGTTCTCCTGAGGCATAACAATTAGGGGAAAAAAAAGCCCCCAGGGAAAGTAGAATTATACCATTATGCCAGAATTGCAGTCTGTTGTGTACTACCTTGTGCTGTACTGCCTGTCGGAGGAAGAAATTGGATTTTGTAAATAGCCAGATAGGAACAAGGATATGAGTTGTGAATATGGATGTATGCTAAAAGTGACCTAGGACTAGCTTTATAAAATACAAAATGTTCTTCATGGCACTGGAGATATGGTTTTGCTCCATTTTATCATATCACACAAGGTTGCATGCTTCTCCCAGTGTAGCTGTTATGAAAAAGGCAGTGTTTTGCTTTTGAAAAGCATTAAATGTAAAAAGCTATTAAATGGAAGTAGCCTTTTTTATTAAAAAGTTACATCTGACTTTTTACTGAACAGATAATATTATATGCAGATGTGCTTTCCCTCATCGTTTCATCAGGTATGCCTGTTTTTCATAGACAAGGGCTTAGGCAGCTGATCTTCTGCCTTTCAAAGGCCACCAATTTGCTTCCATTCCAGAGGGGACAGGTCTCTTTCAGAAGTGACTTTGCTAGGTCATTCCTTCTGGCATTAGTCCAATCCAGCACACACATTTGTTTTTACAGCTTCAAAAAGATGTCGAATGAGAAACAACAATAGCTTCAAGGAAGGACCTGGAGACACAGCACTAAAAAAATAAAAGCTTTCAAAGCTTCATGGGAGTGCATGTATGGGGAAAAATACTACACATTCAGAGCAATACAGTGGGCGATTTTTTTGGGTGTAGGCTTTCAGCTGAGAATCAGAAATGGACACTAGTTTCTTGTTTCCATCTCACTGCTACTGAGTTGGGGTCAGTTGCGTTGCAATTCTGAGCAAACTCATCTCCAGTTTGAAATCAATGGAAATTGCAGGGATTCCCTCAATCTAGTTCTTGCATTTCACAGTGACTACTGCAGAAAGAAACATGGGCATGCACTCTCAGGCATTTTACAAGTAAAGCCAAAGCATAGTGTTATTTTTAGATCTGATTTTTTAAAATGCCTGCTGAAAGAGCTTTCTCTCTCTGCTTTGCATAAGAATGAACCTGGCAATCAGATCCTTATGTAAATAAAACTTGCAGCTCACTCAATCAATATTTTCTTCTTTTCTTGGCATGTATAGAATAAAATCACAGAAGAGCTAGTTAATTTTCACAATTAATGCTGATCTTGCAACAGCAGTCACAATTTTAAGAGTTACCTGAAATCTAAGTCTCTGCAAAGTCCTGGTCAGAGAATTTTTTTCTTTCTCCAGAGGTCACGTTGTCATGGCACTCTTCTGTTCTGAGGATTTTAATTTTCATACCATTTTTGGCAGAATCACGTTTGAGAGCTGCACATTTCTCCCCTTTAAATACCACAATAATTAGGAAGACATCCTGACAACTGAGTCATATGAGTTACTTTCATCCTCAATACAGGATGAATCCTCCTCGTGCCTTATGCACAGGAAGGTTTAATTCCTTCCTCTCAATTACTTCCAGTAGTTTATGCAGTGATCTATCAGCTGCTGCGAGAGGGAGAGGAAGCAATAAATATGGCAGAGGGTTGCTATGCATATACAATTTCTGTTGCTGGCAAAGTTCAAAGTCTGTTTCAATTTTCCCTTGATTCTTTCCAAAGAATCCCTCCAAAATGTTCTAATATCTTGTCAGGGCTGTGCTCCAAGGATGCTGGATGAACTGTCAAAAACCAAAGTGCTACAGTGCTTCCCGTATGCAATGGCAGCTGCTGCAAGGAGGAGAGGGAGCAGTGCGCTGTTCCCTTCTGCTAGCAACAGCAGGAGGGTCTTGTAAGGGGCACTGTAATATTTTAGTACCTGCTGGGACAGTTTATTTTATTTTTAACTCTGAGTCAGACAAGTCTCACCAAGCTGTAAGGCACTTATAATTTGGAAACTCAGCTGCTGATCATCAGCACTGAGAGCTGAACTTCAAATCTGATGCAGCCAAAAGTGTCAGGGGCTAAGAGTGATTTTGAAGGCATTGGGATGTTTCCAGATACAAGATCATTAATCTTCAGAGTAGACAAGACCTTGATTTAACCTCTGGGCCCTCTACAGTGTCTGTTGTTGTGTTGATGTGTTATTGGTCAGTATAAGAAGTCCAATTTAATACTCAGTCAGAATTTGAACTTCTGTGGCTTTCATGTTTTGAAGTCAGCACTGCTGCTCCTGTGGGATCATCTGGTGTGGGTTTCTGCAGGAGCTGTGACGACATTAGTTTTTCCATTAACATGTGGCAAATGCTCATGCTCTTCTCTCTCCCCCCCCAAGGTTTTTGGCATGGTACTGCATTCCTATCAAGTCGTTGCTCTTAGGCTCATGACTTTCCTATACTCATGGGACATTTTAAATTTAGTTTTTTCATTTCATCATGGTGGGTGCTACTTGGTGGTTTTGTTGAATGTCTGATCTGAATTTTTTTTTTTAATGCTTTTCATATTTTGTAGAAATGACAAAAGGAGGACTTGTATCTTAACCTGTGGTCTAGTGGTGATTCAGCAGCCTAGCAGGCTTACACACGTGCCAGGAATTGAGGTCAACTGGCCCAGTGTGGTTTGTGCTGGTAGTCGCAGGTGTGGACAGACCAGGAAAGATAACATGTGGCCCAAAGGAGGACAGCTGTGTTCCTGTTCCCTGCTTAATTCTTATGCTTCGGATTTTCTGGCCTTTGTGTTGTCTTCACCTTTACGTCTGCACACAGAGTGGTGACAAAATCTTCTCTACAGACTTGTTTTGGCATCACCAAAACCAGAGTTAAAGTGTGGTTTGTTTTCTTCGCCTTTAAAATCCTCCTGCAGAAAGGATGCAAGTGTGGTGGCAGAACTTATAAAATAAACAGCTGTTGGATGAGTTTAGACTCTGACCACTTCCCCAAGTAGGAGTAATACTTTCTGGTCACTGCTTACGTTGACTTGAGATGAAGTAGGTTTTTAAGTGCAAAATGTTTCACAAGCGGTTACCGAAACAGAGCTATCCAGTTATCCCTTTTGGGTTTTTTTGTAAGTCTTCAATAGGATCCTAATCTTCCCAGTCCAAGTCATATCACTCACAGCAAGGTTATTTGTAGGATTTCTAGTGTCTTTCTCTTCCATTTGACTTTTGTATTTTGCAATAAATTATACAAACCTTTGGTCTGGTGCATCATCTGATTACCTCCTGTTCAGTATTTTTCTGACAAGAGTACCTGAAAAGCACAACCAATCCATGACTAATGCTACTAATTATGGCTAATGAGTGTTTTTTAAAGCATTCTCACAAGCAAATCCAAACCCAGCCTAGCAATGTTTCAGGCTACTGCTTGGTTTTTATTGCTTTTTATATTTTTATTAAGTTTTAGAATTTAATGTTTCAAAGTTTGGCCATAGACAATTGTGAGCTTTTCTTTAGGTCTCTGAGCACCCTGGCCCTGGCTGGAAGCATAAAGTCTTTATGTCATACATCAACACAGGGTGAATCTTTTCCATTCCACCAAATTAAAAAAGAAATTGTCTGTTTGACTTTCTGCTCTCATTGTAGGCTTGAAATTCAGTCCTGAATCTTCTATACTCAGTTTATAAGTCTGTCCCTGTTTTTGCTCGGTTTGTTTGGTTTGGTCATATATTCTGTTAGCTCATAGTCATCAAGGTCAGTGAGATTACAGTTTTTCTTAATCAGGAGGCATTTATTAAAGAAAATTGCAGTTAGAGATACAGAACAAGACCTTCCATAAGCACTCAGCTTAACAAAATCTGAGCCACATACTTTTGTCCTATGTGTCTGACCTGCATTTTCACCCTCCTAGCCCCTTGCAATCAGCCTGATTTCTGTCACCTGCTGTCAAGAGAGCAGAAAAAGCCAGGTACTCTGTGTGAAGCTATGGATACTCTGATTGGGTTGTCAGTGCATCGCTGGCTGCCACCAAACAGGATGTGTGCACAGGCTGAGATTTGCTTTCCTTCGGTGAGGATGCTAATTCAGAGCTCTCTCACGCAGGCTGCCATTTTCTGAATCTTAATAAAGTTCCTATAAAGATAATAATCTTTGAGATCTATACTTTGTTTTCAGACTTGGTTGAAATTAATAATCTGGTTTGATTAGTGGATATCAACAAGAGGTGTAACAGACAGAAAAACAGCATGATCACGTAATCATTGTGTCTTTAAGATACCAGTCTACAAACAGACTAGACTTCTATTTAACTGGAGTTCCAGCTTTGTCTCTGCCAGTACCAGGGGTAAGTTACAGATATATAACACAGACATCTAGTGGCTGAATACCATACTGCGAATAGAGGTGCCACTGGCGGATCCTGGCTCCCTGTGGATGCCATACAGGAAAGATACTTCCAAAATACAAGACCTATCAATGCTCACAGCTCCAAAATAATGAAAAATTGGACGTGGTACATAGGTACAGTTGGTTGCGCTCTGTAGATTGGGAATCAGTGCAGAAATACCCTGTAATACCCGTGAAGCTCCTAGATTGCCAATGGGAGCAGATTTATTGCTTACAGTGTTGGTCTTTGTTATAGAGAAGTAGACGGGCAAGTTCAGGGCTTAAGGTTGCTGTAGGAAATGCAGTTTAGAATTGGAGGAAGGCTATCAGTTTTTGGCATGGGATATTACTTCATTTACATGGTGCTGCAGATATCCCTTTATTGTTCATCTTTCTGTAAACCAGAGACATTTTTCTTCCTCTGATTTGATTTCATATTATATTTTATCTTCATAATAGATATTTTTAACGTACATTTGGATGAAATTTTGCTTATCCCTGAAGGGTGGTTGTCCCATATTGGCTCAAGGGACACTTGTCAGACTGCTGTGAGGTGATCCAGACTTGACTTTGTTCAAGATGGGTAGAACAGCTTTTAGGCAGTTTCTGGCCTTAATCCTGGAACATTTGGCTTGAGGGTCAGACTTGGTGTCTGTGACGCCCCTCTGGCAGCAGAGGCTTTGCCCCGGTTGTGAAATTGGTACCATTTCATTGGCACCAAGTCTCACACTTGTGACTGTTCCCTTGAGCTACCATATTCCACTGTAAAGACTGAATTTCTTTTCTTTTCTTTGATTCTATTGATCTGGATTTCCTCATGGCAATCTGATTTCTTCAAGTTCTTTTTCCTTCTCTTTACTGTGTAAAAAAAGAGTCATCATCTGGTCTCCCCTGTGCTCAGTTTGGTTCGTGCTTGCTAGAGGCCTCACTAGTCCACCTTGACTGCGGAGACGGGCTTCCACAGCCCTGGAGGCCTTCAGAAGTGCAGCCTTTGATAATGGGGCCACAGTGTTGGCTAGGACGCATAAGCTGTAGGTAGAGAGGATCTCCATGTTTTATATTTTTTTAGTCCTGACTGTGTAAATTGCTGAACACTTCCTCCTTTCATGTTGGGCTGATGGAGCTCTTAATTTCCAATGACTAAGCTCAAGCCCTTGGGCACAAGTCCTTGCATTTTAATCTGTTTTAGCTATTTAGTTTGGACTGGAAAACTTGTATGACTTCTTATAGCAGGAATTAAAGCTGCAAATGGTAATTCCAAGGATGAGACTGACACAAGAGTCAAGTGTATTCTTCTTGGAGTTTTTTGTTATTGACCTGCAGCTGCAGTGTGCTGTTCCTGAAATATTAGAGGTTGGTATCAGGACTAGGCAAGAAGTGTTTATTTATCTGCTTTACTTTTTTTTGGTGAATTTAAGTAGATAAGGTAGTTGACAATTACTGAAGAAAATGATAGAAGGCTGTAGTGTGATCACAGTGATGAAAAATGCATTTTGGTGTGTAACTAATGGTGTCATAGGAGCAACATACAAGATAGCCTTTCCACTAGTGGAGCTTCTTTCCAAGGAAGTACTTTGAGACTAGTACTGAAAGTTCAAACTTTTGGTGAAGGAGATTTAGATTAGACATCTGAAGAGTGGCAACAGTGAAGCTGTGGTGTGAACTATATAGGGGGTATGTCTGTCACTGGAACCTTTTAAGAACAAACAAACTTCTGTCAGGAGTGGCTCAGGGCATTTGATCCTGCCTTGGGACAAGAGTTCGAGGTGGAGGACATTTCAAGATCCCTTCTACCCTACTTCATGTATTTCTGTTTGCTGGGAAGGAAGGCGTAGCTGCCTGATTATCCTGCTGCTTCCTTTCTGTGCCCAAATTCAGAGGGGATGAATTGTTTTGCTCCTGGTTGAGCAATTGTTTATATAAAAAAAGCAGTCACAAAACTGGTCATCTCAGTGTGGGAAGGACATCCTCTCCTAAAAAAAATGAGAGTTGTTATTCTCTGGAGATTGCAGGTTATTCTGCCACAGCTGCTTAGTAAGCTTGCTTACTTACGGTAAATGCAACTCTTCTTCACATGCTACAATTACTCTGTCTGCTTTAATGAGTTTTGCAATTTGTCAGGTCCACACACAGAAAAACACACCAAATCTTAGATATCCATAAAATACACATTGTTTTCAACTGACATTTATTGCTGCTGTATTTCAGTAAAAAAGAAAAATTAAATAGTACAATAAATACGGGATATTTTCCTCTTTCCAAGCTTCAGAGATCCCAGCTGTGAGAACATAATCGTAGACTCATAGAATGGTTTGTCTTGGAAGGAACCTTTAAATATCATCTAGTCCAACCCCCCTGCCATGGGCAGGGACACCTTCCACTAGACCAGGTTCCTCAAAGCCCCGTCCAACCTGACCTTGAATGCTTCCAGGGATGAGGCATCCACAACTTCTCTGGGCAACCTGTTCCAGTGCCTCACCACCCTCAAGGTGAAGAATTTCTTCCTTATATCTAACCTAAATCTACCCTCTTTCAGCTTAAAGCCATTACCCGTTGTCCTATCACTACAGGCCCTGATAAAAAGTCTCTCTCCATCTTTCTTATAAGCCCCTTTATATATTGAAAGGCCACGATAAGGTCTCCTGGGAGCCTTCTCTTCTCCAGGAATCTGCAGGATTAGTCTGTGTCTCCTGCAGTAAAAGCCATTCAGGTGTATGGGGTCTTTTGACACTTGGATTCTGTGATACGGATGTGTTAGGAATACCTACTCAGCAAGGCAAAGGGGAGAAAAATGTAAGGATGGTAAAATTGCAGTCATCTTAGAAAATAAGCATGCGTGGGATTCTGATTTCACTGCTGGAGGGCAAAAAGCAGTAAGAATGTAGAAGTCCAGTCTGCTCATTGAACAGAAAATCCAGTTGTATTTGAATCTGAGATGGAGGCCCGGGCAATTAAAGGCTGTAGGCCCTAATTTAGTTTTGAAAAAAGGCCAGATTGGCAGTGGTGCTTGGTAGCTTGGGTCCAGGGCTGCGCCTGCCTGCTGCTAGGCTCTGTCTAAGGGGACTGTTAACTCCATGCTGGGATTTTCTGGTGTCTGTCAGTGCTGAAATGTGTTCATTAAAGGAGATGGTGCTGGTGTCAGACGTCCACATGCAGGGTTGTCACAGTCTGGTTATTCTTCAAAGATTAGTTATTTTACTGACTTTTTGCTGAAGATTGGCATGCATTTCCTAAAGAAAATCTGGACACCCAGCCCTAAAAATAGCCAAAGACAAGTGGCTTCTGAGTAGTTTGCATCCAGTCTGTGGCCTTAGAGGAAACAAATCTGTTCATGAGCTTCTGGTGAGCCAATCCAATATGGGACTCTGTCCAGTCTTTTACATGTTCTCTTAGCCCAACGCTTCAACTAGTTCGCAAAATCACCCGAAGTGCAACCTCTCTCTTAAATTCGGGTAGGATTTAGGAGGTCAGTGTGGCACTTGTGCTGGGTATGGCTGTTCCAGGAAAATCCCACAGTGGGATTTAGGATATGCAACCTATAGCAGTCTGTGGCTTGGTCGGAGCTATCAAGCAGTTGAAACTCTGCTGGACTGGGCTGTATTCACAAAATTGTGATGTGTCCATGTAATCAATGAGAAAAATCAACAGGACTCAACGTGTGTACATAGGTGGATAGGATTGATGGTTCTATAACTCAGTGTCCTGTTACAGGCCTGCATACCGGGGAAAGGAAATAAGTAGCACTATATACAGTGAGACTTAGAGGTGTAAATAATTTGCAACATCTGTATCTACTAGCTTTTGGAAGAAGTGGGACTCCAACTGAGTGGGAATGACTGTGATGGCAGAGCCTTCAGTGAATTGAGGCAAGGTGTCTGTGCTTCACTGCTTTAGAGAAATTAGTCTGTCCTTGACTTCAGCTGCATTTTTATGTGACATTGGACAAATCGCTTAACCTCTCTGGTCATCGTTGCTTAAAATGGAAACGTCAATATTCTTGCCAACCTTTGTGAGCTATCACTGGATTAATGGATAAAAATTGCTGGATAAAGCATAAGCATCATTTTCGATGTATTTTATCTTGTTTACTTGCAAAGCAGCTGGGCTACCTTGAAGTGTCACAACTGCCAAACATGTGAGAGGGCACCTACCGTGTTTGCCTGATTCAAGATAGCCCCAAAACTAAGATTACCTGTAAATTCTTGAAATTGGTTTAGAAACATATTTTAAATAGGGTTTATTTAGTGTTTGAACTTCACTTTCTCTAATGGACTCTCTGAGCTCCACGCTTTCAAAAGTTGTTTAGGAGGATGACAGCCTAGACTCTTGACAACCATAGCCATCATGAGCAAACCTGGGTAGGCAGAGGAAGAGAAAATACATTGTCATACTTACAGATAACCCATCTTCTTGCTTTATTTGTTTAATTCCTTGGATCTTCGTCTTTAGCCTCCTATTTTTAAGCAAACTCTTCCCGTGCATTTTCATTATAATTACAATATTTCGAATTACGAGAAGTATAATATCTAATTACTTTTTAGCTGCCTTTACTGAGAAGAAAAAAGTGTTTTAAAGGGAAGGTAATTCAGATTACTCCACATAGGAGGAGCAGCATACACATGGACAGGTACTGAAGATCAGTTGATGTGCTAGTATTTCCCTGTGATAAGGTGTTTCTTCCCCCCACTTCCAACATGCTAATTTAAGATAAAGTTTAGATTTAGATCCTTAAGAATTGGGGGGGTGTGTGTGTGGAAGTCGTCTTGGATTCTGTTCAAGATGACATCTTTCTTTATGCACATGTTTGTTTACAATTAGCAGTCCCCACTGAACCCTGTCTATCAGACTTGCTCGTTTCTGAGGGTGCCCCATACCATTTTTCTGGCATGTGACTCTGTCTTCTTGCTTTGCTGTCCTCCTGCTTACAGCGGTGCTGCTTCCATCCCTGAGCTGATTCAGCCCTTGGACAGTTCTTGGAAGCGGTCAGTTTTGCTGTCAGGTTGTTTGATGTCTACAGAATTTGTACCAAAATGATTGTTTGCTGTGCTGTTCAGACACATCCTCCCATATCAGACAGTCACTATTTCAGAGTGACTTGAAAATCTTGCAGCATTGTTCTGGGGCACAGTTACACTGGAAAAATGCATGGCCTGCGATTCTCAGCCATTCTCAGCTAAAATGGCCCATGGAAATAAGGACCCAGTGGCAGAGATTAGTGAGCACGAGTCAGGGCAACATATCTGAGAAATCTGGCTGGTACGGTACCACTCGGCAGTTCTGCACGGGACCTGGGCACCATGGTGTTGGGCACTTGACAGACACATAGCAAAGACCTGGCTCTGAGGCTTTTAATTCTCTGCTAGGTGCTGATAGCTGAGATGTGAGAAGAAGCAGGAAGATACAGTGTCTTGTAGGAGTAGGGTACAATAAGGGCAGAATAAATGTCTTTGAGTCTCAGTCCATCTCCTTGTCTGCGTGACCCTTTGCTATTTCTTCTTCAAGCCTCTTGGATGTACTGATAGAACCGTGTTTTCCTACTGCTGGAAAAACTTTGTGGTGTGACTCAAGCTGCAGTTGGCAATGACTGCCTGAGATTGTCCCTCCAATGCTTGTTGAGGTTTGCCTAGGACTCAGAGAAGAACAACAGGGAAGGGTTGGGGCAGGAAAGAATCAGTAGCCGGCAGTGTTGTCTTAGGCCAAGCACTGTCATTGCAAAACCCTTGCACTAAGCTAGGAGGAAGATGTTGGAGTGTTCATCTTGATTCCTTAAGCCACAACGTCTGTCTGCTTTTGTTAGCAGGCTTCCCTGTTATCCCATAATCCCTTCAGACACTTGAATTTGTCTGCTTTTCTGCCTAGATGGTGGGGGGTGTTGGGAGGCTTCTTGTTTCAGAGACAGTTGTGGTCTTTGAATGAAACTTTTTACCCTAATGTGACAAAAAGGAGGCACAAAGCCAGAAATAGCATGCTGTGCTGTTTATTGCTTGATTTATTTGTGGCCATGTCTGTCACACAGATGCCAACATGTTTTATCTTCATTTACAATAGCCCAAAATGTTTCACCTGGACTGATATACAGTCCTAGGCCAGACAGGGAGGTTCCATAGGGAGATTTTTCTTAGCATGTAGCTTGTTGCTGTGATTTTTTAAAATTTTTTTTTAACCCCTGCTTCCCTCTCCGACCTTAAGTTCGCTTGTAAAGCTGTGCATGTTTTCAGTGCACAGTTTGGATAATTAAAAATAGCTGCTTGCGGCACTTGGCTTCTGTGCAGCCTTTTATCAGTAGTGCCTCTGAGAATACCTTGTGTTTGGATGAATGGTTTTAAATAGAGTGGTGAGAACTGCATGGAAGACAAATCAAACGGGCCTCTTTTCACAGCAATCTTTTTTACTTTCCAATGCCTAGAATGATTTTTAAACTGAAAACATACCAATAATTGAAATTTAATGTATCCTTGTTAATCTTGTTTCATAATTATTAATAGTATTATTTTTTCTTACTGGTGGAAGAGTTGTGCTCACAGAAATTAGTCATCAGTGGGTTGTTCTAGGAGTGGTGCAGGACATGCAGGACCTATCACAAGGAGTCTGCCACAGGGGCCCATCCTCATTATTCTGTCCTGTGAAGAACCCAGTATGGTGGGCTTAAAGGGATGGTGCCAGAAGCCAGTTAGAAAACTATCAGTGAAAGTTTCTACCTAATCTCCTTCAGTGATTATCTTAGGCTTTGAAACTGAAGACATGATATCCCATTAAAACTAGAATTCCCATTAAAAATCCCCCCTTATGAATGTACTTATGGTCAAAACAATCATCTAATATCTTTTCTCCCTTTCCACAGAAACCTCCTCCTTCGTCTCACACCAAATCTCGGGATATGTGGTCATGATTTCTACTGGAAATCCATAAGAAGTTTAAAATCTTTCACTGATTTATTTGTGGCTCTTCAGCTTCTGCCATGAGCCATCCATTGTAAGAGCCTGCAGAGTTCCTAATTTCCTTTTTTTCTGTGCCATTTACTTTCTTAAAATACTTCCCCATGCTTTCTCTTCTTCATCTCCTCTCTACATTAAACAGTTCAGGCTTGCTGGAGGGAATGGGAAGATATATGAATTGCTGTTGTCTGTGGTGTATTTAGCCTGTGAACTTAAATTTTCAAAGCCTTTGTTCTGGTATGTTTCATGGGCAATTTATTCTCTTAAATAAGTGTGTGTAGATGTAAAGGAAAAAGATTTCACCTTTTTACACACAATTTTTGGAACATACTGATTCTTGTATGTTATTTCTCAGAAAAATCTCGTGTGGGTCTTAGTATCTTATTTCATAAAAAAAAAAAATAAAGCCAGGTGAGGCTCTTCTGAGCATGCAGAACATTGCATGAACTTCTTTTTTTTTAAAAAAAAAAAACCAAACAGGAATAGTCTCCTAATAGAAATGGAATAAACCTATATACCCCAGTAGTGTTGCATTGTAATCATGACTTGCAAATCAGCATGTGTAACCTTGTCCAGTGCAAAGCTTACTGACTTTCTAGGAAGCTTTTGTCCTGAAAAGCTTGAAATCAGAGGTGGTACGTTTTCTTTAAGCACATACACACACTCAAAAGTAAAGAACAGTGCTAGGTGTGTGTGTGCCCTTGTATGACAGATAATTAAATTACGTGTTACTGCAATACCGAATTTTCATCATTGACAGACTTGGTGATGTCTGAGCCGTTGAGTCCTGGAATTATAGATGGGTAACATGATAGCTTTGATAGTGACCTAAGTCATCATGATAATGCTTTAATTTTACCTCTGGTGGATTTCTGATGCTGACTTTGTTGACTTACATTACTTTTCTCCCCCAAAGTATATGTGGTCTGAAGAATGTTTGTAGAGTACCTGTGAAAGCATTGCTAGGAAAGCATGAAAGGGAAAAAAATAATGAAGCCATAGTGTCTTGGTGACATTTTTGCTCCATTTTTCTTCCCTGTCCTCTGTTTGCAGTCATACTGCAGAGAAGTGAAATGAGAATTTGGTTATGGGTGAACAGCTGCAGAAATAAATTCTCAGGGCACGCAGAGTCTTCATGTGTGTGTACAAATACATGTGAGGATGCGGACTGGGCTATCTCCAAAAGTTTACTTCCTAGAGAAAAGCTCATTGAAGTATATATGAACTCACTGATGGTAGGGTTTCCTTTTAGAAGTATCAGCTTCCCATTACTGCTTACATTCAAGAGCAGGCAATAGAGTTTCAAGATGCCTCTGTGTTGACTTTCATTCTTGTGTTAATTAGCAGATAGCTGTCAGTCTGGTGTGTATGTGGTTTTCAGTGTTGGTCTTTCTGGCTTCCCCGTTTATCTTGAATTTAAATGGGAATTCAATATATAATCAAGACCTAAAACCTGCTAAGCACTGACATAGCAGCAATGCCCAGCTCTTCTGATCTGGCCAACACTGTGTAAGAAGCTAAATGAATATTAATGCATTCCTGTCGACTAGCAGCTTGGTTTACTTGTCTCTTTCATATTCTGCAATGAAGTATGAGCTTTCTGGCTGGGTCATTAATAAAACAGCTAGTGGGTGATTTATTTCACCCAAAGTACTAGTTGGCCATTGTGTCTCCAATGTCAGCAGTGAATGGCTTTTCTGCTGTTGTCATGGTCTCCCCTTTAGTAATCACAAGGATTCAGGAGAATGCAAAGGACTAGTGTCATGGGGAACTTGCTTACTACACGACTTGCTCCTGTTGTTCTCATTGTGTAGTTTTCAACTGAATGTGAATCCTCTTTTCCTGGGAGACACCAAGAGCTCCTAGGCCTCTTGGTAAGAATGCTGGGACCTTGTCACATTCCTCATGGTGCAGGGCAGATTAGACTGCTGTAGCCAATACAAAAGAGTATGTATTTTTTTTTCCAGACTGCTGAAGATAGATGGTGTCTGTCCTTCTTCCTGGTCTGGAGGCTGTCTTACCAACTATCTCTGTGTGTCTGATGTCTTCATGGCTCCAAGTCTTGGCTTTGTTTGGGCTGCCATGGGAAAAAGTGCTGATTACCTGTCAGTCTTAGGAAAATAATTATTTAGAGTAACAAAGTTGCTCTGCAGTCTCATTTAAACAATTTTGATGCAGTGAGCAGAACAACTTGATCACCTACTCTGGCTGAATATAAGATCTATTAAGGAGAGGGATCTTCCTTTAGAGAGTGTCAGAAATGGTCTTAAGTTAATTGTTCTGGATTTGGATCGCTGTTCAGTTCAGTTAGCAGACATTAGTTAGCAGAATTTGGTTCAAAGCTAAATAGTTCAGTAGAGAACTACAATGTGGCAGAAAGTGTTCTGGCATATCTAGACACATAAACTTCTGAAACAGACCTGAAGACTGCATGTGTGTATGGCTTCGACCAGCAGATTCTATTAGAAAAATGAATGGGCTCCCTTCCCCTGCTAATTTTGGTATATAATAATCTTTGTCACTTGTTTGCAGGCATTAAAAAAATCTGGAACAAGTCCTGGTTCTAGGACATTCATTCCCTCTCCTGTGGTTTTGGTGGAAGCTACACATGCATATGCTGGTTGCTGCTGAACTAGCCAAAACAGTTGGGCAAATTCTTGCTTACAGATACACTCTTGCATTCTATGCATTTCTGTGTATGTAGATGAATTTTTCTGTTTTCTCCTTGTTCTTTCTTCTCTCCTGATTTTTTTTTTTTCCAGGCACAGTTTTGGCATCTGCTGTCAAAAAATTTGCCCCTTCATTAAGATGCCAACTTTAAAAGACACTGAAAAGCTCAAATAACCATTTCAGCTGATATAAGCAATTACAGAAATTTCCAGACAGCAAAATGACAATCTCAGTGAAGCTTGGACAATTGCTACATAGATGTTAATCAAGAGGGACACAGGCAGATTCCTGAATTATTAAAAGTGCAGTAATGTTTCTCAAGCCTTGATATGCCCTGATGAACCATGCTTAGGGAACAGATTTTGCCCATCCTAAGTTCTCTTATCTGGTACAGCAGAGTAAGAACTGAGCAGCCTCCTCTCATTGCCTTTCATCAGTTGGAACATCTTTTCAGTTTTGAATTTCTGAGGCTGTTTCATCGCTTGTGCTGCCATTCCCCCTCCCACCCTTCCGCTTTGTTTGCTTGACAAGAAGAAAAGGCAGAAAGTGAAGCACGCAGCCACATTTCCATAAGCTTAGACAAATTATTTCTTTCTTTTTGTTTCTACCCCAGACAGGGTGCTTATAATTAGTCATCCCTGCTGTGGTTGAAGCGGAGTTTTTAGAGGAAAGCTTTGGTGGTTTCTTACCAGCAAGAGTGAAAAATAAAATGAATGCAGTTCATCATTGATTTGGGGAATAGTTATTAGCCTCATAATCCAGGCAAATAATTTTCTTCAGTCATTTTTGTTAGAAACACTGGAGCAGAGATCTAGTGGTACTTTTCCCTGTCATGCTGAGATCAGACAGTACTGGCAGCATTTGGTGTCTTGAAGCTGAATGCAGAGTTAAAAGCTTCTTAAAAAAGCAGGCTATTAAAGTGGCACTAAGAAAACTTGTTACACTGCTTCATGGTTGGGTGGGATAATCTGAGCTTCTGCTTTTAATTAAAAGTGGACCCACGTTGCAGAATGCAGGCCTGGGTTGAGAGGATGTTTTGTGTGTGTATTTTAAGTCCTCCTAAAACTGGCAGTATTGAACTCTTGGGTTTTGGCCAATGAGCAGTTCTAACGTTGAAACAGAGAAGAAGAAGAAGTGGTGAAATTAAGGGAAATCTTACTTCCTAGTAGGGAAGTCTAGAGTGTAAATGGTATTGCAGACTCTTCTTGGAATTTTAAAACAAGTGTGTGGTGGTAAGATGTGAAATACATCTTTATTAACCTTTTAGTCTGAGTAATCAAGAGAAGTTATTTCTGTCACTGTTCTTAATACTTGCTGAGTCATTATCCTGTCTTGTAAGGAGCTAAGATGTGACATAACCTTCTCTAACATTGCAAAGCTTATTCTCTCATCCTTTTTTAGTAGAAAAGGCAAGAAGAAATACACTGAAAAATATGTACATAGACCTTGGCTATGGAAGTCATGTTGTGTTGAAGCAGCTAAAGGGACGAGTCCTTGTGAGTAATGCACAAAATTTCCCTTTGGTTTCATTTAGACAGTTGGGTGTACAAAGCTTGTTGGTATACAAAGTTGAGTGTACAAAGCTGAGCTCCAAATACAGCTCAGATGTAGTGTGAATTCAGGACTTGTTTGCACAGTGCATCAATGACTAGCATATTATACTGTAATCTATTTGTGTAAAAGTTGGGCCCTCACTGCTATTTTTGCCATGCAATTGATTCTCAGAACTCGTGATTCCCATTTAATAGACGTAATATGAACACCAATTCATTACATCTGTCTTATTTCTTCTTTTTTGGTAACCAGAGACAGGTTTGGTTATTTCCTGCTGTAAACACGAAATTGCATTTTTAAGTTCTATTAAGTATTCTGGAAAACCAGTTCTTTCTGGAAACTTATACCACTGTTGAACTGAGAAATGGTTCAGAATTGCTTGGTCATTCTGGAGGGAGAAACAAGGATATAAAAAAGGATTTTACTTTCTTAAGCAGTAGAGATTCAAAATTTGCAAAGATAACCAGTGCTATTCCCAGTATTACTTAATTATTTAGTTTTTATTGAAGTAACTGAAAATCTCTTTTAAAGTCAGTCCCGTACACAACAGATTTACCACTTAACTGAGTTTTAATTGACCCTTTTATTATTATAATAATGGGAATAATGCTCTGGTAAATGTATTTTCCAGTCGCTGATTTTGGTAATAAAAAACAGCTTTAGATTGCAAAAGACAAAGAAACTCAGTTTCATGGAATTAGGCTGCCCTTCCATTTTAAAGGTAACAGGGTCTTCTTTTAACCTTGGATGGCACTCCCTGACTTGTTTCCTGTCTTTTCTTCTTCATGTTGGCTCCTTGCCTTGAAGAGGAGATGGCTTTTTAATACAGCCACTAAATTCCACCAACTCAGAATCTTTCAATCCAATTACTATGGTAGATTAGTTCTTGACTCTCTCCCTCTCCAACTATAGCACTTGTGAATCAAGTGTTTGTTTTTCATTGCAAGTTTTTTGCTAGAATCAAAAGATTTTCTTTTTTTTCTTATGACTTAGCTCGCATTGTTAGCATGGCTCTCAAATGCTAATGATAACAGTTTTACTAAAGCATCAGCTAGGCACTGGCTGCTGTGCTTTGTAAGATAAAGCTTGTTGTAAAGTTGTGCTCGGAAACAAAGCAAAGGTTCACATCCTGGAGCTGCGAACATGGCTGGAAAAGGGGTAATCCTAGCTGGTGCTAGGATGTTTAGTGCTGTCCAAAAGAACAACCTCTCCACTTCCTCCCCAGGAACAGTAGTATTAGTATAGTACATTAGTATAGTGTATTTTGTAGCATATTCACCAGTTTGAGGACAATGCATAAAATCCTAAACATAACAATTGTTAACCTTAGTTATAATCTAGGGAATGTGCCATGAATTCTGAGGAAAATAATCTTCTTGTCTGGCAAGGATAACAATCCTTTATTCTAGAAATGCCAGTTTTAAAATTGTTGGGCTTGGGCTAGCAGAGCTGGTTGATGAGCAAAATATACTTAGTAGACATTACTGATACTTACTAGACATTACCATGGGATTTGTTTTTGAATTCTAACCTCTCAGTGTATTCCACTGAGTGCCTCCAGCACAGAGTGCAGAAGTTGGATTTGACTTATAGCACTTTTGTTCAGGGAGGGTTTAGCCTTTACATTACACTGATCCTCAAGTGCCACCAGAGCCTGGCTGGCTCCTGGCATACCTTTAGGTGAGGGCTGCTGTGCTTTGTGCTATCTAGAAAAGCCAGTCCGCCGGCCAGACATAACTGTAGTGCTATCTAATGTCATCCTTGAACATCTGTGATGTACTTGGTCTTCTCCTTTCCTTCTGCAGCTGATCCCCTGCTCCCAAGGGGGCTCCACAGCCATTGACATAGTACACATCAGCCCCAAAATTATTGAGCTGTGCTTGGACATGACGTGTTTCGAGATGTAATGCCTGTTTTCTGTGACTCATTGTACTTTAATCTGTAAAGTTTGGCAGAGCAAACTGTCACTATGAAAAATTGTTTACCTGCCTAGATATTTGTTTCAGTGCAGAACATGGTTTGTGTTTAAGTAGACAGATTTTTGCCTCCAAAGTACCTTGCTTTATGCTAGCTCCCACATGGGAACTTGATTTCTAAGCCAGTTTCTGCTGCAATTTATACTGAAAAGTCTCAGAAGTAGTTGGGGCTGGATGTGCTGTGAATACATTAAAGCAAATGCTGTATTTGTGCTCCGTTCCCTGGTATAGGAATTGAGCATCTGTTTTGACTGGCAAGTGTCCCTCAGCTGTATTCACACTTATAACATAACATGGGAGTTTGCGGACAACAGAGATGCACGCAGACAAGATCTCTTGTACATTCAAAAATGTGCAAATGTCTTTACTGCTGGTAATAGAAAGAAATTAAAAAAAAATGCTGAAAGATATAGAATAAATTCCAGATATGATGGCATTTTTAGCATAAGCAATATGTGAAATTTATAGCCTGCTGCTGATAAATTGAAAGTTTTGAAAACCTCTTTTGTGGATTAAATACTAAATGAAAGGTAAGTAATTTGAATGCAGGCAAAACAGAGCTAGGGTGGTTACCTGGTAGTGCTACAAGCAGTTAATGTAATTCAGCCAAGGATGTTAAGACACTTTATAGATACCCCTTTTAAACTTTACCTCTCCACCCCTGTGAAGTTATGTGATTCATCATTTACAGGCAGATGATTCCCATCTGGGTAGGCAGATATCTAGCCCTGGGCTTCTGCAGGTGGCCTGCTACAATGAAAGCTATCAGAGAGGGCCTGGCTTCAGAGTAACAGGCCCTTCTGTGCACTGAGGGCAGCCAGGAACCACTCCATGTCTCTGAGGCCTCACACAACGGCAGTGCTTGTCAGCACTGGAGAACTCCTAGAGGCTTCACACTCTTCAAAGTGGAGTTTTGAAATCCTTCGTGTATTCTGCAGTGGATTATACCATTAAAAAATGTAATGAGAATAAACACTCTTAATCCTTCAAACCAGTAATATGTATTTGAACCACTAAGCATCAAATAGATATTAAAACTGTCTAGAAACGTCTTTGGAAAAATTGTATAAAGTTGATGCTTATGTTGTAAATGTACTGCAGTAGTTTCAGGAACCATCTTACCTTTACTTCAGATTTTTTTTATTGTATTTATGGTGTGGATTAAATTCCTATTTAAGCTTAACTTTCTGTGTTCCACTGTTTCACTAAAATTAAACGGTTGTATCACATACTTCAAATACTGATATCAAACTGTCCGTTCTCCCTTTATAAGGGAGACCATGTGTGTATATATATATACACACACATACACACATGCACATATATATACACTAATTACCTAATCAGTCTGTTTTCAGAGTGATTTTGAACATGTGCTTTTCCTTGTTTTGCTTTCATTTAGTTTGTGTTTTCTTCTGCATATTCATCTTCACTGTGATTTTCATTATTTTGATGTTCCTAAGAGCGGTTATGAAGAGAACGGCAACAGCACACAGACCATTGAATTCTTTTTAAAAAGAACTGTGAAAAGAAGGACGAGCAGATGAATGTTTGCTCATTAAGTGTGTTTTGCAGATTTTTCCAGGTTTTTAGGACCGGTTCAGCTCCATCAGTTTCTCCTGAAACTGGGAATTTTGATGTATCTGTTGTTTGTATTGTACTACTTACTCAATCTTGTTGCTTGATGCTTAAAATATTAAAAGGGGGTTGGTATGTTAAGGCTCTCAACATTGCTAACGTGGAATTTTGAACAGCTGTTGACAGCAAAGAAAACACTGCACAATTTTCCCAGTTTTAGTTAAGACCATGAGGGGGAGTGTGTTTTAAAATAATGGGAAGCAAATGCAAATTTATGTTGGAGAGAAATGTGCTCTTTAGATAGGATTTTATTACACCCTTTGTGGTAAAGAGAAGATTGGAGGGTCTGCAAAATCTCTGAACAAGTGTCTTGCCAGGTTCTGTGTCATGCTCGGATTTCTTTACCTTAAGGCATAAGCTGTCAATGCATCATGCAGAGAGAACGTATTCTCATTTGAAAACATCTAGGAAAGAAAAACTTCTGTGGATGCATCACTATGCAGTTGCCTTTATAATTTATGCCTCTTTCTTCCTTCATTTCAAGCTGCCTTCAGCTCTATTGGTGGTGGTGAGGAGCTGAATCCCATTTTGCTCCTCCTGTCTCGTTTGAGACTCCGCTTTCAGCATGCGGTGACAGGGTGACCCAGATTCCCAGGGTGTCTTGTGAATACAGTGTTGATGCACTGCTTTCAAAGTCCTTGGTTAGCAAGTCTTATCCCAGCTAGATGATGTTATATTCTTTCCTGCTCACCAGTTTCGGACAGGTGCATCTACCAGTAGTGGTTTAATATAGTTAGCATTAACTAGCAGCATGTGTGCTTGGATATTTGTATGAATACACATGGAAATAACAGTTGGATGAAGGGGCAGACAGGTGTGTTTAATAAAATAGATCAGTGGGAGTGGGTGGAGAGAGGAAAAAAAGCCCACAGGCATGGCAGGCTCATGGTGAAGCCTGAGAAGTCATGGAGCCAGGTAAGCTGGAGAGGGTTGGAAAAGCCAAATGGAAAGAAAGTGAGGGAGGTGGCTTCTCCCTGGTTATGAGCAAAAGGAAGAGGGAGTGGGAACAGATGGCTCTAAATTGTATAGCCCCCTGATGCGCTGTACCTTTCTGGGATCAAACTGTGATTGACTTCTTATTTGAAGGTGGAACTGAGGCTTTTACAATTGATACATAGAAAATCAGATCCTTAAAAGGCACACCCACAATTCTGGTAATTCCTGAGAAGGAGCTTGTGTATGTACATCTTTGTTGCAAGAGAGTGGGGCATGAACAGTCATGAGCCTTTTCTGATGGGTCATCGTGTTTAAAAAACACCAGTCTAATCATCTTAGCTGGTCTTAGTTTGTTGTGCCTTTTTTTTTTTTTCCTTTCTTTTTAGCAACAGTAAAAGCAAGGTAGGTTGAGGGATTGTTTTCAGCAGCTTTCTCAGGTTAGACATTGTATCTGAGGCTCTTCTACCAGGAGTCCTTACTGCTGCTTGTAGGCTCAGTATGTTTAAATTTGTTTTTTTGCTGTTGGGTTGTGGGTTGTTTTGTTTTGTTTGTAAAAATATTTGGATCCTACAACACAGCTATAGTATGATGTTGCTCGTTAACACAGCAGACTGAGTTTATAGCTTACCAGAGGAATGCCATGTGAGGGGGGTACTGCAGGGAATCCCAGAGATCCCAAAACAGTTTTTAGTTTTTCCTTTTCTGTGAAGAAAATTATTAATGCTTTTAGGAAAGCCCACCCTGAATCATGAGAGGGTGAAGGTGCCTCCCAGTCTGTACCTGGCAACCAACTAGCAGAGCTGGAAAAATAACTTGTATGAAATCTCCAGTGACTGAGATCCTGGGAGGAGAGTCCTTTTTCAGACCCCAATGCACAATGTATCCTATGGTCTGTCTATTCTGAGTGCTGCTTATTTCTGTTAACTGAAAGGACAACTTTTAGCAACTAGATTTTTTTTCTGCCTAATGGACAACCAGGAAACACTTTTGCTTAAGTTCCAGGAACATACTGTATGATGCGTTGCTCTCTGTGGACACTGGAAAACATGCTCCGGTTCTAAAAAGCTTTTAATATGGGAAACTGCTAGATAAAATGAACAGCTTTTACTAAGAGTCTGGAATCCTACTAGATTTTATACTGCTGCTCAAATATTTTTGTATATTCAGAAGGATACCTCTTCAGTTTCAGGCCTCCCTCCTGCAGTGTCAGATGTATACCTACTCATTTTACTGTATGAATTTAGAGGCTGTGTAGGTCTTGGAGACAGTCTTTGCTTTGGGATTTCATTGCCTTTTATAAGTGAGTGCTTCAAAACATGCCAGTAACTACTGAATTTGGCTTCAAAACAATTATTAAGAGGTGCCTGATTTTTTTGAATTAATTTTCTTCCTTTTTTTTTAATCATTACCTTCTCTGGCTAGATCTTCATACCTACATTGTATATGCTGTGCTCCTCTGAAATATGTTTCATTCAGCTGAGTCATTTTTTGATGTGTGTTGCTGAGACTGTAGTCGAGCCAAGAGTTTTTGTTTGTTGAGGAAAAACAAGCCATGGAGTTTGAAACCCTGCTGGTTTAAATGTACTTGGCTGAAGGGCATGAGACCCTCACTCCTGTGCAAGCAGCCACGTGTTTGCAGCTGCACAGAAACGTGAGTGTGCAAGTTATGAACTCTGGGGCTGTAAGACAATACCACATCTTCAGCCTGTGCTGGGATAAATTGGCATAATTCAACTGAAATGTTGCTTTAGGATGGGCAGAGTTTTACAGTCTGTCTGCAGGATTGCTGGCCTCTATTAGGTATTCTTTTCCCTTGGCTGTCTTACTCTGTTGACCCTTCAGGGAGGGTAAATATACATCTGTCATGATAATCGGAGCCATGAGAAATACTGAGGGAATTTCATCTTGTTGTTCACCAGCTCCTGTTTCTGGTGATAGCAGTAGCTTTCTGGGCATCCCTAGGATGCAACCTGGGGTTTGACTGTTTTGGCTGAGCCTAGTTGACTGGAATGTGATAACGATGGTTTTGGAAGAGCAGCGTGAGAGGACATAAAGTGGAGCTTGGTGAAAAGTTAAGAGGACACCTTGGTTTCAGTTTGTGGAGTCGGTCACATTGGATTGGTGACAGATGGAGTGAATGGAAGTTGGCAGTGTCAGGAGACTCTTTTGGCAACCAAAAAGAAATCTGAGGAAACAGACATAGCAAGACAGGAGCTGGGGAAAGGGCAGAGGGTGTTTCATGTTGGAGAGGCTGGGTAGAGCACTATGGTGTCTGCGGCTTTGGTTGTGCATCTTGATGTTCCACCCTCTTATGAAGTTCCTTGAGAGTTAAAAAAATCGCATTTGTGGTTCTGTGCGTTTGGTACAACTCTTGACCAAAATTTGAAAATACCCCTGGAAATGCCAAGTTAGCCAT
The DNA here is from genome assembly GCF_030936135.1 of Gavia stellata. Taxonomy (NCBI): domain Eukaryota; kingdom Metazoa; phylum Chordata; class Aves; order Gaviiformes; family Gaviidae; genus Gavia; species Gavia stellata. The sequence continues at coordinate 30,107,354 of NC_082603.1, read as the reverse complement.
TAAAGGCCAAAGGGAACCTTCTTGCTGTAATGTTTCTGGGACTAAGTTACTGTTGGATCGCAGCCCAGCCTTAGGATTTGCTGGAAGGAGTTTATTCCAGGAAAATCCAGACAGGTGAAGGCAGTAGCAGTGACAGTGTGAAACACCTGATGATTTTTGGATCGTGTGGTGTAGCATGTTTCAAGCTGTGGCCTACAGAGAGCTGTCTGATACTGAACTGTAAGAGCAGAGAAGGAGAAACTATCATGGCGGTTGGGCAAAAATGCTGCAGAACATTGCAGGTCTGCTGTGGGGAAACCCTAGCAGTAGTTCCTCTGTTCCAAATGCCTAATGCTTTTGAACTCAATTTAAAGGATTCCCGTGGTTTGTGGGAAGGGTGCTAATGATCTTTCCCTCTTCCTCTGTGTGGCAGGCATTTGAAATCTAACAGGAAGAAAGCCTACAGACCAAGAAAGTCCAACTATAAAATTCTTTTCAGGTTTTGTTGAGATAAAAATTGTATTTTCCTTTTGTCAGGTTGTTTTATAAGACTAGCAGGATGTTTCTAAAATGCTAGCCTATGTTAGTGCCAAAGGAACAAAAACATATGCAAGAATGTCTGTGTGCTGGTGAATACTCCTTGCAATTACATGTTCTCCTATTCTGGGATTATGTTCTTCAATTATGATGCGTCTTGATCTGCCCCATAAAATTCCTGCGTTCACTGGTGAATGTGTTGGACACATAAGAGCACAGAACTAAGATTGTACAACTCTTGTGTGCTTGATGCTACAACATAACTATTTTTAAAAAAATATATTGTCTAGATAATGCAGTGTGTACTATTTATAGCAACACAAATATTTCAAGATTATGCCTGGAGCAGTGAGAGCAGGAAGAGTTATAAGAATTTGCAGGTTGTAGTATGCAAAGCTAGAAGATACAGTCATATCTATTACACTTAGGGGAAGTCTCATTGCTGGCACAGAGAGCTGAAAATGATAGGGACAAGATATCCCTTGAAATGGGCACTTTAAAGCAATCATGTGCAAAAGGGAAAGGTTACTGCATTGTTGCCAGGAATCACAAAATGGGCAAACTCTTCACTGCACTGACAGATCTGGAAGATGCTGGTGGATTATGAGGAAGCATGTGGTTAGAGGTGAGTAACAGGTACAGGTGCTTTATCTTCTAGTTCAATTCAGGTTTATGTGAATTAATAATTAACAAGAAGCAACTGCTTCTGTCAGATGAGGATCTATCATGTAACTTCATTGGTCTAAGTGAAAGCTGTAGATGGTTCATTTTTGGAGAACAGCTTGTCTTTCACTAGTATTCTCTCGCTGGACAGGAGAAGTTCTGTTCTCTCTGTTGGTGAGAAAACTGCATGAAGAAAGCAGATGGATGTGAAGATGTGACTAGGTATCTTCTCCATCCTCCTGTGCAGGCTTGAGGCAGGGTAAAAGTTACAGCTGGGTAGAAGAAAATGTTGTTGGTTTCCATACTACCAAATCTTTGATATATAGTGTTGAACACTATAAAAATAAACTTGAACAAATATATGCTCTTCTAACTGTCAAAAATTGCAAAAACATGCGCTGGGTTTGATGAGCAGTTGTCTAGGCATTGTAAATATATTCCTAAGAAACTGGGTTTGACAGACAGGGGAGGACATGGAAGCTGCAGGATTTCAGCATTTTTGAAATCTCATTTTCATTTCTGGACTCTCAGTCGTCTTTTGTGTGCACATGCTCAAATACCCATGAAGGCAGTGTTGCCATTGCAAACTAGTTTCCAGCTTTGATGGCTTGGAAGTCTAAAATTGAGCTGTTCACATTTCAAACAAGATGACATTTGCTGTAGCATAGGGGTACCCTAAGCAACAATGTGCCTGGAGGGATGTCTGTTGACTGCTGGCTCTAGAAGAGGCAAGTTTTTGAGGTAACCCAGAGTTTGCCCAGCTAAGGGGTGGGTTGTGTTTAAAAAAATTTATTCCAGAGAGTTACTGCAGTAGGTATTTTGGGAGAGCTGTTTTGGTAAACTTCCAAGTGCAGATTACTTCCGAGTATCTTATTTTCCTTCTCCACTAATTGCCTTAGGCTCCTGCTAACAATTGCCCATCCCTTGCATATGGAAGGGCAGTTGGGGGCGGGGGGAGATGGACAGTGCGCAGATCTGGTGGGTATTGCAGCCAGCCTGGCTGCTGTGCCCTGCGGTCTCCCCACCGTGCAGCTCTGCAGAAGGATGGGGAGGGGACCCCACTGGGAAGCTCCATGGGGCACAGGCGGTGCTTTGGTATCCAATTCAGAGGATTAATACCACTTTCTGTTCCTTGGACACTGCAGCCAGTTGGCCTAGTGTTCATATTCAGTTTGCCCACTTCCTGAGTGCACTTACTTGTGTAAATCTGCTCAAGCGTTTAACTCTGAAAGAGCAAACAAACAGGGAAATGAACAGGCGGCTCTGCTGGCTCTGGAGGGGTTGCTTGCTTCTCTTTCCTTGTTTCTATGAATGTGGCCCCTTGCAGTACATACAATGCTGTCTGTCAGCTCTCCTTTCCCAGATGAGGGCTTTGCTGTGAAGTGTAAAGCACCATCTGTGCACCCAGCATCTTTGCTTCTTTTGAAATGCTTGTTGGAAACTGGACACATACTCGCTCTTCTTCCTCAATGCTCGGTTCCTCTGCTGCTGCCTGTTTGTGCCCTAGTGCCAGGGGCAGGATGGACGACTGAGCCCGTGGGTCTGCCAGGAGGAGCCGCCCCAGTGTGTGGTGGTTGCCTATAAACGCGCAGAGAAGCATACACGTGGGAAGAGATTGTGTGCTCTATACAAAATGGCATGTAGGATTATACTGAGGGAGGACAGAGGCCTTTGGCCACACATATTCAAACTCTCTGGCTTGTCCCATAACTGATGGACCTCTACTTTATTAAGCAGCGTGGTGAGGATTGGCCTGCTTCATATGCTGGCTATACCACAGAGCCACTAATCAAGTCAGGCTCATATCATCTAATAGGTTTTCTCTCACAAAAGTGCTAGTGGTGTTTTATTGTAGGTTATGGCTTAGTTTGATACATGCGTACACTTATTACTGAAGAAATCTGACCATGTTTGAGATTCTCAAGATTAATTTTCCATTCTTTATTACTTCTATTAAATGGCAATGGTTTTGTTAATCCCTTGCTACTCACCCAGTGACTCTTGATTGTTTTGGATGCTTTGGTCCCCCAGGTTATTGCAGGGGTTCTTAGAAACCTTCTCTTGCAGAGTTCCTGTGCTAGATTTTAGCATATGTAGCATTGCACCTTCTGCATTTTGGCACAGTGCTTTCTGTGTATTACCCTGCATGCTTTGTCATTTCTATCCTCTTAACCTTCATACCTTTCAGTCTTGCACTGAATGCCTAGCTCCTGGTTTGAGTAACTTGGGCAAAGCAAACTTTCTGACCCAATTCAGGTCAGAGTTTCAGGCTGGATTCCTCATGGGTAATTTAGTTGTGCCCATTTTAAATTTCTGTGCAATCACGTCAGACATGACATTTATTCCACTCTCTAACTCTTCTATGGCAATGGCTGTACTGTTTTTAAAGGCTGCCACAGTCCATCCTTGAGTATCTGGTGTTATAAAGGTTAAAGGACTGTTATAGTACAGAATTGGTCCTGGCAGTATAATCTTAATTGAAGGAAAACTGTAATTCTGTCATAAAAATTCTGTGTTCTTGTTGTCAAACAAAGGAATATCATCAGGCAAAAAGTAAAAATATCCAAGATCTGCCACATACTTTAATAGTAATTTGTAATTAAGCCTGTTTTACTAAATTTAGTGCTATATAATGTATTTTGAGCATTTGGTGACAGCCTCCCAGGAAGAAGGTTCTTGTTCTTTGGTCCCAGCCAGATGTGTTAGGGACCCCCAGACAGCAGTGTAAGAGAGGAAATGAGGCAGGTTCTGCACACTTCTGTATCTAGGCTCCGTTTCCTCTGTCTATGCTGATCCTGTAAGTATCTGTTCTGGAGTGCCATCCATTTCAACATGTGCTTCCCTAAGCTGGCTGGTTCATGTTCATTTAAAATCCAATGCTTTGTTGAGAAGCCAGTTCTCCTGGCTTTTTGCAGTGGATTATGTTTCAAGAGCTGATTGATTTTTTTTTTTTTTCCCTTTTTTAATTGAGCTATGTTGTTAGTTTTTTCAGTGGAAGGTTTGTACAAAAGTGGCTCTCAAACTTCTCTGCTTGTGTCCCCGTTTTCTGTTACAAACTCTTCTACTGCAGTTGAATTTCATCTGACTTGTGATCCCACCTGGGATTCTTGCCCCTGTTTGGGGAGCTACTTGCCTAGATACCCATTAAAGTGTATTACTTCCTGCAGGCTCCAGCAGGAGCTGCTGCCGCTCAAATCCTGAAAGGCATTCTCTTGGTGATACTTATTCTTGCTTTAGGTGCAGAATGCTGGGCCAAAATCATTCCTGGCATATCTGCATCAAAAGCAGGGACTTACTTGCTACACTGCTGCTGATTTTAGTGTTGCTACAGAGTGTTTGGCTTTAATTTAAAATGTCAGCCCTAATCAAACACACAGATGTTCCCTGTTGATTATATCTAAGGTTTCCTACAAGAGGAGTTTATTTATAAATAATAGTTGCAATTCCTGTTCCTGTGTGAACTCCAGTGAAGATACCACACCACTGATTCTCTTTACCTCCCCTTTTGCCAGGGTAAAATGTTTTCTCTGGTTTTTTAAAAGTGCTGTTAGACTCAGTCCTCCATCCAGGCAATGTGCCCTGCTGCTTTGCATTCATCCAGGTTTCTATCCCTTGCTATTAAACAGATGTTTAAAATGTCATAGAACTCACCAGCTCGCCTTTTGCACAGTTCAGTTATGATTATTAATTTGCCTACTGGTGATGACCTGCTGCAAGACTGGAGAGGAAGGGAAGTGGGTGGATTGCATGAGACCTAAGGTCACCTCCTAGATGGAAGGTCATTAGCACAGCAAGAGCATTGAGAGAGTCTTACTGATGGGAGCTGCTGGAGAGCCCTGCTAGCACGAAGGCTTGTCTGCAGTTCTCTCAGTGAAGGGGAAGACTGTCCCTCGAGGCAGACTGACCTCAAGGACGGAGGCTTGTCCTTTGAAGATTCACCATGGGTAAGACATCCAGGCAGAGGCATATGTTGTGGGACACCAGGGAACCTTGTCACAGAAGCTTTATGGGACAGGATAGGAGGAGAAAGAAGATGGAAGACTTCAGGAACTACCAGTGTGGTGTTGGTTCTGTGCTATAAGAAGTATTCTTCTTAAGCCCTTGTAGCTCTCCAGGGGATAACCAGAGTTCAGGGTCCTGGGACAGAGAGATTGATGGTTCATTCCAGTCTGACCCTTTATCTCTTCTTGATTGTCATTGCTGTGTGAAGTCCAGTGACTAATTGCATTAGCAATGCCTCCTGTTCCCGATCAGGGAATTCCCTTTTGCTAACACACTGCTTGACTCATGAGTCATGTTCTTATTCTACTCTGAAACAGAGAAAAATTTACATCCCCATTAAGTGGGTTGCTAAATCCAAACTTGTAGTAAACTGAAGCTGGCTTTCTTTGGCTAAATTCTGCCATTGATTTTGGGTCTTGACTTGCAGTATCCTAATCTCAGACTAGGCACAGGTTTCAGTGTGCTGCAGAAGTGGCCTGGATTACCTCTCCTGCTCATCTTTGAGATATCTGAAACTACATAATTGCTTGATTGGCCCTGAACTGTGTCTTCGGGAGATCTGCCAAGGCACTCTGTACCCCTTCTTTGACATGTGAGCAGAACTCTTGATCATGTGTATGGATCTTGGATCTCGCTTGTGTTGAAGAATCCATGTCCCTTCTGAGTTGGGACACTTTGGAAAAAAGTGAAAAGACAGCAGCATTAAGGCAGCTCAATTCATTTGCATTTCATCCTGCCTCAAATTCAGGCTTCTTTCCATTAGAGGAAGACTGATTCATTACTCTGGTGCAACTCTCTGCACCTCTGCCCACCTCCTAAGTACTTTTTTCCTGGGCTGCTCTGAAACAGTAATCAAATGTGTGATCCTCCAGTGGCATGCCAGCACTCTTGAATCCTTTTTAGTTTGTCAGGGTGGGGGGAAGTGAGATGCAGAGCCGATTCCTGGGAGCCCTTAGGAAAAAAGTATTGTGCCTTGTAAAAATGAGTGATTTTACTTATTGCAATTGAGGAGTCAATTAACTGGCTAATTAAAGCAATTTCTCATTACATAATTGAATTCTGGTTCATCACTACTTCTACTCTGCAAGGCTGCCCCAGAGAGCAGAGCCATTTCTGAGTGCTCTGTATCACAAACAGAAGAACCGCTCACTCTCTGTGTTCAGATGCGGCACAGAGTCGCTCATGACTCTGGCAAAGGGAAAAATGGTTGGGTGGAACTTCCCTTGATTGCTTGTTGAAATAAACAATGGGATGTCATCCAGATGGTTAAGAAAAAGGCAGTTTTCTCAGACATGGTTTCTAGTCCCAAAGATAAATGAAGAAAGGTGGTGATGAATATTGGAGACCCAGCTGTTGGCACAGAAAACATGAGGTTTAGGATGCCCAAGGTTACACTCTAGAATATGTAGAACATCTCAAGCTCAAAGCATTATGCTGGGTTTGGACATGCCAGTGTTCATCAAATATGCTCTTAAATTGGCTGAGAGGAGAGAGAGCTTTTAAATTCTGGCAGCTTACTTCTGTACAGAAAGATAGACTGAAGATGGAGTTATTTTTTAATGAAGGATGAATTATAAAAGTGTCTGTACTGAAATGTATGGTAATAGAAGGTATATGGAAAAAATGAGTGACAAGGATTTGAAATACTTTAAAACCTATAATATGAGATTTTAGTGGGCATAGTTAAAACCAAGCATGGTGTCAAGCCATGCCATCTGAAGGAGAAGAGAAGGGAGGGCCAGGTTAATGACACTTGTTGCTGGTGAGCCGTGATTTGACAATGAGGAATTGTGGCAGAGATCTTCTTGAAGTTAGAATATAAGTACTTCAAAGCCCAGAAGAAATAGCATTTGGCAGCTGATGAGGACTTTGAAGACTGAATGAGACACAATTAAAAGAGCTGCATTTAACATGTTGTGGTGGGTTGACCTTGGCTGGATGCCGGGTGCCACCAAGCCCCTCTATCACTCCCCTCCTCAGCAGGATATGGGGGAAGAAAATGCAATTAAAAAAACCCTTGTGGGTCAAGATAAAGGCAGTTTAATACAGCAAAAGCATAGGCTGCATGTGGAAGCAAATGAAAACAAAGGATTTATTCTCTAATTCCTGTTAGCAGGGGATATTCAGCCACTTCCTGGGAAGCAGGACTTCAGTATGCGTAGCAATTGCTCTGGAAGACAAATATCGTAAATAACGAATGCCCCCCCTTCCTCCTTTTTCTCTTAGCTTTTATTGCTGAGCAGATGTCGTATGGTATGGAATATCGCTTTGGTCAGTTTGGGTCAGCTGTCCCGGCTATGTCCGCTCCCAAGATCTTGCCCACCTCCAGTCTACTGGTGAGGGGGGATTGTTGGAGAGACAGCCGTGATGCTGTGTGAGCACTGCTCAGCAGTAGCCACAACACTGGTGTGTTATCAACACCTTTCTAGCTACCAATGCAAAGCACAGCACCATGAGGGCTGCTATGGGGAAAATAAACTCCATCTCAGCCAGACCCAATACACCTGTTTGGCTTCCCTCACTAGTGTGATACCCAGTGACTGAATGCCCTGATCATGTTGTACCTTGGAAATAGGACTCAAGTGGAGCAGAAACCATCTTCTCACTGAAGGAGGAAACTAATTTTAATTAGTGAATGTTGTGGATTTTGTTAGAATTCAGGTATTTTAACTGATGTCTCATTAGTGAACACAAAGTGCTTGAGAGAAAATTATTGCATGGGGTTTTTTATTTATTTTTTTTCTCGTTTGGGTTTTTTGTTGTTTGTTTTAAATGTTCTTTTCAGACTACAGAGCTGGGCTCCTTCCTGTGTTTGAGACACTGATCAGGTACCTTGTTCCCTGAGCTCCAGTTCCTCATTTAGAAACAGAATGCATTGCCCCTATGTCACAGGAGCGCTTTGGGGCACTGTCACTTGTGTTTGCAAATCCCTCATACTTTGTTGATAATGACCTCTAATAGAAATAACTGGGCTTCTAAAACTCAATGGGAAATTGATTCATGCTTAAAACAGAAAAGGTACGGTACTTTGTGAACTGCAAAATTTACTGGATAGGGAAGAGTGAGAGTAGAATTTAAAAAAAAAAAAAGTAAATGAAATTGGGGCCTATTGGTAATACTCCGCATCTCCAGAGTATGATGAAGTGAGAAAGAAGGGGCTAATGATGGCTTCGCACAGTAGAGTATGTGTTTCCTGTACTTGAATTTTTGGTTGAAGTACAGAATGGAAGAAAGGGAAGCAATGGAGGCAGATATCAGTATGAAAGCTGGGGGAAGGAAGAGGAAGGTTAGGAGGAATAGAAAATGTCTTGTGTTAATATATGTTGTGAGGAGGGAAGGAGTGGGTATAGTGCTGTGAAAGACTACTCTGTAAGTGGCAAAGAGCATTAGATTGTTAATGACTGAGTTATATTTGATAAATATATTGCCAAGAAGAAAAAGAACAGAAGTTGGGAAACAAAATCTATGAGAACAGCATACTTCAAAAATATTCAGCCAGAAGCTGGAGAATAAGAAGCCCTAGGATATGTTGTAGGGAGCTGCCTAGCACTGGTGGAAATAGATCACCTGTAGAAACAAATCTTTTGTGGGCTCAATTTAGATGAGTTTTGCTGTGGGTTGAGTGTGATGGGGCTTGTGTTTTTGTGGGTTGGGGGTTTTTTGTTTGTTTGTTTTCCCTGTGGCTGGTGTACAGTAGGAGAGGAAAATCGAGGCAACTTTTTTTAAATACGTAATATTTCACTTCTGACTGCCACTGCTTGGTATCATGACTCTGGGAGCTCAGTTCTCGCTCTTGACCAGCGGCATCAGCCTCCATATGTTCCTGTTATCACGGGTGAAATGGGCTTTCCTGATTTCGCATGGTCTGACGGATACTGGTTTTTACAGTGGCAGTCTTTTCCTCTCTCAATCAAATTATTAGTGTCATTGTCATGAAACATTCAACATCTTTCAGCCCTTAGGGAAGAGGAGCCCAGTTTGGAACAGAAACCTGTGCATCCTGACAGCGCACACTGAAGCACTGTGGAGTTAAAATGCACTCACGTTTGTTGTCCCTTAGGAAGCACTCCAATTCCCAGGCTGGCACTTCTGACATAACTCAATTATGGAATCGTAAATAAACAATTGACATAGGCCAGGGAACTTCAAAGCAATCAGTACAGTCATAATAGGTTCTAGCTTGATAAATAAACCATGCTGATATAGTCCAAAGGATTCTTAATTTTTATTTTTTCTCCTTCTGTCTTAGATCAAAGCTTCTTCCTTGAACTGCAGCCTGTCAGATCCTGCCTAACCCCTTTCCTTCCCCCACATCCCCTGCTGATCTCTTGGTACAAGCATCATTACCCATGGGACTGGTTTCTTTGCAAGGTGTATTCCATCTCCTAAATTAATTGGATCCTGATACACACTTGCATGCAAAGTAGTTCTTGGAGAATGATTCTGGTCCAGTATCTATCTTTTTTTTCTATTGAATTGACACGCATAGCCTGGCTTCCTAGGTAGTCAGGATCACTTTTATGTTGATCATAAAGAGCACACAACATGGATGTAACTTTAGTTGCCTGCATTGCAGCTTTGTACCCACATAGTGGAGTTTTGTTCCCGACAAGACCAGGACACAGTGAGGTGGTGGCTGAGATGGTGTTGCTTGCGCATCTTGGGAGCATTGCTGAGGCCTTTCCCCCAGCCCGTTTATTGCACTTAGAGGCAGTTGGTTCATGTATCTCACCTTCACTGAGCGCAAGACTCTCTTTAAGATATCCCATCCTCTGTTACCAGACTGAAAACATCGTGGGAGCATTTGAATGTCCTGTAAATCAGTGGCAAGCCTTGCGATAAACTTACTCCGTGTTCAACACGCTATTTTTGTGCCGTCCTTTGTGCCTTGTCTGTGTCAGTAGCAAGCTGACCTCAGGAAGGTTTGGAGGGGAGCAGGTGCTACCGTGCTGCCTCTGCCTGCGCTCTGCAGCCTTTGCAGGGAATACGCATTATGTAAAAATGTCCAGTCTAAAACACTGTGAGTCATATGTCTGAGTTCATAGTTCCCACTTAATTTGTAAAAGTGCGAACCCGATCAGTGAATGTATCGCTAACAGCTTTTCCCATTCATCCCCAGCAGTGGCACAGCACTGGCTCCAAAGAAAAAGTGCCTTTTGCTTCTGTGTCACGGTGCCAAATCCAGCACCGCCTCTGGGATGGCAAGGGGGGGCAAAGGGGAGAGAGGAGAGCAGCAGGCGCAAGCAGGCTCCTGCTGTGACTAGTTAAATGCTGACATGTCAGGAGCTGGGAAATGGTGTGATAGATGGTTTTCCTGCGACCTGGATCCTGACAGCTTAAGGAGGTCTGAAACTTTTTTAACAAGTTGATGTATTAATAACAATCCTATTGTTTGTGTGTATGTGGGAGGGTGGCAGGTCTTTGCGTGAGATCTGACTTTCTGAGAAATCCCATGTGATGCCCGGGTGTTGATGCACAAGACCACATATTACTGTGCTGCCTCCTATCCAGAGGAGGAAGTTGCCAGGATTTTCTGAGAAGAAACCAAACAAACCCCCCCTTGTAACTCCAAATAAACAGGGAAGGAGAAGGCAATGATGTTGTTAGCTTCCTAACAGTTGTGTTTACAATGAATCCTGTCAGTGAGGACAAATAAAATCTCTAGTTTTGGATTAATAAAAAGACCCCAATCTATGAGGAGCTGATCTTTTCAGATGTACTGAGAGCTCCCTGACCTGCCATAAGAAACCCGTGTCAAAACAGTGCAGAGCCTGTGCCTGGGTCTTTGGCCCAAAATTGCTTTAAGTATTTTGGTGTTTTGCACATCTTGTTGCCAAAAATTCAGAGTCTAAAACTGTCTTCCAGGGAAAGGGATCTTTATGCATGCTCATGTTTGATTCAAGCACTTGTTCTTATTGTGTGTGGTGCAAAAACGCAAGCTTTAAAATCAATTCCCTATTCCATTAGCATCCTCAAAGGATGTCTCTGGTCACATCAGAGGCAATCTGCTCTCTCTGTCTTTTAAACAAAACAAATAACAATAATATAAAACTTCATCATCTATGAAATCATCTGTCACCCTCTGCAGAGACCTGTCACGGCACTGCCTGTGTATCTGCCTCTGCCTGGGAATAACAAAGACATTTCTCTGTTGCAGGCTGCCTGTCTGCCTCCCCCTCAGCTGAGGGAGAATTGGTTTGCTGAATTTTTGTGGCCCGTTTGGTCCTTGGCCTCTTTGCTCGCGCTGCCGTTAAGGATGCCAATTAATGTTAATCTGAAGGTATACGCTTCTCTATTAGATCCTGGAGTAATGCATTCGGCTAGTCTCACATGGGTCACCAGGCAGCTGTCGAGCAATAACGTTTATTGCATTTTTACTTCATATCCTTTACTTCATGATTGATCACTGTGGCTTATATAAAACTAGTAAAATTGACAAAATTTTAAACTATTGTGCAGGCTAGTAAGTGAAATGTGGGCATGAGAGCAGAGAGTTTCTAGGCAGCAGGTTTCATGCAGTTATTGAGAATACAGAGGAAGGAGAGACAGTGAAATTAAGTGCAAATAAGGGTGTGTTTTGTTTAGATTTCAAACAGGAATCTTGGAAATTTTCCTTGTCATGTAAGGATGTGATGTTCAGTAGCACGCATTTAATTCATTTAATTTTGCCTTGTCCTTAATGGTGCTGTATTTTCTGTTTACCCTTGCACAGTCGTCTCTGGATAGGAACTCTCAGGATGATATTTGACTGCCTAGGGAACAGTAAGATACAGTGTCATATTTATGCTGACCCCCATGGGGTTTATATTTGTTTAACCAGTGAGCTGGACAGTTTGGACCTGGTGCTGGTTAATTGCTCCCACACGATAAGTTAAGTTACCTTATTTGTCCTATCATACTTCTGACAAGGAACTGGATGAAGTAAAAGCAGGATTAGCCTGGTTGATATGGGAGCTCTGTTGCGGTGCTGACGGCCTCTCTGAGCACACCACGGCTTGCTCTAGCAAATCTCTGCAGCATGTGCCTGGCCGTAAGTGGAGGTATGGCCCTGACAGAGCCCATGGAGCCTGTCATGCTTAAAATGAAGTGCTCTGTTGGACTCAGTCCACAGGCCACATTTTGATTGTTTACAATTGAGTAAATCGGGCCTGTCCCCATGGAAGTTAATGGGATCAGTCCTCGTGTGACAGCAGAGTGAAACCCAGCAGAGTGAAACCTTGCATGCTTGAATCTTCCATGCTTAATACAGTCCATTTTTTCCTGTTTCAGGTCCTTCACTCTTTCTCACGTGTCTTGCTTCACGAATGCATTCCTTTAAATGTGTCACGGATCAAAACTGTAAAATGCTATCTGTCAGCATGGGTGAAATCTGTAATCCCTGTGCTGTTCAGGTAGCCAGCAAATTGACATTCATTTATTCGGAAATGGGGCACTTAGCCATCCTTCTAATGTTATGGATTTGTTCTTTTTTTTTTCTCTTCAGATTATGACTTACTTAATGTATGGACTAGTAGTTGCTGTATGGTTTACGTGTAAGTTGCTTTCTTGAAGCCATGTGTAGGCAGGGAGCTCAAGATGACATAACGTAGGATTAAATAATTGTAATATTATGTTGCGGTGCAAAAAGGGGGGGGCGATTGCAGTAGGTGATTGATGCTATCCAGTTTAACTGCATCCAGGCAGAACAGGCAGGAGTGGTGCAGGGTACAGATGGATGTGGGTCCTCCTTAACTTGTGTTCTCTGCAACTAAAATTCTTCCTGCTGTCTGTTGGATAGATTTGGGATGACAGAGCTTTCCTAGCGATGCCACTGTAAATTGAGACTGAATCTATCCCAGTGTCACTCAGCTCTGAGCCTAGCTTGTTGTACTGGTGTTTATTAGTGCCTTGTGATTGTGCATAGCCTAGTTTAGTATTTCCTGTCAGTAAATTTTGCTAGTGTTTAACAAATTAAGAATGTTTTGACTCCATTTTCTCCCTAGTCAGCTCCAACTTTTTCAATCAATAGTTTGTAGCTTTAAGTATCCAAGATTTTGTTGCTGGCTTTATTTGTTTTAATTCTGCTTTGGAACTGTTTGTACCTAAACTCGCTGTGACTCAGCATGGGGTCTTGCTGCCTCTGCTCAGAAATGCACATTTGCTGAACTCAGCTGGGAAAGATTTTTGTCAGTGGAGAGTAGAAAGGTGAAGAGAGGTGCTGGAAAAATTCAGTTAACACTTCACTGCAGTGCTTATAACCCATGTCTTAGGAATGTGAAAATGAGTGTAAACAACGCAACTTTGTAATATCCAGGATGAACCAAAAAGAAGCGAAAACCGTAAGATATGGTCAGGTAAGTTAAAACCTAAATCTCTTACAGATACCCAGAAGTTCCTACTAAACACGACAAAGAATTTTTTTTTCCTCAAGGAATACTTTTTTATTAATATTATTTATTTAGGCAGAGAAACACTGAAGAACAGTGCTATGTCTTGTTTCCATGAGGGCTGCAAGTTTCTGCTATAAGAACTGGGAAAACTCAAGCCCAAGCCTCAGTACAAACCTACAGGAAAAAAATACATGAGCGGAGACACAGGTGTGCCTTGTCTCCACAAGTGTCTGCAGGCTCTCCCCGAGCTCCAGGACTGTCATTGCATGCCACGAAGTAATATGTTCGCTATCAAACTAAAGCGGTTGGAGTGGCAGAGCCTTTGGGCTCATTATCCTTTACGGACAATGCAGTGTGACAGTGAAATGGCTGATGAAATCTAATGCTGTCTTTTCAGTTAAAAGGCAGTGTGATGATTATAGCCATTCATTTCTTGAAGGCTGCTGAGTGACAGGGATTAACGAGAGTGAGGCAACTATACTACATCTAATGAGCAAAGGTTGTACTGCAGTGTGGAGCCGACTTAGCTCATGAGCAGCCAGACCAGCTCTGGCCTGAGCCCACAGGGTTTGTGGTGGCCAGCGTGTTGCTGTGATCGGTTGAAGTCTGAAATAAATTCAGAGGAAAAATAGTTAATGTATGCAGAAAGCAATTAGGTTAACAGCACAGCATGCTGTGTAAATTAATGTGTGTGGTCAGTGCAACTGTTTATTTAGGCCAGGTACTACCTTGTGAGCTTCTACACATGCAAGAGTGGTGAAGCCTCCCTGAGGCTTTGATGCTTGTGTTGTTCTGCAACCCAGGGAGTGCTGCTCTTGTATGGTTTGTGGCTACTGTATCCTATGTGGATGTGTCTTTTGTCTTGTCTTGGGAACTAGGAGGGTTAATTATAAACATCATGGCCATTAGAAGTCTGAAGACCAGCTGAAGGTCTGCAGGAGAGTCTTGCACTTGGTGTTGAGGTTGTGCAGTGGGTGGGGGGCATGCTTAATAAGGTGCACCTGGAGGCAAGATTGAATTTTTTTCTGCATTTGGTTGCAGACATGCACCTGTGCTGTTGGAGGCCATTTTTGGAGGGGATAGATAAATTGTATCAGCTTAAGTCATGTTCTTTCCTCAGTGCAGATTTTCCTATGCATTGATTAATCAGCTTTAGGATGTATTGCCACACTGCAGATGGCACCGTCTATAGAAATTATCAGAACTGGACAACTGACTTTCCTGTCACTGGAAACAGGTATGTAAGGCTTTAGTTAGCTAAAGGCCTGAGTTACAGCTTCTCAGACTTACTGCTGAGCGTTCTCTGCTGAGGCCCCAGTGGATGTTCCCTGGCGTCTGGTTTTGTCACTGGTTCTTTGCAAGATGGTTATAGGCAGAGTGTCTTACACTTGGAGCAATTCAGTCTTTGGTGATTTTTAAGGATGCTTATGCAGTCCAGTGGAGGTGCATGTTAACTCCCCATTCAGCCCTACCAGGGTGTCCTCTGATGAGCCAGTGCTGACATCTCCAGACAGCTAAGCTTTTGCCTAGCTGCTGTAGTCACCTGGTGCTGCCATGCTGTCAGTCAAGGGGGTGCTGACTGCTGAAATAAATGCTGTCCATCTAATTAGTATGTAGCAGCAGAAGGCTTTAATTATATGGTTAAATACACAGAAATATAGGATTGTCATACGGGATTGGTCTATTGGCCCTTTGTAGGCTGACATCCTGCCTCCAGCAGTAGCCAGTGCTGGATACATTAGTACATAACGTATTTCTTTTTGCCCTCAGAGTAATATGCACAGGCTGTTACAGAAAAATTTCCCCTCTTGCTTTGTTGAAGCCAGTCTGTGTCCAGAAGAGTAATTCCTCCTCTGTGAACACTTTCACTCTGCTGTGGTTCAGGTTAACCCAGCGACTTTATATTTTATGTTTTCTAGGCAAAGTATGAAAGATGAATGAGCTCTTTTATTTTTTCCCTGGCTTTAACAGGAGACTTGTTCTCTGCAGAATTTCCTGAAGCTTGTGGTTTCTCCAGATCTTTCAGTGCTTTCTTGTGCCTAGTGGAAATTCGTTTGATAGGTGACCAAGTGGCGAGCTTCCAGAGTATGTATGCTCCTGTTACTCTTCCCTTTTCACCTTTTCTTGTGAATATTTCTCATGCAAATTGATCTTGCAATTTTAGTTAATAATTTTAGGTTGTTAGGTTTTTTCCTTCTTATTTTTCACTTTCTATTTAATCAGGCATTGACTGCTGGCAGCTAATTATACAGTTCTGATCTAGAGATGCATAAAATGGTAAACTAAAGTTGTATTTTGGTTCCCATGGAATGTGGGATGTGCTGTGTGGTCTTGCTCAGTTTGAGCAGGTGAGTATGAAAAGGATGAAGAGAGTAAAGTGTTCTTCCTGGTGGCAATATCCATGCAGGGGATGCTTCACCATGTGGATAGTGTGTGATGGGAAGAGTTGCTGTTCCTTTAGCATTATGACTATACTGCCTTGCTGTTGTACAGGAAGAAAGATTCCTTTAGTGCTGTGACTATGCTGTCTTCCTGTTGTACAGGAAGAAAGATGTGAAGCAGCTACTTCCACATGATGTTAGAGGATCCCAGCTGACTGAATTTTGATTTTCTTCCAAGTCTGTCTCCAGCTGTGTGGAAGGCTTGCTCATTCAGCTATGTTGGTGTTAGCAATAGTGGTATACTCGCTCACTGAGAGTCAAGAGGTCTCAGAATTTCATTCACAGAGGTCACTGAGCATGTGAATACCAGTCTGCATAACAAGTATTAATCTGTGGCCATCTGGGAGCCTCAGACCAAGGCTCTGCGGAGTCAGAATGACTCATCAGCCGAGCCTGGGCAACCTTTAGTACAGATGTAGCTGTTGTCAGCAGAGGAGTATTGTTTCTGCAATAGTTTCTGATATCCCTCCAAAAGAAATCAGGGACATCCACAAAAGCTACACTCTTATGCAAGTTTAAGTGGCACACGGGTTTTCCCAGAATACAAATATTATCATAAAGCCCCCATGGCCCTGGGAGTTTGGGTTTCTCAAATTATAGACTAATTACACATTTATCTTGAAGTAGGGGGGTCATACACCGGTGGTTGAAATGCAGGTTATAAAAAGGGTCACTGAACGTCTCTGGAAACTGTGAGATGCTGTTGCTCCATTGAATGCTTACACACAAAATTCAGCACAGTGAGGGAGCAGGAAGATTCCGGGGAAACTGGGTTCCTGCAAGAGGTAAATTCCAGTCACTCCAGTAAATGTGTATCAGAGTATGTTGTAATCTGGGCTAAACAAGTGTGGGTGTTATCTTATTTTTCATTGTGAATGCTGCTGAAGGATTTAGAGATCCCCCTGGACTGAGAGATAAGCCTAACAGGAGTTTTCCTGATTACTCGTTACTCTTTTGACACTAACTAAATTGGAAGGGGGAGGGTAGAAAGACATGGCTGTAGTGGTTTTTATATTTGATTGGTTTAGAGGTGATTGTAGGGGTTCATTTCCCCTAATTTGGGAGGAGTTGTTTAGGACTTGAGGTAATGGATATGCTCTGTGTGTGAAATACACTGGAGGCTAATTGATTTATGGGCAAATTAAATGTTACATTTTCACAGGTGGAAAAAACTATGTTCAGAAGTTCTGTCCTCCCACGTTCTCACCCATTGTGCTAATGCCATACCTTGGTCCACACCACCCTCCCTTGGGCTGCTGCAGTGTTACGACGTGATCTTCACAATGACTGTGTGTTTTGGGATTTTTGTGGGGTGGTTTTGTGGTGGGTTTTTTTTGCTTTTGCTTTTTAAAGAAACAGCAGTGGAGAAAATGTAATAATGTAATGCCAGACCGTACTCTTCACTGCATGAGTTTGTGAGATCTCTGATAACAGTGTTTGGTGGACTGTAGGTTGTGTAAATGAAGTAATCGTCCAACACTGCGAAGAACATACTGATTTAATAGGTTAAGGTAAGAGGAGGGGTAGTATTAAGGAGTCACAGTTTGCAGTATGAGAATAAAGGAGTACAAGCGTTTGCTATATTGATACATGTCTGTCTTCTCAGGGATAGTTACTTTTCCTAGGTGGTACATGCTATACATATAGGTATTGTCTATTTAGTTATCCTGCTGGATATTTACAGAAGCTCATGAAATACACAGCTGCCTGTATGCAAGTTTGAGGTTTTATGTGGTCTGTATATGCTCTTCTGCATGCTCGCACGGGAAGGGAATGGTGAGAATGAGTGTAGTGAAGGTAGCTGGATACTCTGCTCTTATTCACAGCATTTTGCAGCTGTAATTCACAAAAGGTATAGGAACTGTTTACTTTCACATTTATTCTTTGTTAAACAATCTATGAGAAAAGAAAGACATATATTCTCCTTCCCTTTTGTAGGGTTTGGCTTGGAGACTGTATTGCTGCCACAGGAACTGTATTCGAGTAAAACGGATCTAGCAGAAGCACTGATTGTGATGAAAGGGAGGTTTTGAACATTGTTCTAAACCCCTGCTTTCAGTTGTCCTAGTTTAGCTACGTAGACCCAAATATACTCTGCATCTGCTTCAGACAGGTTTTGTTGATAAAGCAAAAGATGAGCTATTTATCAGAGAGACTTAAGGAAAATAGTCTCACGTGTGTGTGTGTTTGGTCTTCACTGAAGAACGTGAGTCATTAAGGGCTTGAAATCTGTCATGGCTTTGCCTTTTTGTTGAGGATGTGCTTTTAATAGTCCCATTAAAATTCGGCTGGGCATAAACCTTTGTGCAAATCTCTGTAGATGCATGCTTAGCTTCCATCCTGGAATTGTAATTTTTTTGTCTGATTTTTCTTTTTTTCCAAAACCTGAGAATAATCTTCAAGCATTTCTATTAAAAGAACATTGAAGGCATAGTCAAGCACTTAAATGACTTATTGTCAGAATTGACAATAGGAGCTGGTTTTTGCAACCTCTAATACTATTTTAATCTCTTTATCTGCACATTAAATATCTTACATGTGATCTGAACCTCGAGACAGAGTTCCACAATTTCTGGCTCCTTAAAAAGGATTGTACTTTGCTAGAATAGAGAAAGTATGACAGATGATTGGGGAGGGTGTGGTGTAGAAATATAGAGAAATTTTTGGTGACATTTACTGAAACTGCACTGTGAAAGGAACTATACCTCTAGCTTGTGGTAGCACACGTTGGGAACAAGCAAGCAGCTCGTGCTTCTGGCCTGGTAATGAGATGAGCTCAGAGTCCAAAATCTTGTGAGTGGGTTCGAGTTGTAAAGAAACTTCAGCAATTCAGTAAATGTCTTTGTTTATTAATAATGGATGATGTTATTTAAAACCTCAAGTGGAGGACACATTGAACATGACCTTCATATAGTTTTGTCTGGTAGTTGTTCACAAAAGGTATGCCTGAAGAAGGCTATTGTGGTATTTGGCTTTTTTTTTTTTTAAAGTACAGTATCTTTTCTTTTTGAGAAGCACTGAGACAGCTATGCATAAGACTTTTCTGCAGCACTTGCTCGAGGGTATCATTTACTACCAACAGAAGTGATTCATCCTCTACTGGATGCGGGGGGGAACATTGTCACGAAGGATGAGGAAAAGGCTGAGGTACTTAATGCCTTCTTCGCCTCAGTCTTTAACAGCCACACCGGGTATCCTCAGGGTATCCATCTCCCTGAGCTGGATTACAGGGATGGAGAGCAAAATAGGCTCCCCATGATCCAGGAGGAAGCAGTTAACGACCTGCTATGCCACCTGGAGACTCATAAGTCTATGGGGCCTGATGGCATCCACCCAAGGGTGCTGAGGGAGCTGGCGGAGGAGCTTGCCAAGCCGCTCTCCATCATTTATCAACAGTCCTGGTCAACGGGGGAGGTCCCGGATGACTGGAGGCTTGCCAACGTGACGCCCATCTACAAGAAGGGTCGGAAGGAGGATCCGGGGAACTACAGGCCTGTCAGCCTGACCTCGGTGCCGGGGAAGGTTATGGAGAGGCTCATCTTGAGGGCGCTCATGGGACACGTGCAGGATAACCAAGGGATCAGGCCCAGCCAGCACGGGTTCATGAAAGGCAGGTCCTGCTTGACCAACCTGATCTCCTTCTATGACCAGGTGACCCGCCTAGTGGATGAGGGGAAGGCTGTTGGTGTTGTCTACCTGGACTTCAGCAAAGCCTTTGACACTGTTCCCCACAGTATTCTCCTAGAGAAGCTGGCGGCCCGTGGTTTAGACAGGTACACTCTTCGCTGGGTAAAAAACTGGCTGGATGGCCGAGCCCAGAGAGTTGTAGTGAATGGGGTGAAATCCAGCTGGCGGCCGGTCACAAGCGGAGTCCCCCAGGGCTCAGTTTTGGGACCGGTCTTGTTTAATGTCTTCATTGATGATCTGGATGAGGGGATAGAGTGCTCCCTCAGCAAGTTTGCAGATGACACCAAGTTGGGAGGGAGTGTTGATCTGCTTGAGGGTAGGAAGGCTCTGCAGAGGGATCTGGACAGGCTGGATCTATGGGCTGAGACCAACCGGATGAAGTTCAATAAGGCCAAGTGCCGGGTTCTACACTTTGGCCACAACAACCCCAGGCAACGCTACAGGCTTGGGGACGAGTGGCTGGAAAGCTCCCCCGCAGAAAAGGACCTGGGGGTGTTGATCGACACCCGGCTGAAGATGAGCCAGCAGTGTGCCCAGGTGGCCAAGAAGGCCAACGGCATCCTGGCCTGTATCAGAAATGGTGTGGCCAGCAGGAGCAGGGAGGTGATCATGCCTCTGTACTCGGCGCTGGTGAGGCCGCACCTCGAATACTGTGTTCAGTTTTGGGCCCCTCACCACAAGAAAGACATTGAGGTGCTGGAGCGTGTCCAGAGAAGGGCGACAAAGCTGGTGAGGGGTCTGGAGCACAAGTCTGATGAGGAGCGGCTGAGGGAGCTGGGGTTGTTCAGTCTGGAGAAGAGGAGGCTGAGGGGAGACCTTATCGCTCTCTACAACTACCTGAAGGGGGGTTGCAGAGAGGTGGGTGTTGGTCTCTTCTCCCAAGTGACAAGTGACAGGACTAGAGGAAATGGCCTCAAGTTGCGCCAGGGGAGGTTCAGGCTAGATATTAGGAAAAAGTTCTTTACCGAGAGAGTAGTGAAACATTGGAATAAGCTGCCCAGGGAGGTGGTAGAGTCACCCTCCCTGGAGGTATTCAAGGAGCGTGTGGATGTGGCATTGTGGGATGTAGCTTGATGGACATGGTGCTGTGTGGTGTTGGGTGGGTTGGTTTTTGGTGTGTTGTGCCTTGTTGTTGTTGTGTGGTGGTTGGCTTGAGTGGGTTGTTTGTGGGGGTTTTTTTGGGTTTTTTTTTTGTTTTTTTTTTTTTTTCAGGTTGGACTTGATGATCTTACAGGTCTTTTCCAACCGTAGTGATTCTGTGATTCTGTGATTGTTTGCTGTACTTCCCATTGTAAGTATAGGGACTGCCACAAGTCCTGAAACAAAATAAGAGAGCAGCACAGCAGATGTTGTTACCCATTGATTCACAGGTAGTACAAACCTGATTCTATTGTTAATACTTTTTTCTTGCAGTGTGATTACTCTGATTTCACTGTAACTTTTTTTATATCACTGTAGTTGAGAACAAAATTAGGCCCCCAGTGTTTACTGATGAAATAATGATTCCAGAGTACAGCTTTTTAGTGCTGCTGGTACCCCCACCGTTATCCATATTCCAGTTGCTTAGGAATTCACATTGCTTTAGCATGTGTTTCTGTGCATCCCCTATTGTTGCTGTACTGTGAAACTGTTACAAATCTGTAATATAAAAACTCATCTACACAATGTATGTAGGTGAGCAGGCACTTCTTTATTGCAGCGCTGGACGCACAGGGGATCGCTCCACCTAGTGTGCATGCCTAGCTTCTCCGCTACCAAAGTTATATACAATCAAAGTATACATATTCATCATATTTTTCCAAGAAACAATTAACATATTCATATCATTTCCGAGAACTCATTAATATATGTAAATGCTCGTAACGCATGCGCCTTCAGGTACACAAGTGGTCGTCTAAGGTCCTCTGGTGGTCGTCCATAGTCTTCCTCATGGTGTCCTTTAGTTGAACCCAGTCTTTGCGCATGCTCAGGTTGGTTGCAAAATCCTATTCTTGGAATCTTCTTAAGTTTTCCCGGTTTACTGACCAGGCCTACAACTTATCATTCTCTTGACAAGCAAATTCTACCTCTTCACAATGCTACATTGTTCATAGCTAGTTTATGATTAAATCAGGGATAGCTCATACCTAGTTACCCTTATACAGAAAATATATATAAATAAAAAATCTTAATCTTTTAATAATCACTTTTCTAGCTTATAAGTTTCTGTCAATTTCCATACCTATCAATAATCAATGTTTATTTCTATTAATATCAATCGATTGGCATTCTTGATATTCATATCAAGATGGGAGGATAAAGGGGGATTTTTCAAGCAGCATCACTGGTGCATATCAGGTCACACTGTTACAAGATTCAAACAAAACTTTTCTATTCAATTCTTCATCGTTCCATCTCGTTACTGTTAGTTCCTCAGTATGGAACGGTGACTCCCTGGTGAGGTTCCTATGGTTATTGTTTCTAACTTAACAATCCTATCTTATTTATCTAGTAATTATATTTAACCTTTTCTATATAATCATATTTTGATTTAAAAAAATCAGAATATTTACAACAGGACTGGACCGCACCAAAATCCACTTCACAGTTGCATCTGCCCCAGGAACTGCTGAATGCGTCTGTCACACGGTGAGGATTTCTCATCTGCGCTCATATTAAAAGAGCCACTCTAGCTGCGCATGACGCATGCTTGAATGTCAAATCTGGCTGCCAGCAACAACTGGCTTTGTCTTTTTTAGTTTTAATGTCAGTAACAGGTTAATTTGTATATCTTATCTGTTACTATATTAATTTGTTCCACACTGTATTTGATTTTCGCATGGGATATTAGAAGTATTAAATCTTGCTAAGAGAAACATTTCCACAGCAGGAGAGCTGAAGCAGTAGGATGGACTTAGACTACAGAGGCATTTTTGTAGCACTTAGATTGACTAGAACATCTACTGTGTTCTGAAGTAGCAAGGGAGACATTTTCTTCAGCAGACGATGCCTGGTCACAGAACTTGATTTTTAAGGAGGATTGTGTTTGCACTCTGTGGCATGCTTGGTCAGATGATTTGGATTTGGGAAAGCAGCTTAAGTGCTGACTTGAATTGTGAGTCACGGATCACGTGTCTGTGGGGCTGGGGTGTGTTTGAGCCCCTGGAGGTGCGTGGTATGGGAAGGACTTGAGTGAACTCGAGGAGAGGAGGAAACAGTTTATGCAAGTGGAAGTAAGCAACTCTGTCAGTGCAGGAACAGCCAAGGAAATGTTGCCAGGAACAGAGTGAATACAGGTTGCGTAACCCAAATTTAGTGTTATCAAAGATAACACTCTGGAAGGTGAGGAGGAAAGAAGGGGTTGAGATTTTTGCATGTCCCCACTGAGCAGGACTGTAGAGGGCTAGAGAGCTGGGGTGGAGCAATAAGAAAGATGGGGATGTGGGGTGAAATTGGATCACTGTGATTTGCAGGAAGGCAGAGGGGTATGTTGTGGAGATTGAGGAGCTTTGTGAAAGAGTAGGAAGGAAAAAAAACTTGAAAAGGAATGGTAATCTTTTGAACATTGAATTTAATTTGAAACCAGCCGTCCAGACTTTGAGGCTCACTTCTTATGATCCCTTGGCTTTAGAGTGAATATAGTCAATCCTCTCTTCCTCAGAGAAACCACCAGGTTTTGTGTTGTGTCGTGGAAAGCTGGCAGCTGTGCGCACTGCAGAGTCTCAGCATTATTTGTGCTGTAATGCCTAATCAGTCACCTCTTCAGCCATGTACTTTGGAGGGTCTCCTGTCATGTTATGTCTCCCTTACACTGTCCTGCAGGTTTGTCTGCTGGTTCTTGCTTTTGCTGCTTTGCAGTCTTTTTTGGGGGGGCTGGAAAGAAAGGGAGAGCGATTTTCTTGCTTGGCTCTTGAGTTGGTATTATCCTGTTCTGTTGCCTTGTTTAGTATATGGAGAATAAAGCAGGTGATTTCTGCTTTCCTTTCCTTGCCTCTCAGAGCAGAGGACAGCTTGACTTGCCTTTCCCCAGTAGCTGGGCTTTGAAATGTGCACCTTTCACGCTGCTTCAAGTGACTTGACGACAACAAACCCCAGGTACCACAGTGAAGGATATGAGCATCCCTCCTCGAAGCAGAGACTCGTGTGACTGAATTGCAGTTCCTGTTGCTGTTTTAGGTGCCATCCAGACTTCATGAAATCATGTCATGGGAGTGTTTATAAAGTAGAAATTGTCAGCTTGGCATGAAGTTTCACGGAAAGTAGAAATAATAGGTTCAAAATGTATTATTAATACTGAAATTCCTGGATACAAATGGAAATCATTTGACAGATTTCAAATGTGCTATGAGTTTCACGTAGAGGAAAAGAGCAGAAAACTACCAGGGAGGGAAGCGGGTGGAGGTGTATATGAATCAAGGAGACATCACAGGTTGTGATGGTTACTGTGAGACAGAATTAAAGATGTGCTCTTTGCTTCGGGCAATGGTGTGGAAGATTTGTGTTAATGCATTACAGGCTCTTGTGCTGTGGGCAGTGACCCCTTCCTCCTCCCAGCTGCCCCTTTCCTGCCAAGGAGGTGACAGCAAAATGCACCCAGCAGGCTGACCCTGCTGAAAGGGACGCAGCAGCTCTGCGGGCAAGTGAGATGGAAGGGCAGCACTGCAACGTACACGCTGGGAGAGGAGGATGTGAGCCTATTAATGATAATCGTCCTCCATAGAAAGAACAAATCTAGACTGTGCCATAAAGTGTTGGTTGCTTCCCTAGCACCCTCCATTTGGATCCTGTCTTTTGGTGATGCCCATGGAATATATAAACAAGCAGCTATTACCAATGCTGTGTGCAGAAAGGAGGGCAGTGGTTTTAACCAGGGAGGTGAATATAGTCCCATAGAACCAGCAGCAAGTACCCTCCACCCAACCTGGTAACGCCCTGCCTCATAGATACATCTTTCTCTTTCGCTGTCATGGCAACTCTTTATCCTTT
This sequence comes from Gavia stellata, assembly GCF_030936135.1. Classification (NCBI taxonomy): domain Eukaryota; kingdom Metazoa; phylum Chordata; class Aves; order Gaviiformes; family Gaviidae; genus Gavia; species Gavia stellata. Next base: position 30,082,711 of record NC_082603.1, on the reverse strand, counting down.
TAATGTCTTTAAGACTCCACTAGAAGTGCAAAGATCCTAGTGAAAGTTTATTGCTGTATTCCGGGTATGCTAACGGTTCTTGTGAGGTCCCTTTTACCCAGTTCACATGCTCTGCTCTTACCTTTTGGTTTAATGTGGATCAAGATTGGATGGGTTTTCTTGCTGTAAATTTTGACCTGATAATATCCAATATGAATGGAAGACCAACCTCTTGGATTGATGAGTTGAGTTTTCATGGTAACATTTGAGTTAGCACTAGTGAATGCTGAGTACCCTTAGAAACTGAGAGCTGGATTTCTCTTTCGTTGGGGTATCACTATTGTCTTCACTGGAGCTTGTTCTTGATTTACCCTGCAGCAAGTGGGAATGGCCCCCAGCCCGGGAAAGCAAGCTGAGCAAAAACTACAGCAAGAGAAAGAAACCCTGAGAGAAAAATGCTAATTATATATTTTGACCTTGTTGCATTAGAGATGGCATCACCCACATTAGCCGCTATTCATGATCATTCCCCAGGGCCTGAATTGCTTCTGGACAAGGAGGGAAGTCTGGGGCTTTTATTGTGGCTGCCTAGTTAAGTTACAGAATGAAATATATGCCATGTAATGCTTTTGGACAAATTCAGTGGTTTTTAGCTGCTTTTGCCTGCCGTTTGTCTTCTGTGGCTGTAAGTAGCTTCTGTAGCGGACAACAGTTACCAGACGAAAATAAAATCCTGGGCAGAGGATGGGAGTGAGCTGCCCAAAGACGGCAGGGGTGGAGCACAGCATTCCCTTTGTGGAGGAGGAGGGATGTTGGTTAGTAAAGTCACAAAGAAATTTGTTCTACTCATTTGCTTTAAATGTTGGCAGGTGGCTCAGTTGTCTGTGTGCATTACTGGGAGCCAGACTTTATGTTGCAATGTTGTCCTGCTCAGTGATCTTTTTAAAACATTCTTGAGCCCCTAGCTCTTACTCTTTGGTACCTCATACAAGGCAAGATTTCTCCCAAATGAGAGTTGGTAACAGATCGAGTTAAGTCTGCTTGTGCTCTAAGGGTAGGAAGGGAGTGGGCAGAGGCAAGTGGGAAAAGAGGCACTCTGTGAAGAAAGGCGAGAACAAGTTATTTTCTGTAAAACTTAGATTAAATCAGTGCTGTATTTGAGAGGGGTAGAAGAACTTAGTGCCTAGATGTGAACATGACTGGCATCCTCTGACTGACTAAATATACACTGCAGCTTCCCTTATTGGGAGAAGTGGTCTATCTACTATGAATCTGGTTAGAATTAGGTCCGGTTTGTCAAAAGGTGCATTCAGCTGCCTAACCTCATTTTCCTGTAAAAACAAGACTTGGATACACTCATTCTTGGCATATATAGGTGTCTGGCTTCTTTTATTTGTGTGCTGATTTTAATGGCATTTGCATGAGGGATGGAGGTCTCAAAGCTTTAAGGAAGTAGGTATCCTGCCTTTATCTCTTGAGGTTTCTTGGGTTTTTAGGGGGTTGGAGAAGGGGTCTTATGTAACTGTATAAGACATCACAGAATCTGCACAGAGGAGTCCTGTTCTGGTCTTAAAAAACCCTTCGTTCATCTTTTGAAGATCTTCTTCACCAAATCCATTGAAAACTGAGCTTCAAAAAGTGCAGGAAACTAATTTGCTTTCCACGACTGAAACCAAAGTTCTTGTTTCTGAGCAATGATCCATGTCCCCGTGGTGAGCAGTCAGCTCTACCCCAGTCAGACATCAGCTCATTTTGCAGTACGGACTGACAAGATTCACCGTGGTGGTCAGTCCTTCAGCTCTGCTTCCGCATATTACAAACTGAATGAGCAAAACGGGTAGTAACACACAGGATGGGATGCTGGGTTTCCTTCTTTGGGATTGCCTGTTTGAGCTTCCCAGACTTCGGAAAAGAAACGCATATGCAATATAAATTTTAACCTAAAGTGAAACTGTAGCTGTGTGGATTAGATCTGCCTTTATATTTTAGGTGTTACCCTTCTCTACAAGAAGCCTGTTTAATTTTCATACGTTAAGTGCACATTGCCCATCTCAGCGTCCTAATGGTGTCATGGTCTGGCCTTTTGTAAAGGTACTGATGCTGTCTTTCCTGCATGTAGAACAAGTTGCCTCGCAGAGTACACCCTCATCTAATTTGTCATCAGTTCATCTCATCTTCTAAGACTATATTTTATATTGTGTTGTTTTCAAACCTGGACAAAGCACAGACACAGTCTTAGCTGATGCCTCATTTTTACTTATTTAAGTCCCATGCTGCCAACTTGACCCATTTTTTCCATTCTACCGACTGTTTAGATCTCGCAGATTAATTAGTCAAGGAAGGCACAGCTGATCCTGGAGCAAAATCCATACCCACATTCTGCCTCTCTGTGATCCAACCCTCTTGGTTCATTCCCCCCCGCCCCGCCATTCTGGGATGTAGGCTGTTGGTATTACATTGCGCTGTAATAGACCCGACTAGCCATTATCATTAGCAGTGGGTACCAGCTTAAAAACCCAGGCATCGAAGAACAAAAATGCTGGCAGATAAATTGAGAAATCCAGCCAGGAGGAAAACAACCCAGAGCATCAGCCAGACGGCTGCTACTCCCTGTACAGAAGAGGAGGACCAGGCAAGACAAGTCAGCTAAATGTTGTCTGACATTTAAAAACAACTGTTCTGTTGTATTTGAGAATGTTGTTGAGAAACCCCAGCCCAACGCAAATTGCTGTCAGCACGCCTCAAAATGACCACAGACAGGGTGAATCCCCCTTTCCTCTGGGTGTGTGTGTATATACAGGCAGCCAATTCTTTCATGTATTGTATGGGGGCCATGTCCCTTATTTATTAGAGCCCTAGGATGTCTTTAAGCTTGCTTTCTCAAACCTTGGGAAATCCTGTTACACCTGAGAGCCATTGTACTTGCCATTTGTGTTCACATACTACTGAATTCAGTTTTTTCTCTTTTTCTCCCCTCCCCTATTTTTTTTTTCCCTTTGAAAATGTTATTAACTAGAGCATTAAATGCTGGCCTCCAGCGGGGCGTCTCCATATGTTTACAACAAATGTTTCCTCCATAGAGGGAGGATGTATGTGTGAGAGAGCATGCAGATATAATGGGGCAGCTCTCAGATCCAGCCTCCCTGGGAGGCGAAACTCAGGCACTTGAAAATGCTTATCAATTCAAGTAATTCAGATGGAAAGAGATTGTAACATTTCCCAATGCACCTTTCACCCCTGGCGAGGAGAGGACTTGCAAGCATGGTGACCAGATTTTTCTCTCTTGTGATGCGTGAAGATTGGCCTATCTCCTGGGGAAGCACAGACTGTTATTCGGTGTGGCAGAAGCTGCTTTATCAGGCACGTCAGACTTCAAAGCCAGTTGGACTGACTTGCCCCTCTCCACTTTTCTTTCAGTCCAAGTTTTGTGTGTAAAACATGTTTCTTATCAAGCCACGACTTGCTCCCCCTGTGAGCAGTTGGGAGGATGTAGCGCATCTGCCTTCAGCGTTCCTGAACATTTTTGCTGCTGGCTGGTGCAGCGTGGAGGGCTGTGGGGGGTTACATGGCTGCTGCTAGCCCTGAGCTGCAGCATTCCCAGAAAACATCCCTTTTGTGTAGGAGGCAAGGTTAGAGATGTTGGTGAAAGTGACTCTTGCAATGCAATTCCCATAGTTATCGGCTGGAACTGGGCATGGCTGTGTTGTTCCCTAGTGTCAGTACTTTGTAGATTAACTGTTCAGGTAATAGCGAAGGCAGAGTTAATTGCAGCTGTTTTGAACTGAAAATAGCAAATAATATTCATCAGTCATATCCCCCTTTTGGCTTGTAAATAATTCATAATCTGACCCTTATTTTATACAAATGTGTGGTGTTCACAATGATGTACTTTGAAGGACTTATTTTTATTTAGTATCTGCTCATCAGCTCCTTCACCTTCCTAATTTTTTCTACTGTGGCTGTCACCCAACAGTGAAGGTTTTGTTTCTGCTTCCCGCTCAGCAATTGAAATTTAAATGGGGAAAAGCAAGAGAGTAACAAATAATATGGTTTGGTACACATTTTCATGAGGAATAATTGTCTGAAGTAAAAGCTTTCAGGATTCATTAACTACTGGGTGTTTGTGGAAATGCTATCGGAGCATTTATGAATAATGGAACATGAGTGACTATTGCACACTGAACTCTGCCCTTTTAGATTATGCAAATATTTGTGACACAATTGTGTATATTGTAACATCTCCTGAATCAGCTCCTCACAATTGCAAGGAGAGGAGTGGAAGAAGAAAAATCTGGTTTTCCTCCTTAGTTGGTTCATAAGTAGTTGTAAAAACACAGAAAACAGTTGTTAAAATTGAATGTGAAATGTTAAAATTAAAAACATTTTTTTTTTAAATTGGAAGAACCATACTTCCTCTGACTTTACAGACTGGTATAGCTTAAATTTGTGGTGTCTGACTTCAAGGTGGGTGAATAAAATGTGCAGTCTGTGCTATAGACCATATGTAGGACACTTCAGTTGAAATTATTTGTTTGGCAAAGTTGTAAATGATGTAAAGTCCGGACCACAATATAAACGCTGCATGTGATGAAACATCAAGGTTTTATCAACATGCCTTTGAGAAAGCTACAATAGTTGATACATTAGCTGTAAGTTATGTAGGTCATTTCAAACAAGTTCAAGTAAAAATAGCTCTATGCTGTAAGATACCCACTTGTGTTCAGAAGTTTTTATATATGTTATAGAAAAGCTGCCTTAATGTTCCAAACACATTGAAAGATGAGGCAAAAGGTAACCCAAAGCTAGCAAAGCTTCGAACATGCCTTTGGCTGTATTTCTGTTTATTTGGGCACTATTGATATCTAGAGGTAGTTTTATTTCATCTTTCCCCAGAAATTCTTCAATGTTACCTGGTCAGTAGTTTACAAAGGCTGTCAAGTCTTTGTTCTGGAGCTGCATGGCCTGGTTCTGCCAAAAAAACCCCCCGATTTCTGCTAGGATTGCTGTCTGAGGACATTTTGCAGCATACCTGGTGCATAGGCAAATATTCTAGAGGGATTCAAGTAGTTTGAAGCTGAAGAGCAGCAGTGGAGCAGTTAAGAAGTGCTATAGAGATGATACATTTTGCTTGTGTCCAACCCAAAGCTGTGCTGGCTGTCGTCTTTGTAAATAGGCAGAAGTCGTGTAATACTGATAGTGACTGCGACCGTTTCCCCACTGAAATCAATGGCAAATAATCTGGTGACTTCAGTGGTAGCAAAAATGGGCCAGTCCTTTGGAAACTTGTGTTCTTTAAGGTTAATCTGGAAAGGGTAACTAAGCTAATTGCATCATCTCTTGAATTACTGTCAGATCACAAAATGCTAGGGGTTGGAAGGGACCTCTGGAGATCATCTAGTCCAGCCCGCCCGCCAGAGCAGGTTCACCTAGAGCAGATCGCACCGGAATGTGTCCAGGTGAGTTTTGAGTATCTCCGGAGAAGGAGACTCCACAACCTCTCTGGGCAGCTTGTTCCAGTCCTCCGCCACCTTCAAAGTAAAGAAGTCCCTCCTCATGTTTAGATGGAACTTCCTATGACCAAGTTTGTGCCCGTTACCTCTTGTCCTGTCACTGGGCACCACTGAAAAAAGGCTGACCCCATCCTCCTGGCACTCCCCCTTAAGTATTTATAAGCATTGATAAGATCCCCCCTCAGTCTTCTCTTCTCCAGTCTAAAAAGACCCAAGTCCCTCAGCCTTTCCTCATAAGGAAGGTGTTCCAGTCCCCTAATCATCTTTTTAGCCCTAATGCTAACAATTAAATATTTTCTTTATATTAACAGCATCTTCCACTTGTTTTCCCAAAACCGCCTCAGCTGCCTCTCCCTCAGCGTGTCACTCTTGCTGTGTTGCTCCATTTGCCTGCAAGTATCTTAAGAGATTTCATTTCACCTGGGATGCAATGCTTTTTGAGCCTGATTCACTCAGTTGGTTTTATGGTTTATGGTCTGCTGTGGCAGCTCTCTGTCTTCTGCCCAGCCTAGCATAACTCCAGCTCTGTCACTTCTGCCTTTCTAAACATCATAGGGTGCGTCAGTGCTGCTCTGCTTGATAATGTTTGATGGGAAGTACTGCAGTTATGACTGTTGCGTGCAATGCCCATGGAGAAGCGTTTTCACCTATTTATTTTCCAGCTCATGTTTCCTGGGCATTTTGATGCGATTGACTGTGACTTTTGCTTGACGAGGCTAGCTGGTCATTGCCTCGCGTAATCGGGGCCTGGGCTAAACAGTTGGTTAGTTTATTTTCCAATGATTGTTTCCTGACTACTTTGATAGCTACCTCGTTATGTCTCAGTATTTAATGGTTTATGAAGCACGTGAAATTTTGTAATAACTTCAGGACTCGTTTTCATAATATCAATTTGCAGTAGCTGACAACTATTCATTTTCATTTTATTGCTTTAATAATTGTTCTAAAAGGTTAATACCAGTAGTCTGGCAGCACTAGTGGTGCATTAGCATCTGTTTCTTCCTGAAGTGCGTGTTCTTCTGTGGGGGCCTGTTCTTGACCTGAGTCAGGGTGTGAGCTGCCTACGGAGAAAGCACACATGGAAGTACAAATCTTTCTTGAACACTTATTCTTTGTGTTTTGAAGTGGGTTTGGGCACAGGTGGGAGCAGAGCTGTCATCTGTGTGATTGCCCAGGATTTGCTCTTTGCTTCATGGACAGGTAATTCCCCTTTTTCCTTTCATCCCTTCAAAAATCTGAATTTCATTTAACAGCAGCTTGCTGCAGAACTGGCAGTGGACTCTGCAACACTGTTCTCAGATCTATTAGCCCCTAGAAATGATGTTACACTTCCAGTCTGAACCTACCTTCAACCTAAAGTCACTGGAGCATGGTAGACTTGGCTGCTAGGCTAAATGAACCTTCTAATACCCCATTTTTGTTTGCCAGGTAGGTGCTCCCAGTCAGTAATCAAATTGCTCTTCACATCTGCTTTGATAAGCTACAAAAGCTGTTATTTCTATAAGACTCATAGCCTACTAAGGAAAACAACTGGATAATCTGACAGGATCTCATTTTTATAAACTTATGTTGATTGTCTTAAAATTAAAGATGTATGTAATTCATTTCCTTAGATTAGCTAGAAGTGGTATTAGGTTGACAGGTCAATAAGCACTCATTCATTATATTTCAATTCTGACGTAACATTAGCTTTCTTTGAGTCTCCCGGAATGACATGAGTATTCTAAGATTTAATGAAAATAAACAGTATTTTTTTTTATTGCCTCCCCACAGCCAGCTCTTTTAAACTCTTGAGTGCAGGTTACTTGCCTTTAAAAAGTCTAAATTTAATAACTGCTGTTTAACAGCCTTGTGTTACTTGTTAACATAGAAATATTTTGCTATCATCTGCTGTGGAATGGAAACTATTTATGAGCACTTTCTACATTATTACTGTTACTTTTAGAGTATTTTAAAATGTCTTTAGTCTTTAATTTTGCTACCTGAGGAATTTCTTCTTGTATCATCTTGTTTGAATGTTGCTTTCAAAAGTTCCTGCCCTGTATTTATTACTATCAATTTGCTTTTTGGTTTTCCTCCCTTCTGTATAGGTTGGGATTTTTCTTTACAAACTTAGTGTGCATTTTTATTGACTATGGAATGAGCATCAGATAAAATGTTCTAGCCTTTAAGTGTGAGGCAAAGATTTCAGTTCATCTTTGGTTTCTAAGTAGTTTTCGAGCAGTGTCTTGTGTATTCTGAAGCAAGTTAATATGCATTTACTGACTTAGCTGGCACAGGGCTAAGGACCACTTTATTATCAAAAACAGACTGAGGATGGCATATAAGTCCAAGGGATGCTAATAGCTATTTCATTATTATTAATTTTCCAGTGAAGTGATTTAGTAATGGACCTTTACCACAAAGATAATTTAACTGCTAAATTATATCTAAATTACATGTGCACTTCTACTCTGTACACAGCCTGTTAGCACTTCTGTTGAAAACAGATAAAGTTGGAACACCTTTTGTAAAGGAAAACACATTAACGAATAGAAATTAGTTTCGTTCTCCTTGTGATTGGGGGGGGGGAAAACCACTGACCCTTTCAATATTTTATGTGGTTTATTTTCACTGTCTAACTGTATGTGGCTTCCCCCCCCACCCCCCAAGTCACCTGTACTAGTAGGGCTGTTACTAGTTCATCTTTCTTTGTGGGAGTGTTTCTTTTTGTGATCCATAGTTATGGATTAGGAGCTTTCAGTGTATTACTGATGGAGCAATGTCACTGAATACTTAGCAACAAGCTTTTTCTCTCAAATGTTTTTAATGAAGCAGAAGTTTTCTTTTGACATCTAATAGGTTTAAATACTATTAAAAAGAAATTCCCTCCATTTCAGTTAATTAGATTTTGTTTGCTACCTGTGATAACATACGCTTGCTAGTTCTGACATGTTCAGAGGCAGATAAGACCTAAATGTTTAATTTTAAAAAGAAAAGTAAAAAAAAAAAATGGGTTTTATGTGAGAACGCTTCCTTTGCAGTTCATAGAACCTAGAAGAGGGAGAAAAAGGGTGCAGTAATAAATTTTCTTCCTTTTTACAGCTCGTCTTAAAGCAGAATACGTGAAAAATACTTGCAAATTTATACATGTGATTATATTTTCAAAACATTATAGTTTTTCTTTAAAGCTTATTACAGAAATTTGCTTTCTCATTTTTTTTTTTAAGACCTGTAGCAAGAGTATTGTTTGCCAAACACTAGGGGTTTTAAAATACTTCCCTAAAGAGCGGCTTGGTAACTCTCCAAGGATTACCATACTGCTGACTTCAGAAAAAATAAAGAGCACAGAAAGAAATTTATTTGCAAGCCAGGCAGTAAGAGAAGAATAATTCCCAAGTGATTGTGGGAACTGCTGACACGGTATTGCTTGGAAACAACATGTTGTTTGGTGCATTTTGGGGTTCGGCTGTTGTGTGACACTGAGAGCCTCTTGGGTTTGAGGGTAGAATGAGAGTCCCTTAGCATCTCCGGTGGGCAGCGGGGCACAGCCGTCTCAGCCAGGCAAGGGGTGCCCAGGAGGCACCTGCAGCAAAAGTTGAAATCATCTCTGCCTTGAATGATTAATATAGCTCAAGTCTTGCAGGTCATTTTTTTTTTTTAAATTACACATCTTTGGTAGTAGTTTTGTAGCAAAAACTTCTCTGACACTTCTGATTTATACAACAAGCTTTCCTCTGTTCTAACATTTGCCAAACTGTGACCTTTCAGTTTAACCTTTTCTGTGTGCAGTTGATGTGTTTTTCAAGGATTTTATTTATTTATTTATTATGCTTTTTGGCTTAAAATGAGTTAGAGGCTGTTGGGAGAGCACTATAAAATGTCACAAGGAAATTGCCAGCTTTGCATTCAGTGGAGAGGCTGGATAATGTTTACTGACGATTGAATAACCAGGTACAGAATTAAAATGGTGAAGAGAAATATTCAGTAACTCCCTGCTCTGTAAATGAGGCACAGCTGGTAGAGAAAGAAAATAGCCCAGGAATATATAAGTCTGTATTATACTGCAACTACACAAGGGAGCCCAATTAAGGTTGTTCAGGAACTCTTGCTTGACAGTTTGCTTTGAATGTGTGATTTTTATAAACTTAATGCTCTTAGAGAACAGTAGTTTCTAAACCACTGTGTGCTTTCTAAAGAAATGTATAATATACTTGCTTCAGGGGGAACCTGCAAGCAAGAATTGTGAGATACATTCAGCTCACATAAGGGCTGCTCTTGCAAGATGCTGATCTTGCCAATAGAGAAGTATGAGTTGTGCTGGAGGCCAGCATGTCCAAAGCCAACACCTGTGTACATAGGTCTCTGGCTGCTGAGAGAGAACCCATTATGTGCTCGTTAATTGTACCTGGTTCCTGCTGAGCAGAGAAATCTCAGCACTGAATTTATTTAGGCAGGTCATTGTTCTTACAAGGCTGTGTTTTGTAGGCAGCATTGGGAGTGGAAAGCGGATGTGAAAGGGACTTGCTGTGTAGACCTGCGGTGGTGGCAGCAATCAGGTGGTTACCGTAGTCCAGCCACTGCTGCTTCTACTGCTGCTCCATCCAGGGGGTGTTTAAAGACCTTGTGTGGATGAAAGATGGAGGCCTTGGATCATCCCTACCCGCACGATGGCAGCAGTTTAAGGCACTCTTAATGTTGCAGCTTTGGCAAGACGTGGCTGGGCAGAGCCCAGAGGATCTGTGCACGCAGCAGTTGGCTCCAGCTCCCTGGTAGGAGCACCTCTAAGACAGCAAACAAGGACTCTGGCTGGCTTGTTTTCCAAGGCTCTGCAGTGACGGGCATGTTGGGTTATGTCTGTTGTAGTTGCAACTGTGTGGGTTGTTTAAAGGTGACCCTGTCCTCCCTTTATGGGTTTCTTCCACCTGTTAGCTGGAAGGGTAGTGAGGGGTGATACCTTTCAGACCATTAATAACACAGAGTTCTGTTATCATAGAATAATACAGAACACAAGAAAGTATTGCACCACCAACTATTGTGCTATTGTGTCTTTTGGACACAGGATTAGTGAATTGTTCAGATTTCTGACATTTGTACTCAGTCCCTGAGGTCACATAGGTCTTGGCCATGAAGGGGAAATACATAAATATGTAAGTATCTACATGTGTATACACGTGTGTTTTGAAAAAATAGGTGGTTGCTTCCCTTAACTACAGTATAGTTTTTCTCCTCTCATACGCCTGCAGAGAAAAGTAATTTGCTTGGGATCCAGTTACATGCAATGTAGTCTTTCAAATGGTTGATTTCTTTATTCTTATTTCGGTTTGTTTTTTTTAAACCGGCATTTTGAAACTGGGTGACAGTTGGCATTCTGGATAGGGGAACAGAATCATCTGCTTTGTCAATATTTTACCCTGATGTATCTTGTTCAATATAAGTTGAAATTAATTGCCTTTTATCTTTCCTCCACAAAACCAATTACAATTCTGTCATCCATTTAGGATTAATACTACTAAGTGTATCCCTTTTTCCAGATAAATATTCCACTTAGTACACAGGTATTCTACTTACCCTAGGCTTATGCATAGGCAGAAGTTGCATCAATTTCAATTAAATCCCTCTAGTCAATTCTTACAGAATTTTGTTTTCATGTCCTTAATTTGAGTTAAATGTGGCTTATATTGATGGAGTTCAAATAATTTCCTCACTGAATGTAATTAAAATACTGCAAAATCAAGATTATGAATGTCCAGTCAAGTGTGTGTGTTTGGTTTTTTCCCCCGAGTTTTATACTGAGATACCGATACTAGATTCACTTAAACTTTTTAAATGTGTTAAGACAGCAAAAGAGCAAGAACCTTTGGTGAAATTGGGTGTGAGGAGGGATCAGTAATCTACTTATGCAAAGAAAGATGCTCCTACCTGTGTTTTGAATACCAGGTAATATTTGAATACTTTGGGTATTTCGAGTAGGCTGACTTTACTGATGGTGGGAAGGACAGGTTGACTGTGTACCCTCCCCCACCCCCCCCACCCCCCTTCATGTTTGGTTATATTTTAGGGTAAAATTTTGGGAGGAATGGGGGTGCTAAGACAGTAAAGCTAAGCAACGGCCATTGAAACCAGACGTGGATTTCAAACGTTGTTCGAGTCTGAGGATGCTTGGCTTTGCTTAATAATACAAGATATATATTCAAGTCCCAGAATCTATCACTTCCAGAAGTATCCCAGCTTGTCAGAACTGCCACTAATTATTGTCCCTTTGTACCATTGCCTGCTGTGCTGTCTCACCCCAGGACCTCTTCTGGCCCTGAGAGACACATGGAGTGCTAAGCAGGAATTTGTCCTGATTATGCAGTATTGATTCATACAAGCAGGTAAAAAGGAAAATGCTGAAGGCTTTTGCAAGGGCTCATGTCTGTCAAACTCTGCGGGGTTCTGGGATTCATTCTCTTTTCACTTTGACGCCGTTTAACTCCTTGATAGGTAACCTTTTTGTTTTGAGTTCAGTAAGTACAAGATCTGGCCCTCAGCCCTGAGTACTCTCCATTCAAGTGGAATGTGGTTGTTACTAGGCTGTGATGTGAACTCCCCAGTAATTGCTCTCAGTTATTAATATGGAAGACTTCCACCACCACCCCGAATGTCAGCCCTGGAGATTTTCCTTTTGTTTTTAGCGTGGTCAAACAAGATGCGGGTAAAGTTTGCATGAATATATAAATTAGCCATCTGCTCCTAAAGTGATAAAAAATCACCTAAATACTGCTGTGGGGGAAAAAAAGTATTCTCTAATCTGTCTACATATTGGAGAATACTTTTGTTTGGTTCAGGAAAGCACTCAGCGTGACTCTATGCTACCCAAATACTCCAAGAGCTGGTGTTACACTGAACCATTCATGTGGCAAATTAAAAAGTCTGGTGGACGGATGATACGGTTCTGAGAACTCAATAAAACTTATTACCTACGAGACTGATCTTTCTATTCCAGTGACATATGTGCTGGTAGTTTTGCAACAGCAGGAATAATTAAGAAAAATACAGTTTTAGTATTCTGAGGCTTCATTTTAATGGAGCAAAAGAACTAATTTCTGCCTCAATATATGCAGGATTAAGTGGAAATATCTCCTCCATTGCCTTCCCAAAAAGATGTGAATCTCCTAATCGAAGTCATATTTGTTAAGCTAAAAGGGTGATGAAGGCGTGAATATATTAAGGTAAATCCTTGAGAGGGCTGAAGTAAACAGGAGTCATTTGACTTGCATCGTCAGGGATATGAATTTATCAGTTTAATCTGGAAAACAGCCTCATTTCATTTAGACATAATGGCAGCTGAGAAACACACAGTTGGTCTTCCGTGTGAGTTAGCTGATCTTATAAAAATTCTTCATAAGGTGGTTTAAAAATAGAGCAAGTGCTATCATGCATCTCTTGTCCATGAACTGTTTGGTGTTTACTAGTGATTCTCCAGGACAGGAAACAATAAGGAACACCTTCAAATCCCAGCATCCAAAGTAAGGCAGACCCCTGAGTAAGAGTTGATTTGAACACCTGAGGTAAGTATAATGAGCAGCTGTGTAATAAATCGCAATTACTCTTCAAGAGCACTTGTCTGCCTCTTCTGCCAGCCTGTCTTTCATGTGGCCCAGAGGTACCAGCAAGCGCTGAAGAGGTGATGCTTTCTCTCTTCCATTTCGAGGCTGTATTTGGAAGTTCAGCCTGGAATAGGAGCGCTGACTTAAGCACTAAAAACAGACTAGGATGCCTGCTTGGTCAGCCACTGTCTGAGCGGCAAGCATCTGTAAGGTTGTTAACTGAGATCACTATATCTTTTTCTATACTTTTTTTACAAGTGAATGTCAAATAACTCCTTAAAGTTGAACTTGCAGGCTGTCTGTAGTGGAAACCTGCAGAGTTTGGCTGGCAGTCTTACAAGTTTTATAAGCATCCTCCTGTTTCTGGGATAGTATCAAATGATTTTAGCTCCATCCTTTTTTAATTTGGGGGAGCAAGGTATAGATCATCGGTGCTCTGAACCAGAAATGTTATTGGATAGTCTTATGATTGTCTAGTGGGAATTGCAGTATACTTTTAGAGCCTAGAAAAAAAGCTGTTTTTTCATATTAATATAGGTTTTAGGCCTATGCTGGAGCATATGCTTCTGCACAAGTCAATTCAAAACAATTGCCATTATTTGGTATAGGCCCTAAAATCAATAGGTAATACAAACTCTAGGCAGAATTCTTTTTATTTCCATTTCCACAAGTGGCAGTGTTGAGTATACCAAGAGAAATTCTCATTATATATTACTTCTATTTCAGCATTTTGATGCTGGCAGCGCAACTATGCGTGTCCTTCATCTTCTTTTTCTTCCCTCTGAGCCAAGTAACTTCAAGAAATATTTTGAGCTAATGATGACCATGCAGTAATAGTGACTCTGCAGTTCTGGTAGCTCTCAATTATACACGTAAGATCAGAGAGTGGACTGTAACAAGTATTTTGGGATGTCCCTTTTGTTCTGTTCCCTTAGCTTTCTCCCCTCATTTCCTTATATTGTCTTTGGAAGGATGTATTTCTTTCATTTGACTAGCGGGGAGGGCCTTCATTGCTGAATGCGATTCTCTTTATAGTCAACTCTGCTCTTCAACAGAATTTGCAGATGGAGTAATTGCTGTGCACGTGGCACCAACTTCCTTTGTTACTGCTGTGACAGGTTGCTTTTCGGTTGACTTGACTTTGAAGTTCTGAGTTCTCCTTTCTAACAAATTTGTTGTGGATTTTTGGCATTATTTCTTGTATGTTTACGAAGCTTTTCATTCATATTCACTTCTTGTCGCTGCCTTTGCGCTGGCTGGTTATGAGAGAGATTTGGGCTGTTATAAATAATAAAATAGAACGAGACAGATCTATTCCTTGTTCCGTTCAGCAAAGCTCTTGGGAAGCAGCATTCTTATTAATTCTCATCTTCCTGCTGGTGACACGAGACGGGGGATGGAAGTGCATGGTTAAGAGGATGGCATTGTTGTGTTTTCATTGTTTTTGTCTGTGTGTGTTTGTGTTGGGTAGAGATTGGCGTGAGTTTTCCAGCTCTTACACAGGATCATTGTGGAAGCAGTTCATGTCTGTTAGTTGTGAACAGATGGTAATGCATTATTTTTGGCATGGGGAAGGAAAAGAAGACCTCACATTGCATATGAATAGACATCTCTGGGGATTGTCCTACAAAAATGAGGATGCAAAAGTAAAAGCAGAATGAAACTTACCTAGGGTTTCATGCCCCACTGTACGGGACTTCAGTCAGTCCTGGCTTTATCTGTTGCTTCTGGAAGTTCTTCTAACTTAAGACAGATGCAGACATAGTAGGGCTGACGAGCACATTTATTTTAGCTAGTCAAAAAGATATTACTTGCATTTTTTGGAGTAATATTAGAAATGGGTAGGTACATGGGCCAGCAAGTTGGGTGAGAGGCATAAGGACTAGCTTAACTATAGTAACATAATTTATGTAATTTTGTTTTTTATTATTAATGTGTTTGGGACTATGGTTTTGCTGTTGTGTTACTGCAGAACAAAAAGACCATTTCTTCTGAAGCCCACACATGGGGAAGCATATGGAGATGCTACTGTGCTGAGGTCAGTGTAATAACTGATAGAAAGAACATGTTATGAACTTACCTGTATTTAGTTTTTCTTAGGTGGTGTAGCAAGCAGCATCTTCAAGGAAGCGTTTGACAGCAGTAATGGGGTTCCTTACGATTATGGCAGCTCCTCTGAAATATTAGTGACTGTGTGAGGGAAAGCAAAAAAAAGACTGTTTTGGAAATAGGCTGGAGAAAAGGTGGAAGTTCATCCCTTGCTGCAATATGACAAGAGTGCGAGTTCATTGGTGGAGGGATGCCCAGAGAGGGTTGATGTGCTAAAGTACTGGTCAGCTTTTCTTGTTGTTTATACTAGTCCTTGGCTGGAAGTACATAGCAGAAAAGGAAGTCTGCATCTATTCAAGGACAGAGTAAAGGATCCTGCAATGACTGGGACTGATGAGACTCCAGACGAGACCTGTGCCTGTAAGCAGAGAGGAGCCCAGGGTGTGCAAGGTGCTATTTGGATGGGGCAAAATAGAAAAAGGTATCAGTCGAAAAATGAGGTACGGACTACACGTGAGTAGTATAATGTGAGGGTAGTAGCTGACTGAGAAATGAGGTTGTGGGGAGTTTGGAGTAAAGATCAGAGTTTTGGTTTAGACATGGTGAAAACCAAAACACCTGCAAGGAGCAACTGAGAAGCAAGCTGATTCTTCTTCACCATAGGAAGCTTTATGATTCCTCCATCCCCCCCCCCCACATGCCTCCCTTGCTCCATTTCCCACCCTATTCACTCACTGTTCAGCATTCAGTCTAGCGCTCAGGCTGTGTGAGGAGGACTGTAATACAGCTGCCTAATTACCTCCAAAATAAACTGCACAAAGCTCTATGGCAAGCAACAAACCTAGGGAGTGAAAGAACAAGACCAGGGAATTTGAAATTGGGGTTGTTGAGCATTTAGGATGGGTGATCAAAGGGCCACATCTTAGAGGTGGGTGCAGTCAGCACAGCAAAGGGAGGAAAATCTGGGGAACTTCCAGAGATAATACAACCTGGGTGAGGTGTGGCACTATAGGCTTATACCATCCAATACTGGACTCTGAGTACAAGGGACTGATATCTATGTGTGCTGGTTTTGGCTGGGATAGAGTTAATTTTCTTTATAGTAGCCAGTATGGGGCTGCGTTTTGGATTTGTGCTGAGAACAGTGTTGATAAAGCAGGGATGTTTTAGTTCCTGCTGAGCAGTGCTTAGACAGAGTCAAGGCCTTTTCTGCTTCTCACACCGCCCCACCAGCGAGTAGGCTGGGGGTGCACAAGAAATTGGGAGGGGACACAGCCGGGATAGCTGACCCCAACTGACCAAAGGAATATTCCATACCATATGACATCGTGCTCAGCATAAAAGCTGGGGGAAGAAGGAAGGGAGGGATGTTCAGAGCGATGGTGTTTGTCTTCCCAAGTAACCATTTCATTGTGATGGAGCCCTGCTTACCTGGAGGTAGCTGAACACACACCTGCTGATGGGAAGTGGTGAGTGAATTCCTTGGTTTGCTTTGCTTGCCTGCATGGCTTTTGCATTACCTATTAAACTGTCTTTATCTCAGCCCTTTGAGTTTTCTCACTTTTACCCTTCCAATTCTCTCCCCCACCCCCTTGTAGGGGGGAGTGAGTGAATGGCTGTGTGGTGCTCAGCTTCCGGCTGGGGTTAAACCACAACACTGTGGAAGCAAAGTATGAACTAAGACAGAAACCCAAGTATTAGAAACCTTCATTTTCTTTGTGTTTAATACCTTGCATTTGGCTTCAAATGCCAACCATTTAAGCTCCCAACAGCATTCTTTCAGATTGAGGAATTAAGGATTTGTGGGGGAAGTGGAAAGCTCTCTGTATTCCCATGGAGGGTCCAGCTCAGGCATTCAGGGCTGAGTGATTGCTCTCCAGCACAAAGCCTCAGAGATTCTGAGATGTGTGTGGTGCCTGGTTCCCTGCAGTTTCTTAGTTGTCTGGCTTTTAGCTTGTTTAAATAAAACTTGACTTGCAGCATGAGAAAATTGTTTCTTGGATGCATTTTTAATGAGCTCTTCTACAGTTGGTGGGACCCAGAGGTAGTTCAGTGTCTTCTGCTTAGTGCTGCTGATCCTTGTCAGAGATGAATATTTGACAATGCTTAGTGATTTTTAAAAACCATTGGAACACTGATTATATCTTGTTATTTTTAATTCTATTTTACAGTGGTAGGTTGGGTTTGTTTTTAGTCACTGCCACTTTGGCTTTGTGCTGTGCATTCCTTCACAGAGCTGATGTGATAGCGAATGTTTTCAGGTCAGATCAGACTAATTAAATGCTAAGACACAATTGTACGTGAGTGTCTGAGAAGGTCAGCTCTGAGGCTTGCCTTTAGCCTTCTCCTGAGAGAGTAATTATATCGTATCTCATTCTTCGGGCTAAAGAGTGCTGCTCTGTTACCCAGCTCGGTCAAGTTAATCATACTGCTCTGAGCAGACATGTAAACAAGGGCTGTACTGTGTATAAAGAAGATTTGGCTCTTCTTGTGAAGACCACTTAAATATAACAGCACTTAGTATGTGCAGATGTCTGTATTAGCTTTTGACACAAGCGTGCTATTGCCTTTTAATTCTCTTGGTCTTAATGTAATGTACTGGATCATCGTAAGGTATTGGTATGCTGAGATGGTAAAAAATGATGCTTTTATATTTTTATTACAGTGTGAGTAATAAGAAAAAAGCTATAAACCAATAACTTCTAAGTTGTTTTTATAAATGACAAAACCTGTGCACTTTAAAAATAATCAAAATTACAGCACAGTAAGTTTACAGTAACAGGAGCTAGGCACATGTTTTAACCCTTTGAATGCACCTTGCAGTTTAGTTTGGGTCCAAGTGATTTAAAAGCTGAAACAGAGATTTGATATTGCTAGATTTCTTTGTAGCAGGTATAACTTGATTTGATCTTAAAGATAGAGGGGTGAGGGGAGAATTCATCTGGAACCATGGGGAATTTTTTTTTTCTTCCCCTGACCAAAAAGACTCATTTAGGGTCAAACTGCAGGGCTAGCAGCTGGGAAAGAGGCTGGGGTTGGGAGCTCTGATACCACCCTGAAAGCTATCAGCAACAGAGCCTATCCCAGAGCTGGGAAGCCCACACAGGCTCTTCCGGAGGCAGGTGAGACCCATGTGGGCAGCACACCCTTTTCCCACACCAGGGATGGCTGTACTAGATGACCTTTAAAGGTCCCTTCCAACCGAAACTGTTCTATGATTTTGTAATGTTGGAGGAACTGAGAGAAGAGCTTCCTTTTGGTTTCAGAATGTCTTAACTTATGAAGACTTGCAGGCAGTCAAGGCTGAAAACAGCTGAGCTTTCTAACCAGCCATTTAAAGTACTTTTGCACATCCAAATGGGTATATCTTTAATTACTTGCTGTTGGTTATGACAAGCTTGTTTCTTCCCTCCCTTCAGAGTAACGCATGATCAAGAGGGAGGGACTGCATGGTGATAGTTCCCGCTGACTTTAGTGCTCTCTGATAAATCTGAAAATTTCTGGGACACGGTAGTGTAAATAAACACTGCCCCTCACATCTCCTCAAAGTTTAAGAGGGCTCTGGGTCTGATTTGCTAACGTGCAGGGTGGATTTACACTGACATATACTGCTTCTGGAAAACATCTAAAGTTTCGAAGCAGTATCATTTCCATGCAGATTTTGTTCACCTGTTTTGGCTCTGCATTTGGCCCAAGTCTGAATTTTGTACAAAACTTGCCTGACACTTTATGTATTGAGTTAATTAAATGCATGTGGTTCTACAGCTGTCACTGGTGCTGTCCGGACAGAGGTATGTGTTTGTAACTTGTCCCTTTTTTCTATGATAAATGTGACAAATACTGGTTTTTGGGGTGGGGGAGTTGGTTGTTTTTAAGCACATATTCAGCTCATTTGGCCAACTGGAAATATCAGGAGAGCCAAGGTGCACAAATCTCTGTCTCATGGGCTCAGGAGCAGAAGCTCTGTGCTTTTGTCTTTCCATTAGGCAAAGAAAGTGTCAAATGCTCGCCTGGTGTACGTTGAAACAGGCTCTGAAGTCAGTGAACCTTTCCAGTGATCTCTGGTTCATACAGACTGACTCTGTAATAACCATAGGCAAACACAGATGGTCGTCATTACTTCCAGGGGCCACGATATCTAAGCTCATCAAAGAGTGGAATGATAAAGCTGGTTCTTGATCTCTGGATCCTGAAGATCAACAAGAGTAATGACTGCATCTGGACCCCCTGTGACAGTGGAGGGCTGTATGGTACTAAAAAAATTCTCCTGGATGGATGCGTCTATGACATTGTGGTTGCATCAGCAGCATTAAGTTCTATTATTTGTTTCTGTAGCAAAAAAGACATTGAGGGCTTTGTTGTGAAGACCTTGGATTCTAGGAATGTAAAGCAAATGAAATAAATGAGTAAGAAAATAAAAATGATGCAAATATAAGCTGATGTGATGGCAATTGACCTTAAGCAGATCAAAACCCCTTTTTATTAACATCAAATTATAGAGACCAGTCACTGAGAGCATTTGTCATGACTGCTGTATTTATTTTGGAAGGTGATATGACTTACTGTCATGAGTGCCTCAAGCAATCTCTGTTGTTGCTGAGTTTGGCTTCAGTGTCAGTAGTTTGCTGTTCATGATGAAAACTCTCATTTGGAGTAGCCTCTACCGGGTTTCTCTTCAGTGCTATGATAGAGCTGGGGCTTTCCAAAAGATTTGAATGGAAGTACTATAGCAGCCTCAAGGGAGGCTTTCTGGGAATGGGGAAACACAGAAAATAATACCTGAGGTCCTTAGACTTGTTGGCAGATTGGAGCAGACAAGAGATCAGGAGGCTCCAGTAAACAGTCTGATAGCTGAGCATTAAAGGAAGGACAGGAAACTATTTTGCTTGGTGCAAAAACACAGTGAAAGGAGGACTTTGTCAGAAAAACTCGTGTGGAGGCATTGGTGCCTGCATTTAGCGTGGATCAGTGATGAGGGCAGAGAGGAGGCTGTGCGTCACTTGGGATGAAATACAACATGATCCAGTACATTCACTCTAGAGAAAATCTTCCCAAGAAACCAGGAGGTTTTCAATGGTCCATAGGGTGATGGCAGTTTCCTCTAAAGGAAATCCTTTGGAAATTTCCTCTCCAAATCTGGAAGCATAGCTTTGTGTGCCTTCCCTGCCTGTACACCAGCTGTGGCTGTGCTGCGGCTTGTGGGGTGGTTTGTTTTTCCTGTAGACATGACTCTGTAGGAGACATTAATGGAAGAAGTCTTGAAGGAACAGTTGTGCATGGGATTTGCAGGAGATTGTTATTATTTTAAAGTTTTTATTGGTCAGAAGTGGCCACCTGCATTGCAGAGGTGACTTTGTGAAGGTAGGTGGAGAAACACAGGTCAGTTAGTAGTGGCTGCCCTGGAGTAGACACAGTTTTGCTCTTGTCGGTGGTCTCGACTGTAGGTGCAAGGATGCGAGGCAATGTGTTGCAAAAACTTCCGCAGTACATCACTTGGCAGGTTCACGCGCTTCGTCTGAGTAGTTCTGCTCTCAGAGAGCCTAGACTGACAGTTCCAGCTATTATTTTAATGCTGTGCAAATAGTCTTTGTATTTCAAAGTGGGGTTTCGATTTTAACAACAGTACTTTCTGCAGGAGCTGATATTTCTCAGTGTTCTCACAGCAACCAAAATGTCAAGCCCCTTGGGAAATAGCAAGCCTAATGTATGGTGGTCAGTGATAATTAAACTTCTAAATATTTTCTCTTGTGTCAAGATGTTGAAATTTTTTTTTCTTTTTGTTTAACTTGCTTTGTGACTTCCCTGCTCTGATATTTTTATTTTTTTCTGATTGCTTAATGCATGCCATAACCAGAACACTTGTTTCTCTATGTAGGAAACATACTATTGGGGGGGGGGGGGGGGGAGGGATGCAGAACTTGTACCAAAGTGCTTGCTTCTTCTTAATTATACTTGTTTTTTATTTTAACTGTTATCTCTGCTGATAATTATCAGGTGGTCTCAACACTCGCTGCTTAAATAGTGAGCTTTTTTCAATGTTGTTGGAGAGGGTTGCTTAACACAAACAGAAAAGTAATTATTTGTAATCCAGTGTTAGCTTTGGAGTCAGTTTGTGCTTGTGGAACCGGCAGACTGAGTCACAGCTTTCTATTGCTTCTTTTTGGCATTTTTTGGCAAAGAACACGTCTCTGGCACGCTGGGCACCCTGTCCTTCCTGTACAGGAGGCTGATCTGCCTGAGAAATAGACCTTTTTCTATTCTTCTCTACAGCTGCTCTCAGCCTAACTTGCTTTTAAACTTGTGGAGACTCTTTCAAAGACCCAGTCATGTTATTCAGAGCCAGCAGCATGGGGGATAAAGTCATCCTGGGCAGCTGTGAGAGGTAGCTATCTCTGTCCCTCTGCTTGGGAGTGCTGCTGCTTTTCCATGCCTGGGATTCCCATGAGGGTCCGGGGGATGTGCAGGTTTCCTTGTTACACCATAAGGATGCAAGAGCTAGAGCCTGGCCATGTTTGTCTCTCCTTGGAGACGTTGAGGATTCAAGGGTACCAGGGTATCACTGGTATTGCGAATCGGTGTGTCAGTGCTGTGGGATGACTCCTAGTGTGCATACACCTATTCTGCAACAAAAGTTGAATAAAACATTGCTTAAGTGTCAGAGAAGCAGCCCTAAGCACCCATAGTGAGTTTCAGTACATTACTGTATCTGTTAGCTGGAGCTGTGTATATGACAGGTAATTTTCTCAAGGATGTTTGAACGTTTTTCAGAGGCCTTTTATATAGAACCAAGCAGCTTTTACTGAAGTTGTGTTTCTTCACCCAACTTTATTTCAAACAAGAGGATGACTCCTTTTATGGTGATGGCAGCCAGCACTTGTGGGCAGCTCCTCCCTGTTGCAGCATAAGATCTTCCTCTGGGCCTCTACATTTTTTTTTCTGAGAGGTCTGGCCTTATAAGCTGGCATTGAAGAGAGGAGGCAACAGTGAGTGCAGCTGCTCCCAGGCTGCGGGTGGTTGCTGCTGGTGTAAAGCCTGCCCATCTGAAGCATGACGGTTGGCAGAAAAGGCACTGAAGTAGGAAGCCAGGGAGTGATTTGGTCTCCAGAAGTGGTGTTCATGGAGGTCAGGTAGCACTAATGACGTTTTTGTAGGATCACAGTGAAACAAGGTAAAGTTACACCAGCTAAACCAGCTGTTGCTTATCTGATGAGCAGACATGGCAACTCTGTGCTAATTCAGCCTGTCCAGCTAGACAGAGAAGTGCTCTGGCATGATATGCAGTGGAAAGAACCTGAGTCTCAGCCCATGAGGCCACAGTGTCTGAGCCGTTATCAATATTATTCTTCATTTCTGTCCTTTCAAACCTCTAGAAGGTATGACAGTTAATTTATAGGCTCGCTCTTGTATTTGCTTATGTCTGATGTGTAAACATGTATGTGTTTGGAGCGAAAAGGAAAGGGAAGTCCAGGAGGAAGAATGATCCTGAGTTTTGACATTGGAAAGTTCAGTTTTGCGGAGGATGCCTGACTTTCAGCAGCGAGCTCTGTCATGACCCAGCACAAACAGCAACAGCATTGGCCTGGTCATGGCTTCTTTAGTGCTTTTTGAATTAGTCCTTAAAACTCTCCAATCTATGATTGCTAAATGAAAATTTTCTTGGCCCTTTATGCATGTCACTTAATCTCCATCTGTTTCAGTCAGTTCAAAAGTATGGAAATCCATTCCAAATACACAAATGCTATGGGGGTCTACAAAATCTTTTTAGGGAAAGGGATATATTTGAGTGTAGAAGCCTAACTGCTCTTTTAAGTCCCTGAATAGCTGCTAGAAAATTTGTCACTGCCACTCCTTTGAATTGGAAAAGAACAATCTGCATTTTCTGAGATTCAGCAAATCCAGAAGTTTCGCAGCCTTCCTTCTCTTTATCAGGGAAATGATGCAACATTGTTCCAAACAAGATGGGCACTACAAGCAAAGCATAATTAGGATCCCAGTGAAAGCCAGTCATTAAAATCCTGTTGCATCTCAGGATCTCCTTTATCATTGTTTATTTGCACAGCGCTTATTCCTTTATGCTGAAAGACAGCCAGGAGGAAAACCCCTCTAGTCCGGGACTGAAAGTCTGCAGGCAGCACCACCCTGGTTAGATATGTCTGTTCTCGTTCCTTTCCCTCTCACTGTTTTGTGTATGACCCTTTGACATTTGCATATGGCAGGAGTCAGAGAAAAGATGGTGAAGGATTTAGCCTGAAGGAAAATAGACTCTGATAAGAAAACGAGACTTTCAACCTGGGATATGTGCACACAGTCTGATGGGGGGAGACTGGCTGGCTCTAGTTGTTATTCACTGTGGATATGCATGACACAGAAGTGATGGTCCCTGCCTCATGGCAGTGACAATGTAGATGGTCCCTGAAAAACTGGGAGATCCCTGGCATAGGAAAGAGTTTGCATAGAAGCAAACTCTTCTGTGTGAAAATAAATCATTTGAGACAGTAAACAGCATAATTCCCATTGCTGTTTCTAGCTGTCATTTCCTAGAAAGTAGGATTTTTTATTTTATTTTTTCCTGCTTCCTTCATGGGATGAGAAGATATCCCAGATGTTAGACTTGTTCAGATAAAGACTCAGTGCCTCTGTACTTCTGGTTTCCAATTGTTTTGATTCAGATAATTCAGAAAGCATCCCTGGTAATGTTACTCTGTTGAGGTCCCCTCAGGCTTGCTGAAATCTCAGGAGCTGTTTTCTGGGCTCTGAGTCAGTAGTGCAGTTCTCTATCTTTTGATCTTTAGCACTTCCTTCCTAAAATCTGTGATTTAGACTTTATTTTAACATTTTCTGCAAGAAAGATTCCATGACATTGCTAAGGTTCACTTAGGTGCAAAGTGACACTATATATTAGAAGAAAGAGTTGGGAAAAGGATTAAAACTAAGAAGAGTTGGCATGTTTGCATTACTTGATCTTTTGTCTTGGTGCTGCCCGGATAAACAGAAGTGCCTCCAGTGGCTATGTCTCAGCAAAGAACAAAATCAGGTAATGTTTTTCTTGTGAAGTCTTTCTTTCTGATGTACACATGCACGTGTGTGCCCATACACATGGGATCTAGGACTCTAGTAGTTTTGTTGGTGATTAATAACTGTTAATTTTTATGGAGGCAGCCTCCAAGGGAACTGTCATGAAGTATTAGGACCCTGTAGTTCAAGGCTTCATGCAGGCATGTGATTAAGGGTAATCTTTGTCCCAGAGCTGTGACTGTGCTGGGGTGGGGCAAGGTGCAGGGACTGAATGATTCGGGCAAATGGGGGTGGGAGGGTGAGGGGGCAGAGCAGTAAAAGAACAGAGGATGCGAGGTTCACATTAAAACTGAGCGCTCTCCTAATCCCTGTGTTTCTATATTGGTATTACAGAGGGCTTTAAAGATAATGCAGACATTGCTGATTTTGAGCCTTTCTGTGTAAAGGAGGCAGCCAGGAAGATGAATCCAGTGGCCGTTACCCTTGCTTTGAATCCCTAGCTAGATTGTACCTTCTTATAACCTGTAATGGCTCTTCCTTCTAAAATCAGCTCTTCCTCTTCACTTCCAGATCCAGCAATGCGGCTTTTTTTTTTTTAAGTCTTTATGCACTGCTGTATTGTGCTAATGCAAGGTTTCTCCTCCTTCATAATATCCCTATTACATAATATCACCATCCATCAAAGTGTGGTGAAAGGAAGCAGAATTGCATTATGTTTCCATGTTTGGTGCAGAAACCTACTGTATACCACTGTATTTTTTTTCTTTAATATGTCTGTTACTAGTCAGCTTAATACCTTATACAAATAATCATTAAAGCAAAACCACAGGATAAACTCTTTGCGTAAGCAAAGAATGGAAAGTATTCCAACCGTTTAATGAATTAACCTGTTCCAGAACCTTATAGCGTATTAGGAGAGGCTATGAAGTGAATAATAGATAGGGTGCTGCATGTTCTATGATTCTGTGTTTGAGAAAATGTGTTTTCCTTGCATCAGGGCTGCATGCCTGGTGGGGATTGCTTGGTGTGGATATGAACACAGGACTGCTATAAGGGAACATAGCTCAACTTACATTTGTCGAACTGCACCCGCCACAGTGGATTTGATCCATTACGTGTCCACAAATGTGCTTTTCATTTTGTTTCTCACCCAAACCTTTCTCATGAGTGGCATTCAGGGCTCTACCAGGTACCTTGTTACTGTCCTAGAAGTATGTCTAGTTCTTGGAAGAATTTTTTTTAGTGCTGGAAGGGACCCTGGCATCTAGACTGAAGTTCACTTACATTTGCTTGCTCTTCTGTTCTGAAGAGGAAGGGATTTTGCTTGGGACTTTCTGTTTTCAACCAGCTGAAACAGCACTTTCTGGATTAGGGGAGACTCCACAGCAGTAGAAGAGGAGGAATCCCCTCTTCCCTGAGAGGAGAGCTGTGACTTATTTTTTCCTTGCTTCTGAATGGTTTTGGGGATAAAAGAGCTGGGTCTTAAAATACAGTATCTACCTAGAGATACTCCATAGCTCCACTGCACTTTGAGAGTGAGTTAAATCCTTGTTCTGATGCTTGGTATCTTGTCCCAGCATTAGATGCAGCACTGCCTTGATTGTGCGGGACAAGTCAAACTGGAGGAAATATGTGAAAGAGGGAAGAACTCGAGCCTTTGTTTCTACTGTCTCACTCCTCACATATTTCATTTAAACAGGAAAAATAGGTTCCTTTTTACTTTAAATGTCTTCCTACAAAGCTGTGAGTCCATGAACAAGCTCAAGCACTTTGGTTAATATTTCAGTGAATCTCTCTCAAACTTGAGACAGAGCATGAGACCTGAGAACTGGCAGGGAGAGGTGACCAGGCTGGTTACGCATGAAATACGTGGGTACCTGCCTGTACCTCAGATAGCCGGGAACTGGCATGTTAAAAGAAGCTCACAAAGTAACATAGTTGAAATCAGAGGCTGAAATGGCTGTTGTGATAGAGGAAAAATGCTTTGAGGAAAAAAGGAAAGAGTGTTAAGGGCAAGAAGACTACTGAGGGAGAATTAACACCCTGTGAGATGCGAGAGCAAGTCAGGTTACTGGGTATGAAATGGGCTTCTCTGGTAAACTTGCCCTGGTGTGACTTCTACCATTGCTGAGCTGTGGACGATTTTACAAATATACCTGGTAACAACACATATAATACATGTGCTCATTATTTATAAGCTGGCAAAGTTTACGTATTGCTTTCCCGTGAATGGTGTTGGTTGATGACTGTTTTAAAGCTTGTACACTAATAAACACAAATCCTGCAGTGATGTATGTTTTAAAGTCCCTGTTCTCAAACTGATACGACATTAAAGGACTGAATCCTTAGCAGCAGTGAATGTTGTAAACAGCTGTGTTGATTTCCGTAAAGCTACGCTGGCTTACGTCGACTAGGGTTGTGGCCTGCAATACTCAGGTATGTTTAGCACAGTGCATTTGTCCAAAGATACGATGACGAGTCTCTTTGCATTGCCAAGAAAATTGTCCTGCAAGCTATGGAGCGCACTCAGTACATCATGCCAGTTCGGTCGAGGCTGAATAGCAAACGACAAGCCCCAGAACTGGGTAAATGCCTCTGTAATTTGTCTTCTGACATTGTACTGCTTGCAGCTCTGCTAAGGAAATGGAAAAATGTAGATAGAGCCCTGAGCAACCAGTCACAACACAATGAATCCAGCTTCCAAAACTATTGTAACTGGGATACTGCTGTCCTCATACATGCCAGCAGCTACAACAAATAAACAGAATGGAAGCAACCCCCCTCTTTGAAGTTTTGTGAACCCCCCCTATTTTGTGAAAGTAGCATAACTTGGCAGTTTGTGCAGCAGGATTGGGTCAGTGTGTGGAAACAACAGGCAAGTCTAGATCCAAGTAGCCTCCTTGCTTCAGGCCCCAGCTGTCATGCACCTCTGACCAGCAAGAAGTCAAGGAAGCATGTAATACGTTCCTTTAGGTCACATTCTGCAACATGCACTTTAATATGGCAATGTGTACCAATGCAGCTTTGAATTGGAACCCGCTTAAGGAGCAAGAACAGCTCATCCAGACAGAAAATCTCTATTGACACCAGTAGGTGAGGTTCTGACTTCACAGGGAAGGTCTATTACGTTATTATCTTAAGTATGAAGTAAGGGGAACTAAGCAAAAGGCAAATGTTTCTTGAAGCTTGGGACCCTCAGAGTTTTGATACAGTACTGTACACAAGCCTGCTTTGGCTTGTGTCATGGACACGTAGGATCACTCCAGGGATCCCCTAAACCTGCAGGGTGCTTTGGGGAGACAATGCAGCTTTCTGATTCAGCCAGCATTTAATGTCCAGGATCTTTTCCTGTTATGCCG
Organism: Gavia stellata; assembly: GCF_030936135.1. Lineage (NCBI taxonomy): Eukaryota > Metazoa > Chordata > Aves > Gaviiformes > Gaviidae > Gavia > Gavia stellata. The sequence continues at coordinate 30,055,228 of NC_082603.1, read as the reverse complement.
TGTTTCCTCTCTACCCCCCTGACATGTTATTAAATACAATATGTTTTATTCATATAAAGGAGATTTTTCTCCAGATAAATATGTTCTTCAAACAGAACTAAATGGCAGAAATTTCCTGAGCAAAAATAAACCATATCTCTCTGTTGAACTTTTGCTAGTAACAAAACATAGCCCTTTCCATCTTCAAAGCACTGTGCAAACTTTAAATAATGGAATTGTTTTTATCAGGGCTGTGAAGTATGTATTAATGTTCCAGATGAAAGATGGGGAACCGAGAGGTTAAGTGATTCAGTTGAAGTTGTTGGGATCAGAGCCAGCTTAGAGTGGAGACCCTCTGGGCTGCCTGGACCTAGAACATGAGATTCATGCTTGTTCACGCTTCTGCTGGTCTGAGATCTAGATGTAATAAAACTTAGTGAAGTCAGTGGAGATTCACTAGGAATAAATTTGTTTAGTCTTACTCATGTGCTGAGGTGCTGCATCATTGAGCAAATAGTCTTAGTTATTCAAGGGTAGGTAATAAAATGCAGACAAGAAGCCTTCTAGCTATTAGAAAGAAGGTAAAACACAGAAGCTTCCCACATGCTTTGTGCTACAACCCGAGACAATCTGCACTCTTGCCCTGACAGACCCAGAATTTGATTGTGGTTTATTTGTTATAGATTTTTGTGGTTGTATTTTAAACTCAGCTGCTCATTGCCATGCACAATATTACAAAGCTCTCAGTGCCTACGCACAAGTGTTTACTATACATGCTGTGTGGCAAGGGGGTAGGGGAGAGAGGTGAGTGGCTCCAAACTTGAGCTCATATGCATCAACAAGGCTGGATCATGGAGGGGTCTGATCTTTTCTGTGAAACATTTATTTGCTTGATTTCATTGGGGAATGATTTTTATTGCTTTCATATGAGCTGCTGTGCTGTCATTCTCTACAGTAAAGATATGAATGTGCCTTCGTGCTACATTAATGATCAATTTACTGATTTACAAGTATAGATCAGTGAACATGATATGTTGTAAGCGTACAAGAACTCATAATTGATGTTAGTACTTAGTAGAACTTGAAAGTCTAAATGTCACTCACTTCTGTTAGCAGCAGCCATTGCTGGTAATGTGTCCATCAAACTGTTACTCAGAACGTCCTGTGAGTTAGAGGGAGCAGTTTGGTAAATGTTTTCAATGAATGTCTTAAAAGCAGAGAACGTTCTTAGGAGTGGAATTAAACCTGTTTGGCTTTGCCATTGGTACTGACTGTTCGTAGGAAGTGTTTCCAGGACAATGACATCTCAGGGGATGTTAAGAAATAAAGCGTACTTGGAGTTTTCAGGCTTTGGAGAAACCTCAGCCTGTACCCTTAGGAGTGGGTGTGCAATACTGCAGCGTGGTGTGTTTATGATGTCCTGACAGCTGTTAGGGTGGGTCAACACGTTGTGAAGATAAGGTCCGTTTATTCCAAGCATAGTAACATAAGCAGCGTTTTAACTTAACAGTTTTATTTATTTCATGGTTCGTTCTTGCAAATGTTACAAGGCAAATGAGAAGGAAATAAAACATTACGATAAGACCTGGGATATCTGAAGTGAGAGATTTTTAGTTCACAATACCATGCAGATGCCAGGTAATATGAAAGCATTTGAACCAAATGAAAAAAATGTTGATTTGTATAAGTGACTGTTGTTTATACACAGGTCACCAAAGGAGCACATTATGGAAATGGGCAATAAATTAAGATGAACTGAAAGCAGGAGATGGGTTGAAAGGGTAAACCTACCAGAATAATTCAAGCACAACCCAGTCGAAAGGTCAGGTTACTGAGTGGTAGCTACTGTTCCCATGAGATTAGGATAGGGGAAGGCAGACCAGATGCTTCCCAGTTTCTCATTGTTGTCAGAAAGATTTTTCTTACTAAGGAGCAGGATTCCCATCTGCAATTTCAAACAGATGAGAGCGTGGTCAAAACACAGTGCATGGTCTGAAACTAGCTTCAGATATTACTTGTTTTCATAAAGCGCTGCCCACAGCTGCAGCTGGCCTTGGTGGTCCTTGCCCTTGGTGCCGTACCAGCGTACGTCCATTGATGGGAGCAAGGGAGGAGGAAGCACTAGCCTCTAGTCTCCCTGAATTCCCCAGATTTCCAGTGAAATCTGATTTCTTCGGTGCTCCAATACCTGCTGCCATTAGCAGTAGGCTGAGGATTCTGGCAGCTCTTTTAAAAAATAAGTTTTAAAAATGTAATGTGTCACTTGAGTTCATTTGTATTGTTGAAAATCAGGCTGTTCACTGCCTTCAGTGCTGCAGAAGGATAGCCTGCTAGCATGGCTGATAAGACCCCAGCAAAGTTTCTAATGGGGTGTCACAAAGACAGTATTCCCTCGTGCTCAGTCCTGACTCGTTTTGTGTGCAGCTGTTTGGGTGAGTTTTGAAAACTCAAAGTGGAGCATAGGCTTCCATTTGTCAGAGAATGACATTGCAGAAGTGGCTAGGAGGGTCTTCCGAGGTGTGGGAGCAGCGCGGTAGCCGGGAGGTTCTCTGCATATTGTATGTGCATCCTTTGGTCACGAGGTTGCACTTCTTGTCCATTCAATCTTTCACTCAATAAGCAGTTACATGTACTTGAGCATTATAAACAGTGATCACATATGTGTTTATTGGCTTGTAAGTAAATGATATTTCCTGGAAAACAAGAAAATATAACCACATAAGTAATATTTCTGAGTTTCAGTATGCTTGGAAAGGTATATTCCTGCTAGATAGGTGGTTGTAGCAGTTAGAGTGCATACTTTCTGAATAATTGAGGATGGATAGTTAAGGTCATAACACCTATGTTTGTGTGTAAGTATGTGTATTCATATAAGTGTGTGCACAAGCACACGCATGCTAGAAGATTGATTTCTGGCAAGCAGGTTAAAACTTTTCATGAAATAATGTTTTCTGCTAATGAGTTGTTCCCCTTTTAAGGTTTAGACAGTGCCGTCACACAAAACAGTGACCGTCTTCTATGCTAAAGTTTGCAGCGTTTTGTACCTGTTAGCAGCTGTAGAATGCTGTTTGGATAAAGACGTTTCCTGAAAAGTTGACTTTTTTTTTAAACTCAGTATCTGCTTTGCCATGCCACCTTCTGCCATGTTTTGAATTAAATCTTTCAAACTAATCAGGAATGAACTAGTTACTAATCTTCAAAGGGAGTCTTAAAAAAAAAAAAAAAAGTTGCTTTAGGAAATGCTGTTAAACATTATGTATCTGTTTCTGTTTTTCTCATCCTTTCCCCTGGGCAAAAACCAATATTCCTTCGTTCTGGCAAGAGGGTGTAAATCTATGGCAAGTGTTGGCTCTCCAGTACATACAGCTGGAGGAGGAGGAAGGACGACTGACTATTTGGGATCGATCTTTTCTCAGTTTCAGATAAATGTGGTATTCCATCTCCATAGGCTGTTTGGTGCTTTGGCCTCTCGTAAATACATTAGAACCAGCTGAGTTTCTTGTGCAGGTAGATTGATTTCTTGCTTGCTCCTTACAGTTCATGTGGGAAGGTTTCTAGAGCATCTTGCTACTTTTAGATAAAGGGCTGTATGTGCTGAAATGAGAGAGTCTAGTGTTAGTTATGTAATGCACACAAATTTAAATAAAAAATATTATTTTAGAGCTAAATTAGAAATATTAAGACATCACCTTATTTAGCATCTTTCTCTTTTGTGCTTGACTTTGAATTGTTGTCCTTGACATGGAGTATATAATAATTCCCTAGCTAGCATGCCCTTGCTGCCCAGCCCTGTGGGAGGGCCTGGAGCAAGCAGGTGATTCCTGAAAGGTTTTAATAATGTATGAATAGCATTAAAGTAAATGCAGGTAAAGTTTTGACCTTTTGAATCTGTAAAATTAGAGATGCACGTATTCTGGAAGAGGTGTTGTGATTTATAGGTGCCCTGGGGGCAGGTAGAGAGCATTGTCACTGTTTGAATGTGATGTTACAACACTCTTGATTTATTATCTTGTCATAATACAGATTGCAAAGCGCTGCAGTGTGGGAATGGCACCTCACCCTGCTTCTGTCCAGCACCATAGAGCATTCAGTTGAAATGTGAGAGCTGCTGAGTGTGGCTGTTGGCAGAGTGGTCAGCTTGGAGATATCTAGGATGTAGCTGCTCCAGAGGAGGTTTGTCCCTGCAGAGAACAGATTTTATAACCAACAGCTTACATATGAATCCTGGCAAGGAAAGATGTGGGGGAAGTATGGAGACTGGCTTGACTCCCTTTCTTTGCCACCTCTCCCGGCTTATTTTTGGAGCTGGCAACACATTGCTCCAGAAGAGCAAAGGTTGTGGGCTGGTGTGTGTGTGTGCTCACGTGCTTGTTCCACCTTGTGCTGGGATTTCTTCCTGGGGACACCTGGGGTCCAGAGAAGGAAGGAAACCATGGGGCAATGCAGCCACAGAATGGGGGTTCAGCCAAATGTGATGCACCTCAGCTGTCACTGATTTAGGGCTCTGCTGTGTCCTTGCAAGGTTAGAGGGAGGTTTTCATTTTTTGTTTCCTTTTTGCTTCCATTGTTATAAAATATTTTATTGATTTATAAAAGAAGATCACAAAAATGTAGACTAAAAATAAAAGACTAAGCTACAAACTAAAGCTTCACCCTGGCAGCCTCTTTGCTGTGTGAATAAAAAAAGATTCTGCAGTGTGGCAAGCTGTACAGTAAAATCGCACTGAGAAACAGCAGTGAAAACAACTAATAAAAACTGACATAAACATGCGGTTTTAAGACTGAATTCAAACAAAGCAGAAAACAATACATACTTTTCAAGGTGGTGATTGGGAAGGGGATGGAAATATCACTGCAGGCTGTATATTTCCCTCAATTTATGTTTATATAAATCAAATTTAAGTAGTGTCTTATTGCTGACTATGGAAAAATATTTCAAATTGTAATTTTGTTGCATGTGCTTGTTCTGAATGTTTTTATTAGTTTTTAGATAATATTGAATCTCTAAGGACAGGCCTGAAGCTGAAATAATTGCAGATTTTCTGTTGCTCTGCTATTTAAAAACTTGTCAACCATTCTGGTCTCAGAGCAGAAAAGCTGGTCCAGAGAAAGCTGGACTGTGACTGCAAGGGCAACAGCAGATGTCTACAGCTTTCCACTTGTCGTCTTGTTTTTACTGCAACTAAAATGCAGAAGACCAGATTTTGTTCTCCATTTGATCTTGCATAAATGCACATGAACCCATTAGGAGAGCTCTTCCAGGCTGTTTGGAAGCACAGCATGACTTGGAGAAGCAGGAGGTTTTTGTCTTCTGACTTGGATTTTGATGAGTGAGGATTTCTTGAGAGGATATAATTTTGAAACAGTGTCGTCTAAGTAGCCAGTAGCCACATCAGTTACATTTTAAATATTAGCGACTGGTCTCCATTTGGTCTTGGATGACTTGTGGAGAGGACAGCGAGGGTTTGATCTAAATCTTGAGCCTGTGTTTGAATTGAGTTAGCAAAGGACTTGGTGTTTTCACAGAAGACTGGCATGAGCCTGAAGACTTCTAGGTGACTATTTATAAATTCATCTGTCTCCAAAATAACTTTGTACCCTTGTACGCAGTGCATCTGGCTTTAGGGGAGAGTTTAATTTAGTCTTCAGAGACTGCTAGCAAACCAGTAAATCTTTGTTATGTAGGACAGGTCACTGTTAGTCCTTAATTTGAATTTGGGCACGTCTGTGTGTTGTAGCCTTAGACCTGTGGCTGGTCCTTGCTCACTATGCAGCAGCCTTGTAGGGACTGTGAGAGGCCCCTGTCCTGCATATGCGAGGAGCACAACCACTGTGGGTGCAGGACCCGGAGGTTGTGACTGATAAACAGCTATTCCACTGTTGGCAAACCTTGACTTAGTTGCTTCCATGGGGGCGGGGGGCAGAAATAAAAATCAGTGTAAGGCAGCTCCATTACATAATGAAGGTTACCTGGAGACACAGATACTCAAAGTACCCTCTGTTCTTTTCTATTCCCAGGGACAATCAGCTTATTTTCATTTTAACAGCTTACTATCAGTTCTGACCCATTTAAAATTCACCCGCCAGTTGGATTGTATGACAGGACCTAGCTGACACAGGAGCAAAGTGAAATGTTCATATCTTCATAATGAACTGCCACGGACCGAGAGCTGAGAAGAAAAAAGGAAAAGAGTGGAGACAATAAGAGACAAGAATGGAGCTCTATGAGAAACAAAACTTTTTTTTCCACAAGGCAGTGAATAGAAGCTTTCTTACTAAAATATTGTAAGTGATTTTGCTCTACTGTCTGTTGGCAGCTTCACATCCTTGAATCATTCATTCTTTCATGAGAAACGAAGTTTGCACATTGGTGTATGTTCGTGCATAGGCCCTTTCCCTTCTCTAATAGTTGTTCTGCCAACCCACTCCCTTCCACCTCTCCCGATAAAGAGTCGAAGGCAGAGGAGGGAGGACAGGTCAGTCTGTGTGTTACCTGCTTCTGCTGGACGTGTGAATGACTCTGACCGTCAGAAGGGGAACGCTTGCTGGCCAGTGGCTGTAGTTTCAAGGAACAGGACTGTTAAACATGGCCATTTGGAGAAACTTCTGCCTTCTAAATTTTCCAGCTGCATTTGCTCTATATTTGATGTTGGCTGGGGTTTGAGGTTTTTGTTAGCTTTTTGAGGGGAGGGGTGTGTGGTTGTTTTTAGATATCTGTCCTCATTAATAATTCATTTCATAATAAACTCCCACATGCATGTGCAGGGATACTGTTAGGTGATTACCTGACCTGGGATTGAGCTGCTGTTGACTTGGCCATGGGTTTAACTATACATTCATTATTTTGCTTATATTTTTTGCCCTTAACAGCCAAAGATATGTGTGAGAAGCGAAGAGCGTCAAAGCCAGTGTGCAGTTATCTTGCCCCCCCATGCAGATGGACCCTTCCCTCTGTGTTCCTTTACCAGCTCCCTTTCCTTTCCCAGAGGCAAGTAATAGAGAGATCTGCACATAGTCTGAAAACAGAGAAGTCACCCACTGAGTAATGATATTGGGATTGAACTTCCCAATGCTGAGTGCTACAGGACAGTCATTAGAAAAAAATTATTTCTAACAATAGTAATTTGTGGTTCTTGACTTCTTTAGGCTTTCTGAGGGATTTGTTTTTCTTTATATCCATCTTCTGCTTTTAGGAAAACAAGCACTTAGTAATGGAGGGGTGAGATGAACCACATCACACAGCTTCTGCTTAACAGCTGTTCCTTGTAGCTGTCGCGTAGTAGGGGATCATGAAGATATTTTTATGCTCTTTTTATTTTTCTTTTCAGAATGAAGATTTTAATTGATTCTGTTAAGTCTTGCCTTTATTTGTCAGTTTGCAGAAAACCCTTGGTGCTTCTGTACATCAATTCCAATTGGTGCTAAAGTCAGTCACATTCTTGCTGCTGGCTTATGAGCAGAGCCAGGTTAATTTATTACACCATGTCATAGATAGCCCTGTTCGACTCCCAGTGAGTTAGAAGTGTCTTTGGTTTGTGCATGTGAAGGAACAGCATCTTCTTCCCATGGTGTGAAGCAGGATCTCTAGGAAAAATCCTTCCCTTTCCCCTCTCAAAACAACCGGAGGGGCCCATTGCCTTCAGTGAATGGCTGGTGAGCAGGGAAGTTATGGCTGAGCATAGTGCTCTCTCATGTTCCCACTTGGCTTTGATTATTGTAGTTTTTAAGGCCTGACAGAGACGTGAGGGACTCTATATTGTTTTCATATACTGACTTGCAGAGGGAACATGCAACAGAGGTGCCTCCTGCCTCCATTGTGCCTCCAGTCTGAGAATGAAGGATTTGCCAGCACAGGGAGAAGAGGTGATTCCTCTGGTTAGACTTCTTCCACGTCCCTGTATCGCACAACACTGAGCGTTTAATTATTGTGCTGCTGTGACTTCAGTGCCAGCTGCCAGTGCACACTCAGCCTCCTGGAATATGACGAGTACTCTGAAAGCAGATTTTATTTTATTCTTGCATTCAAGACAATGCTGAAGCCATTATTTTTTTTTACTTTGGTTTTAGTGCTTTAGTAACTTTATGACGGACACTAGCTAATTATTGAAGGGCAGCATGTTTTCTTGTCAGAGCTATAGAGACTTCAGATTCTATGATCTGAGGCTGTTGAACAAGCAAGTAGGAAAGTGTGCAGAACCTCGAACTGTAAATGCCTCTAATTCAGTGTGAAGGAGCTAGGAAAAACTCTAAGGAAACTAGAGGCTGTGAATTCAGGAATAAGCTGCCAGTCTTCAGCAGTTGTTTCTGCATGTACAACTGTTGAAGGGATGGCATAGGTAGGGCTATATTTAAGTCCTGCTGTGGCTTTACTGACGTTGGAGTTTCAGTGGGTGTGCATCAGGGAATTGCTCTTCATGAAACTGTGTTTTCTCTTCTGAGTTGGTCGTTGTTCAGTGCCACTGAGCTCCAGCACTCTTGCCCACTTGTGGTGGCCACTCGGGCAGTAAAGCGTTTTTGAATGCGGGTTGATCCTTGGAGCTGTTTCTAGCTGCTGCTTCTATATTCTAGGTGGCCAGAAGGTTTCAGGGAGTGTTACTTCACTTGGCAGGCCAGGAATCGCAGCAGAGCACAGCATGGCACGGAGCTGCATCTGGTTGGGAGTTACGAGCTTTCTATTTAGACTCAGTTCTGCTATAGTGTCTCATGAAACCAGGCATAAGTGAAATGATCAATCCAAGTGTGAGATGTGGCCAGACTGTATTGGCTTGGGCCAAAACGTACAACTTGATTTGAAATGGGAAGGGAGGGAGAAGGAGCAGACAATTTGTTTGAGATTGAAAGACTGAGGGAAGTTCTGAGGTTTATAACCTCAGTCAGCTGCCAGATTGATTCAAAGATGAAAAGATGGTGAAAGCTATTGGCAGGTTTTGAATATCCCACTGATCTAGATATCAAGTCTCTTGAGAGCCCTACACCTGCCTCTGGCAGGGCTTGTCCACTCAATGGGCAGCTTCTGACAGTGATGAATAGTTGGGGATGATCTTTTGGGAAGTTGGAGTTCTGTATCTCCAGGTTTTTTATTATTTTTAATTATAATGTTGCCACCAAGGAATGGGTGATTGCTCAGCAAAATTGGCCTGAAACCTCCATTCATCCCTCCTAGCTCTGGTGACCACACAAAATAAGCCAGAAACTGGAGTAACTGTGGGATTTGCAGAGGAAGGTCTGTGTGGCACAGCCGGTTCAGCACATTGTCATTAAAATTGATGACTGTTGTACTCCTCTCCCACAGTGTCACTTAACGTCCAAGTAATACTGGGCTTGTGTAGCCTGGCATGGCAGTTAGATCCCATTTTTATCTTCTCTGGAGGTGTCACTAAAATCTTAGGTTTCCATCAGATCTACCCTTACTGTCATGCTGACCACTGTGTGCTGGCACAACTGCTCTTCCTGACTCCTCACACAAGCAGCAAAGGCTTCAGAGTTTACAGAATTTGGGGAATTATAGTCTGCTTCTTTTACCGTCAAGTTGAGCATCCAGTGAGTTTTAATTGAAAAACAATTTTTCAGTCTCTGTGACATCTCTTTGACCAGAGATTTTCTGATGACTGTGTGCCATGACCCCTTGGAGTCCTCTCTGATTACCATGCTGTGGCATCTTTGGGCCAGCCAGCAACATACGTGGTAGGCTCTACAGAATTTTTCTCTGCATGTTCATATACCGTAAAATGTGAGGGGTTTTTAATGCACAGACATGAAGAGTTCTTTTGATTTTTTTGATTTTTTTTTTTTTAAATAAACTCTTCTAGGATTTAATCAATTGCTCCTAGCTGGGCAAGGAAAGGCCTAATAACAGGAGGTCGTATCCCATGTCTCCTTCTATGGAATGCTCAGTGTCTCAAGCGATTGTAGCTGCATAGAGAGGCCCGCCAGGCAAATTGTCATACTCTAACAGAGGCTCCTGTCTGGTCATACAGACTATCCAACAGTAATTTAACCTGGCAGGAGAATGAGATTTTTTACTTAAAAGCTGCACTTTATTAATCTGGTGGAAAGGACTTCACCTTAGCAAAAGGAAAGGTGGAACAAAGTGGTCAGACTCACATTGCCTTGCTTTTGGCACTCTGCAGTTGAGCTGCTTGCACTTGATACTTTAATCAGTAAATCCTCTTGTAGCCAAGCACTTGATAAAGTGGCACTGTAAGAGGAAAAATGTGTAAGAGGAAGGCGTGTGAACACTTCAGCAGCACCCAAGCAGCTATGTGAGCTGGGGACAGCGGGACTTCCGAGCTGGCTTTCGTTTGCGTGGGGGATTCGCAAAGCTGCGAGAGGGTCCAGACCTCCTGTCAGGAATATTTCAAGAGTTGCTGGAGGAATATGGAGCCTAATAATAAATTCTATTTATTCCATATATCTAACATAACAAGTAACAACTTAAATGGGTGTTGATGCTCTGGTAGCCGACTGGTTTATTTCACTTACCTTTTTATCTTTCTCATTCTTCTTGCCCCAGTGTTTGCTCTTGAGGGATCCAGTTTAGCGTGCTCCCACCAAAATGGAGGGCTTTGGGGGGTTTGTTGGTTTGGGTTTGTTTGGTTGTTTTTGTTTTTTTTTTTTTTACAGTCTGCATGACAATGGGATAGCAGGGTGAGGAAGGAGTTTGGCCAGAACTCTCCTGGGTCTCGCTGGTCATGAGAAGCTTCAGGTGATGTTACCTTCTGGTGGAAGCCTAATATTGAGGGTACTACCCGCCTCCTCCTGAAAATCTGGCTCTAACTGTTCTGGTTGTAAAGTGTTTGGGACCTTCCAGTGAAAAATGTTCTGACAGGATAAAAAAAACCTACTGTATGTTACTCAGCTTTAACAGGGAGTGCAGCTTCCAGTGTTTCCCACCCCTCCCTCATTCTCGGAATTCAGTCTTTGAGCTTGTCATGCATCTTAAAATTCTTAGTTATGTTGCCTAAGTCCTTATAGTTATACTTGCTGAAGCTATTTGCTAACTTGATTTTTCAGGCCAGTAACATAACTACTGCTGTGCTTAGTTTATCAGCATTTTTGCAAAACAGTTTGTGCATCCAGAGCACTTCTTTAGCATTCTGAGTTCTAAGATTGCCTTACACATCAGCGCCAAAGGCAAAAGAAGGTATATTTCTTTTTTTCTTCTTTTTTTTTTTTGCAGTTGTCGGAAATAAAACAATTGAAATGCACAGCTCCAGAGTTGTTTGTAACAGAGCATCTCTTGGCACACAAAGCTGCCTGGCTTTCTCACACGTAAAGTTTTGCCCCAACATGGGGACTGACTTATAGCTGATATCCAGGACAAGAAGTCAAAGAAAAAGTGATGTTTCCTAGGGAATGAGAAGCCCTTGCCTGGCACTCATGAATTACAAGGCTGAACTTTTTTATGTGTGTGTCTCCTCCTCCTTTTGTTCCATTTTGTTGCTGCCTCCAGTAACATTTTTCCTGACTATAGTACCATTGACTCCTGTGATAGTTTAATAGTTTCTGCTGTTTACATAGTTGTCATTTAAATTGTTGTGATTTAAATTTGCATGCGGAGTTGGTAAGTGCTCAGAGTTTACCGTGGTACCCCAAAGGTAATTTGTATTCTGGTCGCTGGAGTTGTCTTGGTAACACTTAGGTGACTGGAAACCATTTGCAGAGGGGAAGTTTAATTCTGATATTGCTCACCGGTCCCAATTCTGGTGGTGACAGGCTGGATGGTGTTTGGTAGTTACGCAACCTTTTAACTTTACCTTGTAGCCATAGTCTTCACAGGGTCTTACCTGTGCTGTTATTTAGAGAAAAGTTTGGAGGAATGTATGAAAATTATTGTTCCGCTCGTTCCTTAATTTCTGACATGCTGAGTTTGGGGATGCTGTCCCTCCTTCTGGAGGCAGAATTCTCACCCTTGAATCTGGCTTTTTGGTTCTAATGCTAATTTTTAGTTTCTAGAGGGTACTGATTAGCCGGAGGCTGCAGATCATTTGCTGTACTGTAGCGGTAGCCACGCAGTATTGCCAGTATGTGTGATGTAACAGACTTAAAAGATAACTAAAAAATGGTACACGTAGATTAATGTTTTTAGTGTATATTAATGCTGGGGATCCAGAAAATTACTGAAGTATTGCAAGTTTAGGACTCCATACTCTAATGGCTAGGCTTTTACAAACTCCTCTTTTGAACAGTCTAAAAACATACTGTTGACTTTCTTGCTAAAAAGTGTCTGGAATACCATTCTGGCTGCCCTGGACAGAAAGCATTGGTACTTTATCACCTACAGGGACCCAGTACAGAAGGGGCAATGCTGGAAAAGAGAGAAAACCATAATAAAACAGTTCTCTGAGACATTTTCATGGTCACTGATCTCCTATAAATCCATTTATAGCTGTTCTTACGAAAATCACAGTGAGAAAAGACTTAATCAGGAGCCAAATATTGATACAAACGCCTGTATTTCTGGGCTTCTTGTGGTAAAAAAAATACCTCCTCTGTAGTATGTTTAAATCTGGACTTAAATAATGCCAGTGCACTATTGCAATTCATCGTGGTGAAAGAGGCTTTTAGAGCTAATCTGAATTGGAGTAGCTACAGTGACTTCAGAGCAGAGAAGCCATTTCTCACACCAGCTGAGGGCATGGTGCAGGCAGGTTGGGTATTTGGAATTAGACTGAAATCTGCAGAGCCGCTTCTGCATCGTGCAAGAAATGCTTTCTCCACTTTTTGCTTTCTTTCCTATTGTGAATGAACCACAGGAGAATAAGGCCAAAATCCACTTTTGTACTGCCGGAAGAAAGCTATTTGGCTTTGATAGCGGCTTATTTTCATGGAGTTTTCTCCTTTTTATGTCTCATTAAAGATGGTTTCCATAGGTTTTACATAGGTAAGTCACTGGCCTCATGGAAAAAAAAAATAGTGAGAAAAACATAAGGGGAAAAAAAAGTAATAATCACTGGGAGGATTATGTGTGTGGATGTCTTGGGCTTATGGTACTTGATCTTTCGGCAGTGTTCATGTGGGACTCCTTAAGCAGTAAAAAGTTCACAGTTCCTTAGAACTTTGTTCCCTTTATTCTTGTAAAACACCTTTGGAAATCAGTTCAAAGACACAGTAGACTTTGTTATGCTTGTCAATCATACCTTCTAATGTATGTTTTAAGATGCTTTTTTCTTACAAAGTCAAGGGAATTGCTGATGAGCATGGCTACTTAACAATGGAGTAAAAAAAGAAAAAGTCGTTCTGAAAGTAGAGAAGATCTGTCTGTAGCTGATGTTGCTGTATGAACGACATGAGTATTGCTTATTAAGTAAGTTAAACTACGCATCCTCCAGGTTTACTTTGGGATCACCTCGTTACTGATGTTTTTCCACAAAGCACTAAAGGATGGACTGCTGCATAGGACCAAAGGCAAGCTGCTCCATCCGCCTAGCCTGGTTGCATTTGGCTGGAAGGGGCTTGGTTTCTTACATCAGGGAAAACTCTATTCATCAACATCTCCTTGCACAAAGGGGGAGGGTTGTTTATGTTTAGAGGCAGCAGGCAAATTGGTTTCTCTTTGTTTTGGTCTTCCTGCGCTATTGCTTTGCAACTCCTCCATCTCCAGCGAAAGACTTGCGGTTCCTTTGTTGCCTCCTGCTCATTTCCATGGCAGCCGATCCTGCCGTGGCAGGCCCAGGCCGAATGGCACTGCGTGGACAAGCCGCGGGGAAGGAAAAGGCTGAGTGTGGGAGCAAAGGAAAGCAAGACCAAGAATGGAGCCTGTCGCTCGGACTGACTGTAGGTAATTGCATAAATTCCATCAAGTGCATCCCATGGTTTCAAGCCCCTGGAAGCTGTAAATAATGTGTGTTAATTAATGGGTTGCCAGGAGCTTTAAAGGAAATCCAATTGGACCGAGGGCTGCAGAATTCAGCAGCTGTAGTGGCTGGAGCATACATGCGGTTTGACTAACTGCTGGTTGTTCATTTTATTTTTAATTAAATGACTTACAGAGCTGAAAGCTCCTGCCATCCTCACCTGGGTACCATTGAAATCCATGAGGTACGGAGCTGGGGAATTGGGCAGAACTGGTTGACAATAATAGCACAGGAGACTTTGTCTGAAGGCTGTGCAGGGCTGTTACTTCAAAGTTGTACAAATCACAGCGTTTCCTATATTGTATTTCTTTGTGTGATCCTTGTGGTTTGGGTTTTACATTTTCTGCGCATCCAGTGCGATTGGTGGTAGACAAAGCTGAGCTTTAGGTCTGGCAGGTGAGAAGCATCAGAGGAGCAGTGGCTCTTTGCAAATCTATAAAATACTTTGGAGTGATGCGTCCTGTAGCTGCACTGTATGAGTGATTCATATAGCATTTGGTAATTAATTTGGCTGCAGAAAAGAGCAAAATTAACAGTGTAAGGGCCACAGAAGGTGTGTTTTTAATGCCTTTCCCTGTCAGCATCTCCCAGCACAACCAGGGGTAGAGACTGTTTGTCTCTCTCTGCCTCAATTTCCGTCCGTGTGCAGTGAGGTTAATGGCACTACTCTGTGGCGTGGGGATGCGGTGGAGAGGAGGTGTCTGAAAGATGGGAGCTATGACAGTAGAAGTGGCAGCACACAGGTATCTCAGACGGGTACATGAAAGGGTAATGCTGATCCTTGGTATGGTCTGGCTTACCGACAATCTGCCTGCTGCTCCCTCGTGACCTTAGTTCACAGCAACTCGAGAGTAAGGGGAAATGTGCCCACTAAAAATGTTGACATGGTTCCACCATCTGCTTCTACTGTATTAACTTTCCTGACTAATTGCATGTGTGATGCTGTGCCACATGGTAGCTTTGTCCTTTACATCAAAAGACAAAGCCTCTTTGTGTTTCCTATGGACCTTTGAACCACACTTGCCATTGAAGGCCCTGTCAGTGTGACACAGTAGCTGTTGATGTCTTCTTGCCTTGATGATTAGAGAGTTCAGCATAAGTAAGCTTGGTCATACTTGTTAATAGGTTAAAGGGTATTGTTGCATGCATCATAATTTCCATGTTGTGCCTATTCATTTCCCATCCCCAGGGTACTAGTATTTAATATTGCAATACACAAAAGCATTTGACAATACATGATGATGGGTGAAGAGGTTTGTGCTTGAATGGAGGAACTGCGTGACCGATGCCTAACTCTTAACCTGACCACTTCACTTAATGTAATGCAAGAGCCCATCCGCTCATGCTTCCTGGCAGAATATTAATAGACGTTTGTTTGGCACTGTTCCGCTGTAACAGACTTGGATCAGAGGATGAACCTGCTGTTCAGTCTGAAATGATGCTGGCTTTGGAGACGTTTTTGAAAATGCTTTTGTGTGCAATCCCTTACAATTCCCAGAGCTTTCATTCAGTGGTCTTAAAAAGTAAGACTCCTGGCAAATTAGTCATTGGACGCGATGAATGTCTTCTTCACAGGGCAGCTAACAGAGCTGTAGAAAAGATACCTTTACAGGTAGATACACAGGGACATCTGTGGCACTGGTCTGTCTAAAGATCATTAAGAACCAGGGTCTAATATTTTTTTTTTATCGTCTTGGACGTTCCTGATGTGTTGCTACCCAGTTAATTCAATGCAGGTTCCTATACCATACATATTGGTATGACATAAGAATGCTTTTCAGCAATGTTTATTACGGCACAGGGATTTTCTGTGTATATTTTTTCTTCTGTGGCATACCAATTATTACTTCCCATTTTCCATTTCCATTTTTGGTGTCTGAAGCAGTGAAAGAATTCAGGACAATGAATGCATGGTCAGACAGGGGAACTTTTCTTAATAATCCTAGAAATAAATTTTTACTCCAAAAAGTGCCATAATTCTGCTAAAAACAAAGCAAATGGAAAAAGAGGCTAAAGCTGAAAACACTGGATTAAGTCTTTAGAAAAATCCCTGCTCCTTTCATTGCTATTGACTCTTCATTCTTCCAAGACTGTGCAATGGGTATTTTAGTTGTAGTATTTTAGCCTCCCAGAAAAGTAAACCATGGCATGTGGGGTTTTTTAACCGTATAGAACATTTCTTGCATTTTTTTGCCCTACAACTTACTAATCAAATTAGGAACAGGAGAAAAAGAGCAAACATTGATCCAGTATTAAGCAACTGGACCATGTATAAAAGTGACATCAAATGTGCTGTTGCTTTTCTGAAAATAATAAATAAATGCAGCAGAACCAAGCAAAGTAACAGCTTCACTTCCCCTGCTGTTGGCTGCTGAACAGAATGCTCAGGTGTGTTACTACACATGTAATTCCCTCATCGGGAGCACAGACCCATGTCGCCTTTCCCCACTGGCCACCCACACGGATTTGTGCGCAGAACCGGCAATACCTTCTCGGTTATCCCAGATCTGTTACGCTTCTCTTGTCCCCTCTCCCTGTTTCCTACCAACAGAAGGTATCCTTTTGCCACTGAGAGGACTGAGTTTTCAAGTATGTGATTTAGGTCATTGATCCTGACCCTTGAAGAGCCTTTGTTTTTTTTCCTGTTTTTTCCTTTCTTTGTTTTGTTAGGGATTGAGAGTTTTGCATTGAGTTCTGCTGGGTTTCCAGTGTGTCATTAGATTTGGGTAATTTATATTACAGGTCAGAGATACCTGGGCTGTTGGCAACTAACACATTTTTGGGAATGTATAATGCTTGTTCATAGCAATGTCATGTGTGTGTGTTTTACCGTGCTTACAAACACAGAGCTTGCAGGTGTAAATATCAGGTTACTGTTTTTCCACAGAGTTGTAGTAGCAGTATGCAGCCTGGACCCATGCCAAGTTCTGCAAAACAGGGCTTAAATGGTATATATTTCTCTTCTGGCTGTTTCAAGGCTGAGTTGCAGAGGAAGTGATTTTGCCTGCAATTTTTGGGACTCCCAGTGTGTAATCACACTGCTCTGCTTTCGGTGGCAAAGGTGACTGGTGAAATTGCTGCTGCTTCCCGGCAGATGTGTTTTATACTTTCACAGCCCATGTTGACCGAGTGACCCGGGCTGCGAAATGCACCCGCAGCTGTGCGAGGGCAGGCTCTAGCAGTGAAGTGGCAAACGTGCAGCCAGGGGTTGAGGATTGCCAGAAATGCCTCATGCTGGTTTTAACCCCAAACACAGCATATATCATGCATCTACAGCTGGAGCATAACGAGATTGTCGTAACTGGGTGTCTGCAGAGTTTGGGACTTCTGGATTTAGCTCCCGCATGCAAATCTGAGTTTCAGCAAACTTGGCATGAAATTCTGCTGAAGGTGCCATGTTTTGCTTTGGTGTACTTCAACCTTACAAGTATGTATACTAAATTCAGGCAATGAGAACTTAAATGTTGTATCCAAGCTGTGAAAGGCAACTTCTGCAACATGGTGTCTCCCCTGTGAACTCCAGTGTTGTACTGTTTCAATGCAACAGCATTAAGTCAGGCAAGAAATAATAGCCCTTCAGGCTTTGGGGATGTTCTTTGCCATCCTCCCCACTGGTGTTGGGAGATTTTGTTACCACCACCTATGAAAAAAGAATAATACTTAAAAACCTCAAATAGACCAGAAATCTTAAGTAGTAACTATATAGGGAGGGCCTCGTTTTTCTTGTATCCTTCTCGGCATCGCTTAGTGAAAGCATCTGCGTTCACGTGTCTTAGTCTGCTCCTTTCTCGTCTTTTTTGAATAACTGAAGGCAAATTCAGCCTTAAAGTATGGCAGTTCTGTTTCCCTGGTGCCTGACGAGCTATAGGCATGTTTGTAGGTGGGAACCAAAATTGCTCCATGAACTTGAATAAACAACTTCTGTTTTTCTGCCTTAATATAGTTGCTTGCAGAAATGGCCTTCATTGTGTTTTGTCCTCAGGAAGCCTGGCTTTTTTCATCAGGGGTTTGATCGTTTAACCTCTCTATGGAGAGGTATAACAATTAATAATTTGGGGATATCAAGAGTTTTCAAACTCCAGGGACTGCAGCACAGTATCAGCCTGGCTGAAGAGTCCAATGCTTGTGATCACTCCCAAGTTTCAGAGCCTGGGGAGATTTTCACTCTTCTCATGTTCCTGCCCAGGAACACTTTCATATCTCTGTGACCGTCCTGTTGAACAGCAGTGTTTATTGGTGCCTCCTTGAAGCGTATAACTCTGACTTAGGCAAGGGTTATAAAACCTACATTGAAAACAGACATCATAGGGTGTCATAAAAACATCTGCGTCCAATTTTGCACAGAGACCACTGAAGCCAATAATTATTCATGGACTTTGGTTGTATTTCATTGGGGTAGAATATGGCCCCTAGTGTTTAATTCCCAGAAATAGACAGAAAAATGTCAAGTGCCTCTTGGGGAATTTGCAGATGTCTTTCATTGTGAAATAACACACATATAGGTGCCACCCGAGAGCTTGTGTCTTGCAAGAATGTCTTGCTGCTTGTTAAAAGAAAGCAAAACAAAACCCAGAACAGGCGGGCAAAGCTGGCGATTCTGTCAGCAAAAGTCAGTGCGGATGAGCTTTAGTCAAAGAAATATTTAGAAACAAACTGGAAACTCGGAGCATACCAAATCCTTTGAAGGGGTCGTGACTGCAGCAATATGGAGTTCTGGAAACACGTTCAACTTCCACGGCAGAGTGATGGCTGCTCTTTTCTGTAAAGAGGAAATTTTGACTTGAGCTTAAGATACCTCACTAGCAGATGTGGCTGAAAGATGTGGGTCAGTTCCTTGCCTATGCCACAGATTTGTTGTGTGTCTTTTGGCATGTCATTTGATGTCTCTGTGTCCATGTAACTGTAACTGAGAACATGCATGACTTACGCATTTCAAGTCCTCAGATCTCTTAAGTAAGAGGAGGAAGCTTTCTGATAGTCCTTTTGTACAGTTCTTTTGTACTCATATAATCTTTACTGTAATAAAAATTACATTTTCTGAAGCCTGACCCTGTCTGTACACTTGCCAGCCTGCTTGTCACTGTTGCCGCTGTATGAGAATGGGCGTCAGTGAGATTTTGTCGGTGGCCGTGTTTTGACACTGAATGGCGGGAACTTTTTTGCACCTGCCAGCTTGCCACATTGCAGTGAGACTGATCGGTTGCATCCAGAGGTGACTGCAGGCTGGACAGGGTTGTCAGCCTATTTCTGAGCAAAGCTGGGGGTGTATTTAAGATGCTGGTAGAAAAATCTGTCCCTTCCTCCCCCTTCCTCTGCAGAAGGACACGATTTTCCCATTTACAAGTAGAATGGGTGGGAGGTTGGTTGGTTTCCTTGTGGGTTTGGGGGGGGAGTTGTTTATTTTTTTAAACTCCACAGACTTGAATACTGAGGTGATATGGGTTCCTGGAGAATAGCAATGAGAAAATTGTCACAAAACCTGTTTTTTGCACAGCTTAAAAGTTCACTGATGCTTCACGAGTCGATCTTAAAAAAACCTGAGAAAGCTAAAGGAAAAATGGAGGGAGCAGATGCTGGATGGAATCTTGCTGGAAGCAGTGTGGAGCACGTTCCCCTGAAGCGAGGCAGTGCTCGAGCTCTCTGCCCAGGCTGTTCCCAGCTGCGAAGCTCCCCAAGACAAAGCCCCAGAGCCCTGCCAAAGCCTTCAAACTCCAAAGGAGAACTTGTCTTGAATACCCAAGTAGTATTACAGACCAGAAATTACAGACTTCTAATGCCCTTGAAGGCGCACGCCAGTCCAAGTGGTCATTTTGTCCTTGGATTCTCTTTTGGGATTCCTGCTTTTACTACTGGTGAAGCATCATCTGTAGGGATAAATAAGCATTCATTAGACCAACTTGTATGTTTGGAAAAAACCAGAGCAGCTGTTGAGCATACAGCCCCTTCTTGAAGCCTGAAATGGCAGCAGCAACCTGAGGACAGGTTGGGGGAAAATTTTGTTGAGTTTTGCCTTAATTACATGAGTAAATTTAGCAATGAAGGCATTTATTTGCTAGTTGAAGTCACTTTAATTTCGTACATGAAAACAAAATGCTGTTTCAGCGTTCTGTGTTTTCCATAGCTTCCCATAGCTTGCAATTAGGTGCTGCCATTTTCCTCATATTAAACTCAGCGTTAAACATGAAAATATATTCAAATAATTCTATATAGGGGGCTTACACATATCACCATTTAAAATGCACAAAGGTGGATACCTTTGATACTACTGAAAATCACAGGTTTTTTTCTCCTTTTAATTTAATTGATTTGATTGATCAGAGAGCCTAGTTTAGGCTCAGCAGCTGCATGTTTATGTTTTGGTTACTGTAATAGCAGCTTCAAGCACCCCGAACCCTCTGACGAGGCTTCTGTCAGTCAGGCATTGTTTGCTGGGGCCGGTTCAGGGGGTCCTGGGGAGAAGTTTCTTTAAAATGTATTTCTGGTGGAGTATCAAAGGGACTGTGGTCTGTGTCTGAGCATCAACTGTTTGAGGTGATCTGATTAATCTTGCTTTATAAATGTAATTGCCTGCTGAGATGGCAGCATCACAAAAAGTGGCCAGATTCAGAGAGTGGTTAAATATTCCCTTTCATTACTTCAAGGTGTCCTTAGTTATCCGAAACTTAGAAGGACTCAACAGTCCACACACACTAAGGTTTCCTGACATTTCAACTCTATGATCTTAGCTGTTGCCATTTTATAGCTGCAAAGCACCACGTTCCTGGGATTGCCCGTGCTGAGGATTTGGCAGTGAGGGGCTGCCGGCAGCCAACCCTGTAGCCCTGGCAGAGGTGCTGCCGGTGGGGTCGGGCTCCCAACACATGGTCCTTGGGTGCCTAAAGCTGGGGCAGCTGGGCATGGCCAGGGACAGAGCACTGTTTGCCTGCCCGTTGTGACCAGGAAACCACGCCAGGATGGATTGTCTTACGCTCCCTGTTACACTTCCTCCGCGTTACTTAACAGCAGAAATTGAGAGTACTTGGGCTGCAGTATTGTCAGATGGAGGTTAGGATTTTCAAATCTCCTTAAGACGTCTAAGTCATTCTTTGGGTATATGACCTGACCAAAGGTTATATGCTATATAATAGAGCAGGGACGCTGACAAAGTACGTGGTTAGGGCTCAGTCTCCCGCTCCAACAGTTTCCTGAGTTTTGGAGTACGTATTAAGTTTGCAATGAGCTTAACTTCAAATTTTAAAAAATTAAAAATTAATTTGCTTTCTTGTATCGCTGGGAATTTTTGTTTGGGAGTGGCATCTGCAATGTCCTCGTGGCTGTGTTTGCCATCAGGAGTTGACTGAGGCTACAAACTGAAGATGTCTGTTTGCTGTCAAGTTTTGTATAGCCCAGAATCTCTCTCAAGAGGTGAATAATGAGCCCAGCCCCTTCCTTTCTCTTGGTGAGCCGAAAACCTCATTGGGCCAAGCAGATGATTCAGCTAGGGTGTATTTTGCTCACTGTGAGACTGGATTAATTGAGGTCTTTAGGAAGTGCAGAGTGAGCCATAATGATGATGTATTTTGTTCTGGGAAGAGCTAGTTTGTGTCCTGTGTTATACTTCAAGCTGCTGTTGGCACTTCTCAGGGCTGAGTGATGGCGATGGTCTGTGTTAAGCTCCTGAACTTGTGTGATGCTGCTTTTCTTCTTCTCTTATGGAGTCTTGTCAGCGGCTCTGATAAGCCACTGATCAAAGTTGCCATTGAAGTTTCCCAGCATGAAATGAAACCCTGTTTTATGAATTTCAATTTCTTTTTCTGGCCTACCATCATCTTCCCATTCTCACATTCTACATGGTTGTGCCATTTTACTGCTGCAGAAGGATCACAGCAAAACTTTTGTTGTATAGCCTTTTATTTTATTTCATTTTATTTTTACAGCAGCTTGGGTGCAACTAGTTTCCATAAGAAGGCTGAATACTGGCTGCAAATGAGAACCGACGCACAGTTTGACGGGAGGTCTAGTGATGATTCAGAAGTTAAAGTAGGAACAGAATCTGTGTAAAGGAATGAGGGTAGTGGAACAAATTAAACCAGTTTTCAATGGGTTTGGTGTCTGGGGTTTTTGCTCATTTGCTTTTTAATCCCTGATTGCCGCCTTCCCTCTGCAATAAACCTACCCTGGGCATGAGGTACAGAAGCTGCGTAGTGCTGGCTGGCTGGCAGCACACGCTGCAGACCAGCCCAACAGCCACTTGCTGCCCTCATCTCCCTCTGCAGAGCTGTAATTTTGATTATTCTCTATTCAGCTACCAATTTTATGAAACTTGTACGGGTAGACTTATTTTTCACATCTTTCCTTCCTTTCAGAATTGGTGGAAATTGCCCAACAGTTACTGAGGGGGGGAAAGACAGGGAGAGAGCAGAGTCTGTGGTGTCTCCATGGATTAATGCTCAAGGATGCTCCCATCAGCCTGGTTTTCTGTTTGGATACCCAACCTAGAATTTGAACAAAACCCTTAATCTAAAAATCCTGTGTTTAGAGTCTGTTATTACTACATAGGGGTTCATTCTCTTAGGGGAAAAAAGTAGATCTTTGATGTATTAAGTGTCCTTTACAGGCAAGTTGTAATCAGAAAACGTGCTTTCGTATGTGCTTTTACATCACCGCTGCTGTTGAACAACTACAGCTTTTCTCACAGAACTCTTGATGATAAGAGAGGAAATATGTTTGCTCTGCTCTTCAGGTGCGTTGGTTTGGGAAAATTAGGAGTAGCAAGAAATGAAGCTGTTGTAGTGTGGTGTATTGCTTAGTATTAGAGATGTGCAAAACAGCAATAAGCAAGAGGCATAAACTGGAAATTGAATCACAGAGGGCCTGGTATCTTATAAAAAGTAACTGTAAAGATGGTCCTGCCCCATAAAGCCTCTAGAACTTGAAGCAAAAGTTAAGTGAGGTTAAATGAAGTGACTGAGGGCTTTAGGGGGAGGTGGGAGGATGTTGGGTTTTGTTAGAGGAAGAAAGAATAAATCCTGGACCTTTCAGTTAGATTCATATACCTGTTTGGCTTTAGGGTCAAGGATTTGATCTTTCGGAGAGAGGTATTTTTGGAAGGTAGAAGTCACATTTAGATCATCCAGTCCCTGCTCCTAGCCAGCACAAGAGTTGTTCCCTTCAGTATATATTTATTTCTGCCAGTCTAGTTATACATGTCCCCAATGATTGCTTTTTTTTATGAATTCCCTCTATAAATGTTCATATTCTAAACCAGTCTCCCTGGGTTCTCTGCTTTTTATTTGCTGCAGGGATGAACCCTGAATCCATACTTGCAGTTCAGGATACGAGATATGAGTAATGGAAAGGAAAAGGATGTTTTGCAAAATGAGGGACCCTGTTGGTTTGATGCAGTTTAGTTTAAAACTCAGTGTGTCAGGGTATTTTTCTGTCATGGCTGGATAAAGATGAAACCTTTGTTTTCCCTCTTGCCATTCTTCCTGGGAGAAGAGAAGCAGGAATGACTTCCTTTGACCAAACCTTCTTTTGGAAAGCTGCCCAAGCCATCCGTGGGGGCTGAGCCCCATGGTCGCACAGGCGCCGACTCCCACTCTGGAGTTTCTGACATATCTGTCCAGCTGCAGATGTGAGAAAGGAAAAGCAGGTAGCAAAGGCAAATCAAGGAAGAGTCAAAAGAAAGGCAGTCACTTTGGTGTCACTCCCTGCATCCGAGCAGGGGAGAAGATGAAAGGCTCTGTGTACGCTTCAGTAGCCTTCTCTTTTCTTGTTCCAGGTATCGGTTTGCCCCCCGAGGAGCAGAGGCGCAGGGATGCTGTGACTACTTACTCTTGTTTGTTTATGTTCATTTTGAAGAGACGTGAGCAGAGCTGCCTGGGCTGCTCACGGCAAAGGAAATGGATCTCAGGGGAACAATTAATTTTGCTTGGCTATTTCTGAGCCAGGTGAAACCATAAAAATGAACCTGTGTCCTCCCCATTGTCTAAAAGGGATGTATTTATTTATTTTACATTTTAATGCACCACTGACAATTTATGGTGTGAGTCTCAATGAATTTTTAATAGAGAATTGATAGAAGAAAGGTGTATAACATGGGAGATTAATAGAAAAGGTTTTCTGTTTTGAAAAAGAAAAAGGAAGAAAAAGACAGCTGATATTTTAATTAACTGCTCCCTGCCTGTGTTGTGATCCCAGAGACATGACGATTGAGTGCCAGAAGGTGAATCTGGTTGGAAATAAAGTGATTCCAGTCTTGCGTTAGAGGTGAGAAATGAGACAGTGCTTTAGTATTCTCGCAGTTTGAATAATCTGGGTTGCTGTTTGTAGCACAAAGCAGAGTTTATTAGAATTAAGACAGTCTGCAGAGCCGTGATCCAATGTGTTGGAGAGTACTAGTAGTGAAAGGTAATAACAAATAAAATATCGTGTATAAAATGTAAATAATAAAAAGCAGAAACAGTAAACACAAAGAAATAGTAGAAGTAAATATAAAAATCACAGAAAGGTTTGAGCTCCCCCTCCCTTAATCCGGCTCCTTTAAGAGATTAGACAGCTTAGGTTCAAACAAAGGACCAAATGCATTTGTATCCTGCTGATTTATCTGGCACCGGACTGTTGGACCTTTGGGTGCGCGTGCAGACAGGGATGACACTTTTCAGTTAGGCCGCTGCTGATGAGGGGTTGTGCCCAGCTTCATTTTGCGAAGAGGAGCTCCACTCGGGGAGCACATTAACACCTTCCAAGTGATGCCCCGGGACTGTCAGTAATGTTTTTCTCCCCCTTTTGTGAATCCTGGCAAGCTATTAATTGTGCTGCCGAAGAGCAGCGTCAGGGGAACAAAGCAATCAGTGCCACCATCTGCTGTGAGCAGGTTGGCCATGTTGAAGGGAATGCCTGTTACGCTCCTTTCTGTGGCTGACCCCCTCGCTCGCGCTTGCATCCACATGTCCCGGAAATAACAGTCATCAGAGTGTTAGGCTGATGGAAAAAGGGGAGGTTTATTTTGAGGTGGAAAAGTAGTTGTGTTGCTGTCCAGATCTCTAGAAAATGAGTCAAAGGATAGTTTTCCTATGGAAGGGAAGATATTATGACATTGAGAGAGATAGTATAAAACTAATACCTTTTAAAAATTAAGTTTCTTTATGTCTCCAGTATTATACTAGTCTCTGCTTTCTGGATGAAGATGTGATTGTTTCATTTGTAGATGCCGTAATCTTCCCCAACAGCAGGTACCAACGTTTTACCCAGTCAGCTTCACAGCAAGCAGGGGAGTGCTCCGACTTTGCTTATGCATGCATATCCCATCTGTATCTGGTCAGAGTTTCTGACCAGCAGATTAATTAAATCAAATTTACATTAAATAAATCAGAAGTGGTGCTCGATAGCCAGTTTCACAAGTTTTGGTTTTCAAACCGGAGGTGTTCAGGAGAAGGTTTGTTACCTCTGATAATGGATGTGCAATGTCTTTGGAAGATCAGACTGGATTCTTAGTATTGCTGGTCTCTTGTAAAACTCTTGGTCCATATGGGGTTGGGGTTTTTTCCTGTATTAGTTCCTAATATCTGGTTCTGAATGACTGAAGAGAAAATTGTCCTTTTTTTTTCTTTTTTTTTTTTCCCCAGAATCTGGCTCATTTAGCAACAGAAAGGGAGTAAATGTATGTTCTCTTTATGAAGTGCATCCTGAGAGACTGTACAGCTGCTTAGTGATGCTTTGCAGTGTTTTCCTGCTGGATGCCTGTTCAGGGAAGCTATGTGTTTTGCGTATTAGAACATGAATGCTTGATTTCTGCCATGTAGACCTCTCCAGCACCTCACACAGGAATGCTCCTTGTTTTCTGTGTGGGCACATGACCTATATTTAACATGGCTCCTTCCCTGACTGCAGCTCATGTAAGAATAAAAGCAAGGAAAATAAAAGATCAAACCCTGGAGGCTTATTTGTGTAATGCTTTGAAAATGTTTGCTGGAAGAAATATTGATGTAGCGATGATGTGTGCACATGACTTATATCAGGGAATAGCTATCAAGCTCCAACGTCACTGCGAGGGCAGCTAAGCAGTGGAACAGATTGCCCAGGGAGGTTGCATTTGTCTCCATCTTGAGGGGTTTTAAGACCAGACAGGATAAAACCCAGAGTAACCTGGTCTGACCTCAGAGCTGACCCTCTCTTGAGCAGGAGGTTGGACTTGGTGACCTCTTCAGGTCCTTTACTACCTGAATTTTCCTGTGATCCTATTAGGTTGTGAGCAGCTTTGCAGGGGGAAGAAACAAATCTTCTCCCCGCCACCACTTCCTTTGTAAATTGATTGCTAACAAAGGTTAGATACCAGTCAGCTACAGAGACTTGCGCTTCAAGGGTGGTAACACTGAGACTGAGCCATTGCTCATGACTCTCACAGCATGGCTGTTCAGTCCAGTTCCTAGCAGAAAAGCCACTGAAGTCACCATTGCAAAAGCGGTGAGTGGCTGGTGATCACATTGACAAAGAGGCCAGGGACCGAAAGGGCCAGGAATCTATAGATTACTTTCTGCTGCAGTGGGAAGATGCTGATTTGTATTACAGAGCACTGGTTATGTTGCACCACCAACACAGAGGAATAGGCCAATTAATTGCTTGAGTTCATGTCTTGCATCTTTTTCAAGCCCTAGATTAATGCAAGCAAAGCAAATTGTGCAGAGTGGTTGACATTTAATGAAATGGATTTTAGTGTTTGGAGGAGTGCTTTATGATCATCTACTATGGTGACAGATGTACTAAAAAAGCCATGAATAGATTGCATAGATAAAAACATTATTACTTAGATTATAGTACTCCAAAGGTGAGACTTGTTTGTCTTACTGCTCTGTGAATCATGCAGCATGCTTTCAGTTCCATGTAAGCAGCAGCTTTTTGTAGTAAAAGCATTAAAAAATTATTTTGAAAATGAATATCCCTGTTTTTTGAATATCTGGAAAAAGACATAAAAGAGTGGATCCATGTTAAATAGTGGAGGGATAAGAGTTCTAGAGAGAAGAAATACCCATCTTTGATACCTGTTTGCCTCTGTCATGAAGGAGCAATGTTGAATGTGAAATTAATTCTCTCAATACAGGGCAATCAGTATCAACCTTAGTGGGACTGGGTGCAATGGAGGTCTTCTGTGCTGCTTATATTCATGCCCAGTACTTTTTTTTTTCTTGCAGCAAAGAAAACTTGTGCTGAGTCGGATTTCACTTGTGACAACGGCCACTGCATCCCAGCCAGATGGAAATGTGATGGTGAAGAAGAATGTCCTGATGGGTCAGATGAATCAGAAGCAGCGTGCAG
Source organism: Gavia stellata (assembly GCF_030936135.1). Lineage (NCBI taxonomy): Eukaryota > Metazoa > Chordata > Aves > Gaviiformes > Gaviidae > Gavia > Gavia stellata. The sequence goes on along the minus strand of NC_082603.1, from coordinate 30,028,097 downwards.
TGAGTAGCACAGAAAAGTGCTGTTTCTCAGTACATTTTGTCTTATCAAAGCATAGAGAAATTGGAGGTGGTGTTCCCAACACTTGCAGGATGATCTGTCAACTTTTGCTTCTGTTAGAACAGAAATTAAAGACACAAAAGATTCAGGTCATTCAAATCAGATGGTTTCCAAACTTTCAAAAGTACCAGTTTTCCAGACTATGATACAGGCAGCACTATCTAGTCTGTATTTCTGTCTGTAACGTAATTGAAAACATCTCTAGCGCTGTTACAGTTTATCTAGTTGTAGGGCTCATGATCAGCAGTGCACGAAGATTCACGCTCACGTGGGATCAGGCCTTTTGGAAACTCAGATTTGCAGTGTTTTGCATGATAGCGTATTAGGATTAATCATCACTGCAGACAGCGCTTCTGTCATTACAGAGGAACTTTGCAATGTTAGAGCATTGCTCAGATTTTTTTTTTGTCTCTGAGAACAAATGAAGAAAAAAGTAGCAGATGAAAGATGAGCAATGTAAAATAACTAAAGCTGAGAGTAAGTATGACAGATGTTAACTGCAGGTAACACCTTTTAAAAACCCATTGATTCAGTCAGTACAAGGACATGCTTGATTTTTGTGTAGTGCATTTTATCTTGTTCTTTTGACTCTCTGAGGATGTCCATTCGTGCTCTATTGTTCTAGAATTGTGAAAGGTTGTCTGATGTTGAGTTGAAGGGAATCCTGGGGATATTTTAATGAAAATGTTAACTAATATATAGACTTCTATTTGTGTGCTTACTTATGTCTACAGATTTGCTCTTGGACAGACCAAGAAACTAGTACAAGCCATTCTATTGAATTTCCAGTCATGTACTTCTCAAACATATCCCCATGAGTCAGAAGCGGTTTTAGAGGAAGTATTTTATCGGATTTTATCAGAACGGAGCACTTGGAGGACTTCAAAATTAACAATACTTTTATTTTTAAGCTAGTACCAGTCCTACTTTTCTCCCTAATTAAGAAAGATGAATGCGCTTCTCCTGCATAAAATAAATGGAATCATTTTTGCAGCCATATACAGGCTGCAGAAAAAATTACTTCAGTAACTACATTAACATATTTATGTACTGTATGTGTTGGTCTCTCACCCTGCATCCTCCTTAGTTAAAAGCTATCTTATTAATGCTACTTCCCCTACCTGATTGTCTGGAGGGGGGCTGAATAACTAAGCAGCTCCATTCCCTGTAGTCTCGGTCTGTAAATCTCTTGTCAGAGGCCATAGCATGGACTGTGTATAGGTCATGCAGTGCTAAGATCCCTGACGATTTCTCTTAATCATCTTCCGTTCCTTTTCTAGCCATTTCACTTTCCATTTTTCCCCCCACTTATTTCATCCTCTGGGGAAATCAGCCCTAAAACTTAAGTATCACAAAAGATACTTGACCTAAGCCTCTGATTGTTACAGTACAGGACTGCCGTCTTGAGTGGAAAGTAATTTGTTCAGGTTTGTGTGATTTTTATTTCTTTATTTCCTGCTTGAAACCTTCTAAGAGACTGAAGTCTGCATTTCTGTGTGGTGGTTCTGTTCAGAAAAATAGATTGCCCTTGAAACATCTCCCTGCTGCTAATGGGACTGGGCCAGTGTCACCTCGACATAGGAAGAAGGTTGTTCCCATTCTGTAGTACGTGCCTAACAGATGAATTGGGAATTCCTAGTGAAAGTAGCAGTACCTATATGGACCAATTCTTAATTTGTCCTTTTAAATACAAGGGCTTTGAAAGCAGCTCAAAGACTGTGGCATAACTGTACCATATTTTATTTGGTTATAGCTGTCTCGAGCAAATTTACCACGCTTTGCCTTAGCATAAGATATTTAGGCTTTGTTATGAGTTTTAGCCAAAATAGATCAATTTTTATGTGGCGGATGCATGAACTTTTGTCTTGATGTTCATGGGATACTTGATACAAGCCTATGTCTGACTTGTGGATAGCTCACAAGAGAAGCCAGTGTTTCTCTCTGTACCAATTAAAAGCTTGCCTTCAAATCTTAAAAATGTCTGCAGCTAGAATTTTGGAACTTTACTTGTTTTATAGGATTATTTAGATCTGAAGTTCACACTTAATCAGATAAAGTAGTTTTAATCTTACGACGGTTGATAGCTATAGGCTTTAATTTGCACAGTAAGGACATTCTTTTCAGATTTTTCTGTATCTTTGTCAAAGTATGTGTCATCTCAAAGGCTGATCCGATCTGCTCGGTGAGGGAACAGAATCAACCTGGTAATTCATAAGCACGGTGCTGGTTGTGGAGTTAATTCAGACATGTTTGCAGGTCTTCCTATCACTACTGGTCAAGACAGCAGTGAGTTATAAACCTGGGGGACTATTAAATAAGAAACTGGAGTGTTAGGTTTTCCTTTTAATTTGTACCCTTAACATAAAAGGGTATGTAAATGTTATTTAAGGGCAAAGATGAGGCTGTAATGACAGACAGAAGATGTAGCGAGAGGCAGAATGTATAGTTGGATATTCCTGTATGGTCCCTCCCTCCAGTTCCATTTTCTTTCTCCCTGATGAAAACAAGGCTGAACTTTCTCCCTGTGGCTGAGGAATGACTGCAGGCCCATATGACTGTCTCATTTTCCTGTTTAGAAATGCAGCACAGCCCTTTGGAGGAGTCTGCACTGCACAGTTTCCCTAGGGAAGGGGCAGGTTGGCAAATGGAGATTTCTCACCTCTGGCAAGATCAAACTGCTTTATAAAATCAATCGCTTTCAGACAGGCCATGTAATTGCCAGCACCTCTGCCAGGATCTAGGGTTATTCCTCGATTAATGCAACGTTGGGCCGTTGTCCATAGTCCATTCAAGCTAGGGAGGTTAAGAGCATTGATAATGCTGACTGTTGCATTTTAGGAGTATTTCCAGGTTAGAATGTGATGAAAACAAGGCAGTTCTTCTCAGCATCTAACCACGTGCTAAATGGCTTTTTATTTTCTGAATGCTTTTGTGGTGTGTTTTTTAAATACATTTTGTGATCTCTTATTAGTAGTTAGGGATGTTGTGTCCCTATTTCTAATGCTCAGTTAAAGGTAACAGCTTGTGGTCATTTTTTTCTTTATAGATAACCCCGCTGCAAAACCAAAACAGTACTTTGCATTTTCTGTTTCCCAGATCACTGAAGTTGCTCAGCTTTGTGTCTAACAATATCCTCTCTAGGGGTGTTACCTATCCCCAGATGTTCAGGACAGCATGACCTGTCTCCTGTTGGATAGGTAAGATGGCATTACAGCTGGCCTGTCTTCTGTTGGACCTGTGATGTCTGGGGCCTTTTCTGCTATTCATGCAATTATTTATTTTTTTAAACTGCGTTTTCTTCAAGCCACTGAATGTGGCTGGGAGCGGTAGCTGTAAGGGTATCTTTTGAGTCCCATTGAATTCTCAACTGAGGAGATCTATAGGACTTCTCCCTGTTGTGGGTTTTGGTGCTAGTTGAAGGTTGGTTAATTTCTAGCACGGGCTGATTTTGAGGAAGACAGTTATCCAGGCTTTTGGTTTGAAATGGGTCGTTACAAATAAGAAACTGCCTATATTTCTTCATTTTTCTTAGAGCCAGATCCTTAACCGAAACATGCTCTCACATCCATAGGTCTGTCCAAGTGAATTATTCATGTAACATGTGAGTGTTACCACTAAACCTCAGTGTTCTGCCATCTGTCAGTTTTTCAGTGCTATTATCTGGCTGCTGAATTTATTTTGTCTCATTTAATTTATATTAAGGTTTCAAAGAAGCGTGTCCCCCTTTTCTATGAGCTGATCTATTCAGGGGCATCTTGTGGGCTGGATCTGTTCTCTCTGAAGTCATCACCAGAAATACTGTCAGTTTGGGGGGGAGGTGTGTTTTATTATTTTTCAAGTTTTTTTTTCTGTGTGGAAGCAGAATGAGCCCCTAAATCAAGAGAAGCAACACCATGTGAACTCAGAAATTAGTGCTATCCGCAAGGGGCAGAAGGGACCAAATTCACAATTGAGGCTGGGGAAGGGAGGAGAGGGAGGAGGACTTTAATATTGAAGATAAGAAAGTTAGTTTGAGAAAAATACTTAATAAATGAAAAGAAATGGGATGGTGGGTGAGAGGGAATAAAGAAACACCATTTAGCTGTGCTGCAGTGGTGTTCCTTGTTGGGAAGGGGAAGAGTTAGTACTTGGGCATGCTAACTCCCAGCCTCGTCTTCCTTGGCAAAACCTTTTTAGATTCAGCGATTGCTTGAACTAGGCCTCTGTTCAGGAAAGGGTGGCTGCTTGTACGTAAAGCAAATGAACCACTTTGGCCTTGCAGGATACATGCCAAGAAAATAGCCGGGAGAGAAGCAGGCTTGTCCTGTTTGACATCAGCCATTGCGGCTTCTCCGTGCCTGCTGTGGGGGAGAGCCTGGAGTGGGTGCAAAACTGCCATCGTTGGAAGGTGCTCTGAAATGATAATGGATTTCATCTTCCTTGTGCCAGCTTGTTAGTATGCAAGGAGCTCCCCAGAAATCGTTAAAAAGGATAGCAGAGTATCTGGAAGTGGTGGGAGTAGAGTTAGTGCCTCTGTCAGCCCAGCGCCTGTGACTCCCACATACCTCACCGGCAGCTGTTTTGAGATACAGAAAATATTTCTGACCTCAGGGTAGGCTCAAATGCTGAGGATCTTTTAATTGTTTGCTGCAAGGTTATACAGCAGCATGCCTCTGCCAACTGCAGGAGATCTTTGGTAGTCTACACGTACTCTCCTGTTGGAGAGCCCACCATGGCCAGAGCCCTGGACTTATTTTTCATTGCTCTCACTAAAGCAAGCCAGTGCGGCTTGGTGATCACCCTAGAGCTGTGGTGCAGCCACTGCTGATAATCACAGGCTTTGCTTATGCATATGAAAAGATTCCTCACTATTTTCCTATCCTGTTTCTTGAAGCTGAGAGAGGGGGAAGGGAAGTAATTTTTCTTACCAAGCTAACCGAGACCTCCAGCAAAATGAATGTTACCCACCTAATGCTGTTCCAGCACAGGTATTGAATCATTCTGCTTTTTTACATGAAGGAAATCTTAAATTTCCCTCTGAAGTATTTTGATTATTTAACCAGTGACTTAAACAAAAAAATCTCTAGAGAAAAATAAAACTGAATGCTAACAAACAGTAACAGCATTGATGGGAACACAAATTCAAGGGATAGAGCAAGTGAAAATCTAAGCTGGCAAACTCTTGCCTTAGGACATTGTATATATAATGAGCTCGAGGAATGGAGGCAGCATAAACTCACCACTTATTTCTTTATCAGCTATGTGACATTCTCCTAGTTAAGAGCAGAAAATATTATACAGAAAGGTATGGTAGGGTCTTATGAGGAAGAAAAAGAGAAGGGGAAACCTGAATTCATACTGCATCTAATAGGGGAATGATTTAATAGGGCAGGTTTAATAAGCAGCAGTCCTGGAAATAGATTTTTAAATGGAAACGGAATATAAAATCAAACCCTGAATGTTCGTTTGAAATACAGTACCAGTTCATGCAATCCTTTTTATTTTTGAAGTACATGTCACAAGTTGTTCAGGGAGATGTACCCAAACTTGACAGTTACATTTTTAATGGGTGTCTTCCATGGTCCTAGGCACTTTGTGTGATCTCTCGCAGTGGTGGTCAGTTCTGTCTTCATTTTCTATTAAGTTGCCCAAATGCAAAATTCTGTAATTGTTGGTTGTGTTGATGGTATTACTCACCCCCAAATGCACAGTCCTCTTTTACCTCTTCATTCACCCCAAAGGATATTATGTCTCCATTATTCTTCTTTGATACAGATCTCCTGCACGACTGAGTGAGTTTGGTGACATCACTGCGCTTTTGTGGAAAGTGACTTAAAATGTTCTCTGCCCTTGGAGAATTTATCCTGGAGAAGGGTGGACTGTCTCATTCAGGGCATCACATAGACTGGGCCATCAAACTTAAAGTAGCAAAAGAAAAAACTAGGCCAAATCAGCCAGGCATAACCAGATACCAGGTTTTAGGACCTGGGGCAGTAACAGAGAGGATTTTTTTTTTTCTTTTTTTTTTCCCCCCAACATTAAGAGCAGATCGGTTTGTATATATGTGGGGAGATGGTGGGGGATTGTAAATGCAGTGGAACATGTAAATTAAAGACCATTCTGTTGGATTAATTTGTTACAGATCATTCAGGGAATTGAATAAGGTGATGTTAATGTCAGAAGTACAGGTGTACATTTTAACCCGCTATACTAACTGGCTATTGCCAGCATAAAATACAGCAGCTTTGATAGTCTTGTCACCGTCCCCCTGCGGTTGTCCCCCCATCACTGTCCCTGGTGGGCCGTTTGGAGCAATGCTGGATTACAACAGCTGAGGACCACATCTGTAAAACAAATACAAGACAAGGTACAGGATGTGGAAACACTTCTGGAGCTACAGGACCCTCCCAGTGACAAGGCACAAAAGAGGCAGTCTCATTTTCCAGGTGCCCAGACTGGTTTGTAGGGCTAATGATGAAATCTTTGATTTGTCAATGTGATCAAATTTATTGAGACAAAATAAAATTATAACAGCCCATGGTCGTCTCTCCATGAAGTCATGGAATAGTTTAAGATAGAAGGGACCTCTGGGGGTCATCTAGTCCAATCCCCTGCTCAAAGTGGACCCCTATCCTCATGTTTGACCTCCCCTATTAATGAAAAAAATCCCTGTATCTCACCAGACTTTCCTTTGTTGCAGGACGTGTCTGTCACCTCCCATCCTGTCACTGTGCACGTCTGAGAACAGTCTAGCTCCATCTTCTCTAGACCCTCCCATTTTGTAGTTGAAGGCAGCAGTAAAATCTTCCTTTAGCCTTCTCTTCTGATGGCTGAACAAATGCTTTTCCCTCAATCTCTCTTTGTATGTAATCTCTCATTTCAGACTGTTTTGTCAGATAATTGGAAATTACACAATTCTACAGCCAGGATACAGTTTTTGCATTGTTCACTTACCTCTGTCAAAGCTTTACCACATCCAAAATATAACTTCAAAATTAATTAATTTTTATGTCTCTAGTATGCTACTTAGCTTCCAGGTCTACTTAGCAGAGGGTTCCAGACTCTTGAAAACTCCATGGAAGTGGAAGTGTTTAACAAGACACTAGAGATGGGCAAGACTTGTTGAGTCCTGTTAGCAGACTACTAGTTCCCAATGGATCTAGTCCAGTGCAGATTTTTAAAAGTCCTTCTTATCCTAAGTGTATATAACTCTTCAAGTTCTCACAAATGTACCTTTACTTCTGATTTAATCATCCTATCTCAGCCAGTGTATACTTGCTTCCCAAGTGCCTCTGGTTCCTTAACCACTGTAACTGCTTGAATGCCTCCATTTGTGTCCTTACTGAGCAACACCAAGTTGACCTCAATATCCCAAAGGACACAAAATCATAGGGACTAACACAAGAAGTCTTTGACAGGGTAAGGAACCAAATCCAGTTTTTCCTGCATCCTCTTCCTTTTCTTGAAGTGTGAAATTATCCTTTTACATCAAAGGAAATTCAGCGAACGCAAAGCCTAGCCGTTTATCCCTAGTAGTGGGATAAATTTATCTGTGGCTCATGGGCACTGAATTACATGTCCTTTTTGATGGTTACATGGCTGTGGTGATCTCAGCATTTTACTTACCTAGAGATGTAAATTAGTATAGTATAGGGTATGTAATGATTGTGCTCCAATTCTAGCAGTGCTAAAAAGTTTTAAATAATACTTGTTCAAAACAAAATGGGTTTTTTCCCCTTAAGGGGAGGTGGTTAGAGCTTATATCTCAGTAGTGACCTTTTTGGAGGGCCAAGTCCAATAGGAAAACCAATAGAAAATACCTATCATGTCTTTTCTGGTGTTTTTATTGTTCTTTTCTTAAGCAATGTTACCTTGCGAGAAAGTAACTTTTTCATGTAGCATTGAAAGCTTTGACATTTGCAGTGTTCTTGTACCTCAGATCGACTTTGAGGTTCTGCAAGTTGACTGCTATGAAGATTTAAACTCTGGCATTTAAATATTTTTCCTATTGGTCTGATGTGATCATGCAGTTCATAAACAGGAATGGTCATAAAAGGGTTTGCTGCCTTTTTATGGCTATAATTAATCTTGCAGTTATTTCAATAGGAGAGAATAGCAGGAAAATGAAAATTGAGCATGTGAAGTTCTTGTATGTGTAATTATTTAACAGGCCATAAATATTGAACTAGTAAAAACTTAAGAGGTTTTCAGAAATCTCAAGCAGCTTTTCACTGCCTAGTGCTTTCATTTATACATTCTCTTGCTCCTTGCTTTCTGAAATTCAGATTACCTGATTTTTATATTTATATTTTTGCTTGTGTATTGGGGGGGGGAATCACAGTTGGTTTGCTTACTATGGCTGATGTGAACAGGAAATAATTTCTGGGGATCAAAGGCAAAACATAATTTGAAAATTGAAATGTTTTGCTGACTGAATGAAGCAGTATTGCACTGCAAGAGCAAAGAAAGCAAACCTTTTCTCCTTTCTTAAATGGGTAAATTACAGTGTGAAGAAAATAAGTGAATATCAGATGACATTATTTTGATGTTTTTCATGTTTAAATAGCTTCTGTGTTTTAGTATCATAATGTATTGTATTCCTAGATCCACCACCTTTTCCTTGATAGGTATATTTCCTCTGTTTCGCTATTTCTACAGTTGTAGGATGGTGTTTTCATTCAGGACAAACTTCCATTGAAATAATTTGCGGTTTTAATAAGGGTCTCCATCCTGCTTCCTTGAGGATTAGGATCATGATTAAGACTGGTTTAATATGCAGTCTCTGCATGCTTTGGTAGATAATTTATGTAATTTAAACCTTGCACTGGAGATTTTTAAGTCTCCAAAATGCTTTCAGTCAGATTGTGCTCTGGGGTGAGGCATGGTCACTGATGGTGCTGTCTGCACGTGTGAGGGTAGTGTGGATCTTCACCCTGTGCATTTGTGGGATGCGATGAGCTTGCATAGCTGCTGAGAGTCTTAATCAGGGCTTTGCTTTAGCAATAGATTCTAGCCTCTTTTCTAGGGATGCTGTAGTCAGTGACTATATTTGAAGTGACAGGTTTCGGCTCACCCTTTCCATCTTGTATTTTAACATATTAAAACATGTTAAGAATCCTTTGCATTAAAATACAGAGGACTTAGCTTAGTAGCTTTGTTAAACCACACATGCTTGCACATTCCCACATGAATGGATTCATGCCAGTTATTGCACCATTTTTCTGGCTTGTACTGCTAGGGTAGTCATCTTACCATGTCATTTGAGTTCTCGAAGTGTACTGTTGTACGAGACTCAAGTTATTGTATGAAGACTGTGAATTCTCTGTGTTGGCATAGAGGTTGCAAACACTCGTCATTTTAGCACAAACATAACCGTGCTTCTCCCTTTTTTTTTTGTACAGGGAGAAGCATGTCTAGCGTGTTTGACAATCAGCGATTTCATTTCTAGCCATTGTGTGTGCATTTAGATGGGTAAAATTATACATGTGTATTTAGAAATACACATACGCGCACACACAAAAAAATAATGGTATGCTGTTCAAGCCTTTCAGCAGGTATATTGGCCCTGTATAGAATGTGAATGAGAAATAGCAATTAACGTACTGAATTCTGCTAGAATTTATATGTTTCTGCTTCAATTCCTGCCTCTAGACATGTTGCAAGAGTCAGACTTGGAGCTGAGTTGTGTGAACCTGCAGGGATATTTGTAATGAAGTAAGGGTGTAGGTGGTAGGGGAAAGCCTTTTTGTCTCAGCCACAGGTCTACATGCCACTATTGTGCAACAGCCTGAACACATTCAATTAAGATTGCCATCTAAGTTGCCTGTTCCATCCTCTGAAAAAGCAAACAGGTGGGGGTTCCTTTGTATGTATATAAAAGATTAAATGTTCCCTCTGAGATAAGAAACACCATTATTTAATAGCAACAGGGCCTTTTCAGACTTGCTTTCTTTTGCATGTATAAGAGTGAGGACATACTAGAAATTAAGTCTATGTTTGCCTACTGAATTATTATATTCTGTTATTATGTTCTGTTGGTCCCTTTGAGGAGGAATTCATTTGTTAATACCTTTAACAACTTAGAAGAGTTGTTACCTTAGTGTGAAAAACCAGCGTCTTCACTTGGTGTGAGCTCAGATCTTGATGCAGCAATTGCCTCTTCGTGGCCATGCAGATGTTACCAGCAGTGGTGCAGGATGGCTTCCTTTCAGCTGTGGTGGGTGCTGGAGATGGCTTAACATGGAGTGTGACACTGAACTCAATTTTTCCTCTACAGTATGAATTTTTAAAAAGTCCTGGATGCTGTTTGGTATACTCAATCCTTTGACAGAACAGAGAGAAGATACCATAATGGCAGATACAAGATGAAATACCAGTGTTGCAGCGTATTTAGGCAAGCTTTTCATTTGGATTAAAATAGCTGCAGACTTCAGGTAGCAGGAAAAAGTGTTTTACAATGAATTCTGGCAGTTTCCTGGAGACCTGTATAACTCTTCTTTCCATAATTTTTATCACTTATCTTGGCAGGTTTCATTATGTTTGCTCATCTAGGGACCTTTTGTGTGTTTATTTTCCCTATTGATAAGAAGCACTTTTTTGTGACCATAATCTCTTTTACAAATGGCCATGGTCTCAATGCTACTCAACTCCTTTATCCTTTGTATAATTTTGTCCCCTTAATGTTCTGTGGGGCTTTTTCCTCCCTGTTTTGATTAGAATTGGAGTAATCTCTGTGAAAGAGAAAAAGAAAATGAGCCTGGGAAGAGGGAAAATGAAAGAGCAGCTGCTGATACAGAGGCTCAGGAGCCCCACGGGTGTGTGCTGGACTCTCAGCCACAGTTGAGAGACTTCTGAAGAGGCTGTGTTTTCTTCATCGCTGTTTGTAACCACCAGGCTCTCGATGGAGCCCAGTGTGTGGTCTGTGAGCACTACTTCTTCCTAGTGCCTGGGGTACGGAATTGCTTCTTGATTAGCCAGAGAAAGAAAGGGAAGGAGCCAGCACGCACATGTGCACTTGTACATGAACCCCCAATTCATTCATACTCTTGAGCACCTGCAGAAGTACACTGCATCCACTGGACCTGATCTCCCCTGAAATATTGGTACATATGTGGCTGTCGTGGGCTGGTATCAACTGCAGAGCACCCGCTCTGCTGACGAAACTCAGGTGTCTGCCGAAAAAGTGGTGACTATTCTGTTAGTAGCCTGACCTGGCAGATAACTCCAATTATGGACTCCTCCCTATGATTGACCTCTTTGACCATGTGTTTAATGATACTCCAGCTTTTCAGAGCAGGAACTGAAAAGTTGCTCTGCTTATCAGGTATCTGTAAGTGCAACTACTGATGTTTCACTTCTAAAAGCGTTTGATTGGTGGCATGGTTGGAAACAGCATGTTAGTCAAACAAGTTGCTTCAGCTGAAAATGACTGGTAGGAAATCAAGATAAAAAGCTATTGGTAAAATTTTCTAATCTTCTGGATTTATCAGAGTACACCAAGCTTTCATATAGTCTATGTAAAAATAAAAAAAAACCCAAACGATCCTGTAAGAATAGATTTAATTAAATTAATCTGTGAGAAAAAATTAAAGTGAGCTTTGCAAGAGGTTATTCAAATATCTCAACCCCTCAGATACAATGTTTAGTTTTTTCACAAAGGGAAAACATGTCTAAGTTTCTAGTAGGTCTTTTGATTATTTTAATCAATGGTTTCTTCCCAGCTTGCACAATATGTTCATTTATAAGAAACAGCAATGCTGTGGAAGATCACAATAGAACAATCTATGGGGTTTTTTTATAATTAAAGTTCCATTCTGTTTCTATAATTACCTAACTGCTTATCTGATGTGAAACTCAGAGAAACAGTTCCTGATCCATTATATCCAAGCCAGACAGCAAAATAAACTGCTTTAAAGGGATTAAAGAAAAATTGTCAACTTTAAAATCACATTTTAAAATCCGTTTTGCACTTAACTGCTCTACTGCAAACCCCTTCTATATTGTGCTTCTATCCGATAACCACCAAGTACTTTACAAACAACGATTAAACTCAGTGGTTATTTCAGCACCAAGAGGTGCGTGAGGGTGCTTCAGAAAAGCAGCTCAAACATGGGTCCTGCAGTAGCATTCACTGTTTCCTGTGTAATTAGGTAATGGTGTTTGCAACAGAGCATTGCTGAAGGCAGCGGCGTTCTGCCCAGGCCTCTGCAGCTGCCTTCTAGCACAGAACTTACGGCTGCGGTGAAGTTACTCACGTGGGGGCTTGCAGAGTGGGTTTTATGAGAACAGACTCAAGTAAAGCAAGAAGACTAATGAAACAGAGAAATAGCAGGAGGAGTGAAACAAAGATTATAGTAGTAAGGTCAAAGGGTCCCTCATCTGAGGCCAAGCATGGCTTGACTGTTACCCTTATATATATAGGTATGTAATAGACACATAGAAACATAATTCTATTAACAACATTATTACAAATTTGGCAAAAGTAGCCTGTGAGGGTGGGTTTGAGGAAGAGAAAGAGCATGAGCAAGGGGTTTGAGAGGGTGCTCTGTGCAAAGGGCAGGGTGAGCAGCTGTTAAGGTAGGAGGGTGAAACTGGTGCCAGTGGTGGAGCACAGCTGCTTCTGCTTTCCACACTGAGGTAGTGGTAGGAAATAAAGGTAGCAGTACCTATTTCTCAGGGGACTTACGTGACATTGCTCAGGAAAGCTGTTGAGATGCAGGTCTGGCAGTCAAGAAACCTGGCCTGAGTTCTGGCTCTGTTGCTGCCTTGCATGGGACCATAGGTGAGTGAAGTGATTCAAGTGTCACCAAAAAAACGGAGTGGTGTAATTTTGTCAAAGCTGCTCACAGTGGTGCCACTGTATCTTACTAGGTGGTTGGAGTAAGTCTGACTATATTCCCCTTTGATAGGCACCAGTTAATAGTAAGGCTATGAACTGTGATTCGATTTTACCATGGGGTTAAAAGCTCTTCAGTACTCTTCTTGGTCTAATTTCTTGCCAGTTTTTTTATTATTAACTGAGTAAAAGTTGAGAACATGGGGACATTTTAAGTTGAACATTGCTCTTTCACAGTCCCTTACTTACATTTTCTTCACGCCTCTTTAGTAAGGTATTTTTTTAAATTTATTTTCTAAGAAGTGAAGTCAAGGGGTAAAGCCTAGACTTTCGGAAGTGTACAAGGAAATATCTGTAGGGTCTGAGCTGAGGCCTTTGAAAAAGATAACCATTTTTTAAATGCACTTTTTTTGGATATTTCAGTGTAGGCAGTTTCTTCTAAGCTGAATGCCCTAAATTAATGGCTTATAGGAAGGAATTTCTTTTGCAGACTTTACTTCTGTAGTGCTAGTGGGAAGGGGGGCATCTGGCCATGTCCATGCTTTAATATCATGTGTACATGCATCAGTAGTTTAGCGAGGGCGGTGAGATGCACAGGCTCTGATAAAAACTGAGCTTAAGCAACTTCTTCAAAACCATCCATGTGAAAGTTGTTTGTTTTTTGATGTGGGTTTTTTTGTGGTTTGGGTTTTTTTTTTTTAAAAAGTGGAAGTTTTGAATCTGTGTAGCCTTCAGGCATAGATCACCCCTTCCATATGTACTCTTAGATTTTGCATCTTGCTGTTCTAATGCATGCTGTAGCTGGACTTTATTGTCCTGAAATTTAAAGGTCCCTGTTGCTACTTTCAGCTGCTGTTGGACTGGGAGCATAGAGTTTTGAGTTGTCTAGAAATCAGCACATTATGGCAGAATAGAAGTATGACATTGTCTCACTACCAGTCACACTCCATTGTTTAGTGTGTTTTGAACTAACTATTCCTTGTTACTTTTCTTGAGCCAGTAATCTTGGTTGTGAAGGTTTAAGGAGAAATTTTTAAGCAGTATTGTATGTAAGGATTATGGAGTAAAAGCAGAATTTTGATTATTCTTCTTTTTCCTTCCTTTCATTGCCAGATTGTGCTGGTGTAAACATTACACCTTGTTTTATTTGAAATGCAGAACTATCCTTTTAAATGATAGTTGCAATGAAAAAACGGAAAAAGTAACAGATCTAAACTGTTGGTGGCTTCAGATCACCGGTGGCCTGAATTCTGAGCACAATTTGAGTCCTAATGTGCAAGATTTTTCTGTTTATCCAGTAGTGGCCATGGCATTGTGCTTATGCATACTAACTTATATACACACACATGTCTAAGTCCTGCATTACAGTTTCTTTTCACGTGCTAATGAGCAAGGAGTTTCCATGTGTGTGACTCTTTTCTTTGAGATGGGAGCCCATCATATTTTCATCATATGGTATAAAATATTTATTACTGTTTTTAAAGGTTGGCTTCAGGAGACAGCCTGTGATGTGACTGCATTTAGTAACATAAATCAAAGTCCTTTTCTTTTAGCATGTTTAAGAAGCTATAAGGAATTAGTTGTGGTGATTTCTAAATACCAGGGAGATAACCACTGTGAAAACATTTTAAAAGGAAATAGCTTGAAGCTATAGAATGATGTTTAGAAAAGGCGAATTTAAACTAAATGAAAAAGTAATCCCTGTTACACATAATAAATGGAGGACAGTTCTCTAAAATTATGCAAAAGAATTAAAAAAAAAAAAAAATAAGGCTGGGATTCAGGTTCCTGAGAAAAGTGTGTTCAATAGTTATGCAAAATCAGGAACTTCACAATTGTGGAATCAGTTCTTACCTTTTCATAGCCTAACAACAATTCTGCATATTTTTCTCCTTCACTTGGATTTTTTTATTCATCTCCCATGGTCCTGGCTTGGAAGAAGTGTTTTTTTCCAAAGACTGTAAAGCAGCTGCCACTGGAAGCTGTTGTATAACATATGTCCCAGAAGGAGTGAATACATCCCTATCTGCTCATCAAATATTATGAGAACTAGGGCTGATGTTTCTGGCTTTCAAGACACATTTTCTCTCCTGCTGAGCCAAAGGAAAAATTTTGATAGTTCAGACCCGCACATGTGCTGACTTACTTCCTCTGTACTGTAATTACTTAACCACTTTCCCAAATCCCAGAGATCTTCAGAGGTCAAAACTGACTGGATGGAGAGAATGGAGAGGTTTGAGAGGAGAAGCAGGAACAGTAGCATGCAGTCCTTGACTGCGATGATTCAGTGCACAGTTATGGTAGCCATGGGTGACACATGCCAATACATGCAATACATGGGTGCACGAATCTGTCTTTTAAAAAATATTTGCTGTGCCTGGAGCTCCTGCACATCGTGTAGTGTGTAGGTTTTGTCAGCTAACACCATATTATGAACTGGGCCTTAAGACAGCAGAGAGACTGGACAGAGCAAGTCAGGTTGTTCTGTTGATTAAAAGTCAACAAGAGCGTGTTATATCCTCTTCTTGAATATGCTCACAGAATTTGCATTTGATTTTTCTGTATACCCTGGTTTGTTGAGACTAGGCACTATTTCAAAATAGGGCTGGAATTTGGATGCTGGAGCAACTTGTAGGCTGGCTTTATTCTTTTGTGGGGCCTCACAGCGTTACCTTTATTGAAAAGGCTGATGTAATGAATTAATACATTTGTACATTGTTATGAGCACACTTCTCCAGTCATAGCTAATCAGGATATTGGGGTGATTTCAAACAGTAAGAAATGGATATTTGATTTTGCTGATTTCACATGGCTACCCTTGTTTTGTATTGTGGGGGGTTTTTGAACCCAACAGAATAAAGAATTCTTTAGGTATTCAGACAGTTTTCATACTTCGGTTGCTTTTTAGGGGGTTATTTTGAAGGTTATACTGGTTCAGCTCAGCCTTTTTTTACTTACTCCAGCCTGGGATCATCAGAAGTGTGTGGTGCTGCAGGACTAGACTGTAATCGTGACACAGATCAAAATCTCTGCCAGGCTATTCTTTCCCTCTTCTAAAAGCAGATTAGCAGGCTGGCATCTGTTTTCTTCGGGGAAGATGGCACAGATGCCCATGCTGCCGAGGAGCTGACTCACAGCGGTATAGCTGCCCTTTCTGTAAGGCGTAGGATGATTAATGGAAGGTGCGCATGTGCCTGCCAGTCACCCCATGTCCTTGATGTTAGCAGACAGGGATGGTGGCTTCTTGCTACTCTTGTCTTTAGTGTGAAGCAGGGCTGGGCAGGTGCTTTGAGTCTTAACAGCGAAGCTCTTGCAGTCTGCTAGACCCTTTCCCCTTGAGCTCTGTGTGTCTTCTCTCCTGCAGTTGGCAGGTGGAAAAATCTACATAAAGACAACTCTGCCTCATTGTCAGAGACGGTTTTGGAAAGGTTAGGCACTGCAAGGGCAGCCAGTTATTTAAAGTTCTGACAGACTCCCTCAAGTCTTAGGTGGCTGCATGGGAAATTATAGCTGACCTGCATAGGAAATGAGGTATACTTTCAACTTGAAAGTCATAAAAATTACTTTATCTGGACCAAATGTAATCTTCCCTACTATACAGGCCACAGAACTGTGTCTCAGAGATCTATTCTACCTCTTTAGTTACACTAGGACGGAAAGAATGTCTTTCTGCTGAAGAAGTTAAAAAGCCATGTACCAGCCCTTAAGAACCAGTGCATTGTACCATATTTCTATTAGCTTTTTCTCCCCTTGCTATGTGGGTCGGATTCTTGCAAGTAAAGATAATTCAGTCACTGGATTAGCAAATAGCTTCAGGAGCACCAGAACTAGGGAAATTTGATTTTCCCCCCACCCCACCCCCCTCCCTGTTCATTTATGTCCTGGGCTTGATTGACTTTTTGGTGCATAAGAGGGTAAGAATTCTAGTTAAAACTTTTCCCCAGTTTCCTTCTGCATGGATTCTTTGTCTTCCAATATAGGTTGAGCTTACATGACAGCCTTTTGTTCTGCCCAGTCATGTATTTTCACTGACCTTACAGGAGCTCTCCTTGAGACTTCTTATCATCTTGTTATTTTCTTTGATTTGGCCTCTACATTTAGAGTTTGTGGGGGCAGAGAAATAGATTCTTGGGGCTTTTTTAATGGTTTATGGAACCTTTGTTTCCACAGGAAATCACCATAAGAACCTATAATACTGAAAGTTGAAATAATTACAGTCTAGGTACAAGAGGTAGTTGGATAATAAAGACATTGAATAAGGAAAGCCAGAAGTATGCATGAAGAGTTTATGGCCAGGTATTTTAAGGATTGTAAGGAATTCTTTAGCTGTATGTAAAGCAAATCCGTATAGTGTGATACTGGTCAATGAGAGTGAAACAGTAAGCTGCAGTGGCAGAAAATGAGAAAATACTAAGAGT
Organism: Gavia stellata; assembly: GCF_030936135.1. Taxonomy (NCBI): domain Eukaryota; kingdom Metazoa; phylum Chordata; class Aves; order Gaviiformes; family Gaviidae; genus Gavia; species Gavia stellata. Next base: position 30,010,808 of record NC_082603.1, on the reverse strand, counting down.
ATTTCTAATTTCTGCTCAGAAAGAGGAGGAAGAAGATACATTTGCACATTGAACAACATGCTTGCTACTGAACAGCAGCTATTAAATGTTGTGGTTTTGAAACAGAAGAACTGGCAAACTCTCGTTGAAAGACACAGCCAGTGAATTTTCTGATCTGTACTTTGTTTTTTTATTTTTTTAAACTTTTATTACTTTTTTTTTTACGGATGTTGGAACATTGGTGGAAGTTTCAGAAAGTTAGTAAAAGCTGGTATTTTCATGGTAGTTCAAAAGGTTAAACAGCGCAGGGTACAGAACCTGCTGTAGGAGGTCTGCAGTCAAGACTTGAGTTCCTAACTGCTACAACAATACACAGTTCAGCTCCAAGAGCTGTATGTGCTGGTCATGCTCTTAGTCTTGGACAAAACTATGGAAAGGCTGATAATGGAATATAATACCTCAAGATTAAAAAAACAAATCTGTGTTAACATGTTAGGGAAAAAAGGAGTTGTCTCACTTTTCAATGTTTCTTGATTGAACCATGACCTTGTTAATAAGATACTGTGTGTGTTAATAAGCTACTATGTGTATTTTGTGATATGTGATCTGAGCATAAAGGTTATAAAAAATGTAGTTTTTGGAATAATTAGAGGCCATGTTAAACACATTGAAGAACAGGTGACTGAGAGGTGGTAAAAGACATGGGTAGCTGCTATAAAGTGGAATGGTTATTAGACAAAGGGTTGTGAACAATCTTACAAGGCTCACATGATTATAGAGTTGGAAAATATGCTTTATTAGAAGGTATTTGATTTATTGAAGAGAGGGTTGAGAGTAGCCTTTATCAATTTACACCTGTCTCCTTACAGAAGAGGTTTCATCACACAGTTGTTTCTTTAGCTTAGCAAGAATCAGCGTAATTTGATCCAGTGAGCAGAAGCCAAAAATACGTAATAGAACTAGAAATAAGGACTAGAGCTAGAGATAAGATAGAGCTCTTAACAGTAGCGGTAAATAAACAAGTGGACTCACTTGTCCAGAAATTTTTACCAACTGAAGGCTTTAAATCAAAATAGATACCTGTCTTAAAGATATACTGTCATTTAAATGGGGTGTTGATGTAGAAGTGACAACGTTTTGCTGTGCAAATGTTCAGCTAATTCTGTAGCTTTAAACATGGGAAGTTCTCTTTTGCCCAGTTGCTGCAAGCCACAGTAAGCTCTGCCACTGGGAGGTACTCCATCTGGGAATTATTTGGGTATCCAGATCACTGGGAAAGAATTTGCATAGCAAAAATAGCTTTGGTCAGTTAAGGGAAAATAGTTTGTTCATGGGTAGGGGAGGGCCACTCTCCTTCCTCCTCCCCAACCATAGATCATCATTCGTAGATCTCCAAAGACAGTCATAGGTATCAAGAAACCTTTTTTCTGTTCTGTGATCCTTGGACATCTGTCTTTCCTCAACAAATGGAAACCAGGAGAAACCTCTGAGAGGGGACGTGTCACGTGGATGGAAAATGTAATTGGTGAGATTTTGCACAGTGTATTAGCTTACTGCCTGACAGGCAGATTGATGGCAGAGTTTTCATGGAGTTAATTATTCTTCACTGAGCAGAAGTTATCTAATAGATATCTATGTATACTATCTTACATATAGTATCTATATCTAATATATCTACATATACTTCTTTTCATCTCTGATCTGCACAGAATATCCCCAGAGATAGACAGACACTATGTTTTAGATAGAGGAAGGTGTTTTCTGCTGTGTCAGGTTTTGCTGCCGTGACCTGCTTGAAGCAGGCTTGCTGCCTTTTGGGATTGGGCCTGCTGGGAAGCTGACAGTCATAGTTAAAGCAGGCTCCGTTGTCTGAACAAACTCTGGCTTGTTTTCTTCTGATCAAAAGTGCTTGGTGAAAGGTGCAGCTTGGATTCTTTAAAGCATCTCATTATAGGTTATATTTAGAAGTGGGAAGAATATATTATTAATTACAAGGATGCTCTAAAGCAGAGAAGCTGTTTAATCCATGCCCTTGATGAACAGAAAAGTTACTGTACCGAAGGAAGGTTATGCAATTAACAGTATATTCATTAGGAGTTCATCAGATATCAAACTACGCTTATCTTCAGGATAGTACTAGAATATCTGACAATTTCCTAGTTATTGCTTAAGTGATAAGAGTGAGAGACAGGAACTGACATAGGAAAACTTATATAATACAGTTTACATATCTGTTATCTGCCAGTTTATATATATATTATTTTACATCTCAGTTTACAGGCTAAGTACTCTCCTGTTGCCTTGGTGGAAGTGGGGTTTTCTGGGAAGAACTGGAGATGGAAGTTGGCCCCACATATTTCTTGGCTTATGTGGTTGCTAAATGGTCATGATGTATAGCCACTTACTGTGAGGATCATTACAGCTTTTTTTGTATCTTTTGTTCCCACAACACCCCTTTTACCAAGGTAGCTGGCCACTGGGTTCATCCCAGTACCATTCTGGATGTTTGCTTTGATCTGTTTAGTACTCCCAACTCCAGTCTGTGTATTGGCCCCGTAAAAGAGCCACCTTTGCAGAGGCATTTCTCTAACTTAAGTGATTTTTGTAAAATACTTTTGGTACTTAAAAAATAAGATATTTTTTCTGTCTTCAAGTTCAGACTGACATCTGGTAACTGATTTTTGTTAATTGTGTGATATAGTCTGGTGAACTGTTTTTTAAATCGTGCTTGAAAACCTAATTTTGAGTTGAGCATTAATTTCCTTCGAAAGAAGTGGAGAAGTCGAGAGCTTACATGTGCCAGAATGTGTATGAAATAAACCTTCTTCTGGAATTTGTGTCCAGATTTGCTGTAATAGGAATGGAGCACTCTGGTATGCTTATTACGGGGAATTCTAGAAATTAATATATGGGAAGAGAAATGTATAAATCGGTCCTGGTGCTGTGCTCAGATGCTTGTATGAGAATTTGACAAGTGACCAAGGTGATTGTGGTTGGTAGGCTTGTACTAAGCAAGATTACTGCTAGTGAAAAGACTGGATTCTTTTTAGGAACTAATTTTTAACAGTTCAGGGTCACAGTGCCACAGATTTGAAGAGATTCTAGAAAACTCTCCATCATTTGTATCTGTAAACCAAAAGCAGTCAAATAACGTTTGATGCAATAAAAAGTAAATGTGTCTCTTGTCTAAAAGTATCTCTGCAGAAATTTTTCCAAGATGCTTTCAAACTGCTGAGTTACAAATCACATGGAGAGGTATGATTGATTTATTGTGTGCTGCAATCTGGAGTATTTTATCAGTGAATCTTTAGTGAAGAAGGTTGATGTTAATAAAGCTGTAATGTGTTTAGACCAAAAGCAGAGGAATAAAGGAAGCAGCACTACTGTATTACTACAGATCAGGAGAATATAGTTATTACCTGCGTCTCTGTAGAGAGTAGCTCTTTCGGCAGTCTCTGCTAAGTCAGGCCATGAGGGACAGGCTTCATGAGTCAAGGCTACAGAGTTGGGTCTGGTGTGCCCATGGGATGCCCAGGTAATGGGAATTAGGCTGTGTTACTTAGGCACCCGGCTGACACGGCCAGGATGATACCTGAATAGATGACAAAAGACTTGCAGTAAGTCACACTTCGGTGGAGGAAGGCTAAGGCAGTCATTCCCCAGCTGTGCACCTTTGCTCAGCAAGGCCATCGTAGGCCCTGAGAGCTGTATTCAGCAGCTAAATGCATCAATTTGTCAGCTGTGTGGCTGCGTGAGAAAGTTTGAAAGTTGTTCAAAAATCTATTTGCCCACAAGGCTTCGGCATCACTGATCTAGGGCAGTGAACAAGTTTTCCTTTCAAAAGTTGCATTTCTCAGGGTTAATTAGCTGACTTCCATTCATGCCTAGCTTGTGCCGCCTTAACCTCCTGACTCTCATTTCTTCCTTGACACTTCTTTCTTCCCGTAGCATGTCGTGTTTGAACTTCGCTGATTCCCAGCTACGTTGCTACCAGTCTGTGCTGGGTCAGCTGTTACCTTTGAGTGCCTTATTCTCCTAAGGCTTGCCTGAATCACAATTGCCTTGAAAGCATCATGCATCACTAATCATAGGGCAACACAGTGTATCATGATAGATTTCTAAGGCTGTCTGCAGCCAGACTTAGGTTTTCACGGTAGGCATCCCTGGATATAAGCAGAGGTAGAAGATCTGTGTTGAGAAACAGCTCTGCTCTCAACTGTGCCAAAGATTGGAGTTCAATCTGATTTCTGGACTATAGGAAAGGCAAATTCCTTTTTTTCTTTTTTTTTTCCTTCCCCTTTTTTTTCCTGACCTCACCCATGCCTGTTAATGCAAAAAGGAGGGGAGGCTGAACTGCATTACAAGTGGCAATGTGTGCACAGACTGACAGGGTAATTATTGATGTAGACAGTGGTGGGATGGGAGGTTTGACAGGACAATGTTGTACATCACTCACTCTCAAACTAGCTCTAAAAATAATAGAGTTTAAAGAAGACATTATGTTCAGGATGAAAAAAGGGGAGTATTTTAACTGACCTTCTTAAACAAAGCCATTTCTTTGTTGGATTTGTTTAATCTTTGCTTTTTTTGGATTGAGCATGAAAAATGCCTCTCACGAAAGGGAGCATTTAATAGCTTTGCTATTAGAAAACTATCTCTAAGGAGAACTGAGTCCTGGATTTTGCTAACAGGTCTATGTATTTGCTAACTAACAAAGTCAAAACTGTCAGTTTATTAAATTATTAAACTGTTTGAGATCATCAGTGCACATTGCTGCTTTAGGTACACCAAGAACAGGTGGTTCTTCAGCTATTCTCGTTTCTGACTTTGTCTTAAGTTTTTCCCTGTGTTTATTACTAGTATCTTCTCTCCTTTCCTCTGTGCCAAGCTAAGGGCATGACCAGCTGATCCCTGAGATCAGAGATGCTCATCCGTGAAGGGAAAATAAAATTTTAAAGTAGTGCAAAATGATCTGAAGAACTCTAATATGGAAACTCAGGTTTTCAGTAGCCTGAACAACGTCTTAGTGTCACAATTCCTCTTGAAGACAAGTTCTGCACTGGCTTAGAGGTGGAGCAGAGAGAAGGGCAAGAAGATCTGGTGGTTTTAGGAGGGACCATGTTAGGGTTTCAGCGGGGCAGGATGAAGCATCCAGCCACTCTCACTCTGTGCCCATTCCTCCTGCTTAGCTGCGTGATGGGCTTCGGTGGCATGTGTAGCACCAGCCTGCTTGAAGTCTCTGAAATTGTGGGTTTTTACCCATAAATACCAACAGAGGCTACTTCTATGCTGATTTAAATCGAGTACCTTGAACTCTTCCTGTAAGCAGGTAGAAGTTAAGGTTTTATCCTGCTTGAGTTTAAAAGAGCTAGTCTGCCTTATGACTGCTGCTGATAAAAGTACAAAACTAAACCTTCTGTATAGCTATTCCCCTCTTAAAAATCACTGTAGCAGTAATATACTTTTGTGACTTAATACAAGGAAGTAAATGTCACAATTGGCAAGGATATATTTTGATTGGTTTCCATATTTAATGTTGGCCTCCGGGATACTAGCTGGGATGGAGCAGTTGCTGGACCCGTTTTGGCAAATTCTCAACAGGATCTGTGACTTGATTCCTGATTCAGTTGAAGTCAGCAGTGAATTTCTTGGGCCAGGATTTTTCCCTGTGTGCTTGAACATTTCTCCATTTTAAGTCCAGGGTAAATCATGGATTTGTCTCATCCACAGAGAAGACATGCAAAGGGCCAAAGTTGGTAGAAGTAGGGGGAAAAGTTGGGAGATGGCCACAGACTTCAATTTGTCAAAATCCCCTTTTTGTTCCCCTAAACAGTGAGGGCTGTGCTTCATAGTGATTAAGCTAGGCACTTGCCTGTCATTACAGAACTGTATTAATTTATTCTCTGGATTAATCTGAGTAAATGTTTCTAGTGACCATATGGCTGTGGTATCAGGAAATATATAAAACTCCTTAGCATTTAGAGGTGGCAAGAGGTTCATGGTATCTCACATGGCTACACACACTATAACAATGTTTTACTCAGATTGAGTTGGAGTACACCAACCTTGTTTCTGTTGTATACCTCTTCTGCCTTGCCATGGGGAGTCTTATCCTTCATGCTCAGCTCTGCAACAGGATCAACACCTTCTAGCGCCATCATGCCACAAGTAGGTGGTGGTCGCAGTTGTTTTGTGTGTTACTATTGTCCAGAATCTGTATAAAATGGTAGTCAGGTTTGGAATCCCTGGATTATGTTATGTCTCATTCAAGTTTATTAAAGGATTCGTGCATCTCTGACCAAATCAATGCTTACAGACATTTAACTAATGTCTAAGAGACATCTAAGTACTATTGATCATAAGAAGCTGGGCTGAATGAGCTAGGTGGAGTACAGAGGCCAAGACAGTCCAAGGACTGACCTCACTGAGGAATTGCTAACCCTCTGTGCGGAGGTATTAAGTGTCCCCTGGCAAGGGAACGTTTTTGTAACAAGTTGCTTGAGCTTAAAAGCTGCTGGAGGGAATGAGCCTTTACAGTATGTTCTTGGATTCTCGTGGGTGTAATGGCAGATAATGAAACGTGGTTTGTCTGGGAGCAGAAAATCCTTATTGTATCATGTAGATCTTTCTCATAGTTTAAAAACCTGTCGTGATCTCTTAGAAACTGGTCTCTCTGTGCTCAACCAGACTTGACAGTGGGGGAAGGTCACTGCGTATGGTACAGACACCACTAAAACACTGTCATTTTACAAGTGCTGGATAGTTAAAAAAAGAAAACAAGGAATTTAATGAGACTCAACAACCTATATCCTGACTGTTGTTAAACATCTGATCTTAGTTTGTAAATTCTGAAACTTTAGAAAGTATGACCATGAGGATAAGTTAAAAACAATTAAAAAGCTTCCTGACTCCTACTGAAAGTATCACAAGTTTCCTGTAGTTTGAGGCCAAGGAGGATAATGAAATCATCCAGTTTGACCTCCTGTCTGCCATGGGCCATTAACATTGACTTGGATTTACCCGAAATGAGCCAAGTGATCCGGGTTAAACGACTTTAGTTCTCGGCAGCAGGGCTTGTTGGGTATATCAGGTAGAGGACAGAAGTGCCATCAAAACAGTAACTTGCAAAGCTATAAAATTAATTAGGTGACGCATGCTCAGATGATTGCAGGAAGTGAGCATTTGCTATGTTTACAGAAAGACAAAATCAGCTGAAGTCCTGCCAGTCTGACTGAGGGAAGGAAATGCTTTTCTTATCCAAGTTTGGTAGTTTTGATTTTTAAAATGAGTAAGGAAGATGCAGCAATCAGGAATCTTAAGAAGCTTGGAAGCCCAAGAGTACTAGTTCTTTCTGTCCAGCATGCTATCTTGAGCTGTGCCAGTATTCAGTATTCTGGCACAACGTAAGTGTGCCAGGATAGCTCTGAACTTGGGTAAAGAATCCCGTCCTGACCCATGCAGATGACTCAAGTTGTGGGACATGAAGCTTAGTTATACTGTAAAACCTGATGTCATTTGTCTTTTCAGCGTACTATAGAAATATCTTACCTCTTTACACTGTGCTCAAATACAGTTTATATTACCTATTAAAACTACTGGCACTACCCCTGAGAATTATTTTCTTCATTGAGGTTGTTTGTAGTGTCTGTGTTAGAAACATTCTTTTCCTATAAAAGCTACCTCACTTTTATTCTGACAGGCTATATTTCAGTAACGAGGATTAATCCTGGGATTTTGAATTCCTGATTATTTCACTCTGATCTCAGAGGTGATAATCACATCACCAGTGTCGTAATCTGCACAAAAGCAAGGTACACGCTATCTATTTTAGATGTGCTGAACCTTTGGTATGCTAAGCTTATTTTATCCCTCCAGTTTCTAGGCAGAGAAGGAGTTGGAGACTCATCGAAGACTCCTACCCCATGCTGTTGTAAAGAAGCCTTTCTTAACAAGCACGCAAGAATGGACTTAAGGCTGTACTGTGCAGTGCAGTGGAGTTAAATCTGTGTAAATCCTTTTCCATTCTCCTGGGAACTTCTGAACATAAGTCACCGTCAAACAAATCACACCACAGAATCTAACTTTTTATCAGATATATCGACTGTTAATGCTGTTTATGATGTGATTACTTAACCTTCATGGTATAGTTTCTTAGTAGCCTTTCCTAATCTGTCTTTTGAGTCACTTACAGTAATTTATATTCGAAGTTTAAAGGTAATGGCCAGAAGTTAATTATCACTTTGTGCAGAAAGGCTACATTTTCACTATTTCTCTGCCTTTGCATGCTCCCACAAAGGTTATTGCACATAAGTACGTTCTTACATACTCAGAAAGGTAGAGTCAGATAGCAGCAGTCCAAGTTCCCAGGTCCTGGGAATCAGTGTTGTCAGCATGGCCCAATTCTGACCTGAACAGACCATCCTATGCTAGCAGATGGATGGGTCAGCCTCCTCTGTCAACAAAGGCATCAATTGTGGTGGTGGTTTGGTCTCATTCCAAGTTTCCGAGTGCTGTAATCTTAATTCACTTAAGCCACTAATCATGATATTCGTTTTGGCCTGGGCTGATTTCAGCTGGAAATGTAAAGTTGCCTTTATTTTCTCAGTGATCTGAAGTGTATGCATAATACAGATATGGTGAGCAAACAAAATATTGCTACTGGATGCAGTTGCACCGACTTTAGAAGTTGCAAGTTCACGTAAAGCTTGTGATGCCAGCAGCCTGATGCTCATACAGCGTGTTGCTTTACATGACAAAAGGGGAAGTTCACTGCAGAATCCTAACCTTTGTGGAAACAATTCTTTGATTAACATTCCCCATAATGTGTTCTACGTTTTAGCAATACACAAAGACAGATCTAAATGCAGGCACCCAGCGAAGCTGTGGGTTCAAGGGAGTTCCTGTGTGGCATTGGTGTACAGAGCACACACACTGTGACTAAAGAAATTCTTGAGACATATCCACCATGGATTCTGCTGTCCCCACGCAAACACTTCTCATCGTAAATGAGGCTCTTGTTTGATATTGTTTGGTTTGGACTCAGCTTGGCACAAGGAGGAGATAAGGGAGATTAACTAAATATAACAAATACGATTATATAACACTCTTTAGTGAAGTAAACTAAGGCAACAGCAACGGAGTGAACTAGTGGGTGAATAGGCTAGAAGCCAGTGTTCCTAGCACCCATGCTGAGGTGGGAGAAGAGGCAAGGGAAGGAAGATACCAGTGCAGACACACCTTCAGCTATGATAGTAATTTAAGTCACAAGATGGATTTTGAAATGTGTTTCTTATGCACCCTAAATACTTCAATGGGGAAGTATCAGATGTAAGTCAGTAGTGAGTATAGACTGGGATATACCTTCATATATCTATGCACACGCACATATATACATATATAGTCGTGTGTGTATATATATATTTGCAAACTTGTGTCTGAGGTGTTTTTCTGAATTGCGAATCTCCAGGAATTGGGAACTCTGAGTTCTGAATTTCCCTAAAAATTCTCTACCTGTCAACTCCCTTCCTCTCTTCTGAACAGTTGCTCATTTAACAATTGTGCTTGTTTTGGCTGGAAACACAGAGGTACTAGTCCTGTACGTGGGCAGGTATTAACATTTATTTTGTCTTGGTACATCTCTGAGATAGGACTGCCAGCTATGACAAAAGAAGATTTGAGGAGAGGAGGTCCTTGTTAAAAAACATTCCTTTTAAAAAAAGAAAAAAAAAAAAGCTGACAACTAAACCATTGCTGGAGGAAAGAGGGAGGTAGGAATTTTAAGTTTCATAATAAAGGTGGTAGTGGAAGTTGAACAGGAACAATTTTTTGGCATGTCACAAATGAATTAAACTATTTCAGCATGGTATTTTCTCTGTTGCAGAATGAAGTTTCAGGTGGGGATTTTTCTTCTGAAGAACCTGGGAAAAACAGAGGGGGCAGTCTGGAGAGGATAGGGAGTTATTTCAGCAGAGAGAGAAACTCTTCAGACCTGTAAGATGATGTATTTCCACAACGGGCGTTCTTTTCAGTCTAGTGATGAAAAGTCTTGTGGGTTTCCCACCAGTAGAAGCTGCTTAATTACATTTTGTGTATGCTCTTAGAGTACCTGTTTGGTGAGAACCTGACAAATGGTCTTCTGAAAGTAAATCAATTCTGTTTTCTTGGGCTTTCTTGAATATACATGATGTCCGGAGCCTGAAAAGCACAGCAGTGGCACAAGAGGAAGCAAACAGTGGGGCGCCAGTTAGGCTCTATGGTTCTCTGAAAGACTTTGTAGCCTCCTGTAAAGAAAAAGAAGAATGTGGCATTGGTGGTAGTGAGTAAATGGGAACCTTCTTGTCTTCTTTGCTCTTGTCTCCTTATAAATAAAGCATTGTTGTCCATCCTTGGCATTTGCAGTTCATTGTGATAAATTGGTCTTGATGTGTCTGACATTTCAACCAAGTTGTTTAATGGTGCTTTTCTGAAAAGGCAGATCTTGCTATAACTTGCGTTGGTCCAGACTATATCCAGGGTAAGAGCACTCACTGTCACGTACAGCGCTAACCCTTTCCTTTCTGGGTGCATGAGGAGGAAAGTAGGAAGTAAACATTTTGGTCATGTAAGCCCAAAAGGCCTGGGTTTGTGTAAGCAGTCTGCAGGAACAGAAACACTACATCTGGATTGCAGTTGCTAAAAGCCTGTTTCTTAGCGTGGACAACACCATTGAGTCCACTTGCACTGCTGCAGCATTGGGGGGGGGGGGAACCCAACTAGCTGAAATAATGCAGAAGTATTTTCATCAAAATCTTGCTCTGAGTTTTATGCAAGATCCCCTATCTGTTATCTGCCAGTGCTTACGGGTTGTTGGCTTCCATGCAATGATTGCTTGGTTGCAGAAACCACTGGAACACAGAGATTTGATGAACTGTGACCAACAGCAGCTTCTGTTGCTGCATCCCTGCAAGTTCAAGCTTTGATTTACATTTTTTTAAATGTCTGTAATTACTCTGTCAGCAAGATGATTAACACAGAGATTGCTTTCCATAACTAGGAGTCTTCTGTCCCTACCTTTCCAAACCTTTCAGCTTCCCAAAGCTATTAAGCATCTGCCCACAGCAGCCAAGCAAAAGTAATGCCCATACTTAAACTGTGACCAATAAGTAACCTTTTTGCTGGTTAATGATTCCACTGTGTTATGATACCATTTTACCTGATTTTGAAGAAGGTGAAATATAATTGTATGTGGAAAGTGTTCTCACCTGTCTTGACCCACTTAGTTCTCGATGGAGATTTACTACGAGGATGAAAAAGTTGGTCCTACTTGTCATCAAAACAAATTTTCCTTTCCGTCACCATAGCAAGAAAAACTAGAACAATTTCTTTGGGATGTGGACCAATAACCTGATTAACAAATGACTCTGTGACTTTCTCTGGTCTCCCAGTTTTCCCAGTACGCCAGTCCAATGCAAACCTTGTTCTGGAATGCACTGCACAAATGGAGGCAGGAGACAAACTTCCAAAGTACAAAAGCATGGAAATCTATTTGGAGTAATAAATCTAGTGAGGAAAGTTATTTTTTATCTCATGTATTCTAAGCATGTGTGTGTTTATGGTAAAAACTTGGTGTAGAGCATGGGACAGCCTAGAAGCAAACCTCATCCCAGGGCCCGACCTTGAATTGAATGGGGGGGAGAAGAGGGGCTCAGTAGGGCGCGAGTGCTCTGTCTTGCACAGCCGTGTGCGGGGTAGGGGACGCTGGGACCTCCTTGCCCCAGCAGCAAGCTCCCTGCCTGGCCCTCTGAAGCGGCTACCCAGCAGCCAGCACTTGGTGGTGAAGGCATTTTGGAGGGCGCAGCTGGGTTCCGGTGGCCGTGGAGCTGCGCACCTCAGAGCTGAGAGGCTTTGGAGGCCTTGGTGGAGGAATGCAAAGCCCAGGTCGTTGCTGGAGACCCCAGTCACATCATTCCTCTGTACGGTATTTGTGGCAAAAAGCCCTGTTTTTGCCGATGCTGCTTGGCGGGTCCCTTGGAAGAAAAGGCCAGCGCTGCTGTTGGGGTCACTTCCCTGCAGCCAGGTGTTGTGCCCCTCTCTGGTGTCCCCCGGCCTCCCGTGCTGCCTCATACGCGTGGCCTGTGGCCGTCCTTGTCCCTTTCCCAGAAGTTGCTGTCCTCTCCTCAGAGTTGCCACCTTTCTCCTCAGAGGGACAGATGGCAGTGAGGTGAGGCCTCCGGCACCTTCCCTCCCTGTCCCCTGCAGGTTCCTCCTGCCAGAGTGCAGTCTGCAGTCCTTGTGTGGTTCGGTACAGAGTTTAAAAAAAAAAAGTTATAGTGACTTGACTGCACATTTTTTATTTTTCCACACAGCGTTCCCCAGACTCACCCCTATGCATGTGAGTGCTGGGTAAGGCCGTCAGAAGTGATATTTTTGGGGTGCGAGCCCTCTGTGCTGAGGGGCTGTGATGCTTCTAGGCCAAATAGACCATTTTAGCTCCATTTTTTTCTTGTTTGAGGGGGCTGCTGGTTGCCAGTCAGCTGCCACAGAATTTGTTTTTCCTTCTGTATCCATGAATTATTTGGGTATGTTTAAGGATGGTGTGCCCTGGCATACAGCTGTGGGGATGGTGTCCGGAGCTGCTCGGCCACGGTGAGGCATGCCAGCTTCCCCGAGGGTGAGGGCAAGCACCCTCTTTGACGCCATTTTGCACAGTTGGCAAGTGACCTGGTTTTCAGACGTGCTGTCTGGCTTCTGTGGAAGGATGCGAGTGCTCAGCGGCACTGAGCGTCCCTGCAGTTGTGCATTATAAACCTGCAGCTTGGAGGGACCAGAAGCGAAAGGAAAATCCAGGACAAGGGTCCCGGCCTGTGGCAGGGCACCGATCTGAGCTGGCAGACGTGTTGATCCTGGTGGAGTGTTGTTGTGGAGCCTTTCCAATGTCAGGCAATTTTTATTACTGACCTGCTGGTAAAATAATGAAAAAGTCTAAGTAAGGATCCCTTTTTTCCCTAACTCTGTAGATCATGCAACATTCATAAATGTTATTTAGGTGTGCAGTGAGCAAATTTCAACAAAAGTGCTTTTGCCTCAGGGTTATAAAACTTCATTACATCTGTTATTAACTGTCTGTCTGTGGCAGGACCTAATTTTTCTTGATATACTGGTTGCCCACAGTGTCTATAAACTGCTTCTTATTGCACTTCAAGGTGCTAAGACAGAGAAATCCTGGGATTAAATGGCACTGCTTTCTAAGTGGCTGATTGATGCTTTGGGGCTGTAAGATGCCCCTCTGCAGCCTTCTTGTGCAGATGGAAAGGGAGAGGTATAATTTTCATCCTGTCTTGCTCAGTACTTCAGAAGCTGATTGACTTTGCATAAATACCTTTATCAGGGGAGGGTAACATAAAAAATAGTTTTAATTCAGAATTTAGGTTCCTCCCTTTTCAGTAGACCTGCAGCTGTATATAGAGTTATCATCATTAATACCAATGGAAGAACTATTTGATAACATGTAATTTTTTGAAGAGAGAAATTGGTCTGTTTAATAAGCAAATCCTGCCAAACTGGATGATGATTCCAGAATACTAAACGATTGTTTAAACTGTGGAACATTATGCATTCGAGCAGCCTTGTCACAATAAATGTAGATCTGTTGCTCTTTACACCAGTATGAAAAAAAAAAAAGTAATTTTGGCAATGCAAAATAGTTATAAGAGAACAAGCTTCACAGCTTACTTGGTTCCAGATAAATTTGGCAGATTTTTTTTTCATAGCTGTGTTCTTGCATGTACTGGGGGTTATGCTTCTGTGCGTCTTCCTGTGTCTTCATTTCTTAGATCACAGTCACCTTTAATTTAAGTAGTTTCAGTTACGTTTGTTTAACATGTGTGAGTTCATGCTTGTACTTGCCACTTTTTCCCCAGGTTTACTGACCATAATCTGCCTAGGTCATTAAATTTAGAAACCCTTGTACTAAGTATAAGTAAACCCTTATACTAAAATTAGGCAATTCGTTTTTCCTGACTTAATTTGAGGGAGTATTTTCAGAGTAGTTTGTCCAGTACTACTGCTGCTGTGTGCAGGATGCTAGTGTTTTAATAGCAAAAGCACAGCGTATTGGGGGTTTGAGGCAGCCACAAACAGGGAGTGCTGTTGCTGTATTGAGCATTACTCACACTGAGTATTCCAGTCCTTCCGCCAGTCCTTCAACCAGCCCTAGGTTCTTAGTTGAAATCCCTGTTGATCTGTTGAAGCAACTCTGTCAGTTCATTTTGGTTGAGTTAAGCTTGAAAGTGAGGGGTGGTATGTGTTTTATTTGCATGCTCCTTTACAGTTATGTTCCTGGAAGGATTGGCTGGGTCAGGCACAGGCTGGAAGGACAGAAAGGTCCTTGTTTCTGGGGAAGCCTGTGCAAGGAGACCTGGTTCAAGAGGCAGCAGCGTATTGCAGAGATGAAAGTTGCAGCACAAAGCTGGGCACTTGTAGCCCATGCATAGGCTGAGATAGCAAGGAGAAGGTGGGAAAGGGCTACCAGGCCCCAAGAGTGTGTAAAAAGCAATGGGGCTTTGTCACTGGGATGCCCAGAAGCAAGAGCCTGCCTGCAAGGAAGTGCTAGGTAGGAGAAGTTGCCTATGAATCTGATTTCTGTTCCTCCCTCCTAATTCCCTTGAATTTAAAGTTAAGTTTCTGGGATTTTGTTGAAATAAACAGTGGCGCTTTTTTTGCTCCCCCACCCCCTTTTTTTTTTTTAATGTAAAAGTATTTTTAGGGGGGGAACACATATGGGACATGTAAGCAGCCATAGCTCAAAATCATTACAATATGTCTCAGGATTGAGCCATACAAAATAAAAGTAACTTTAAAAGTGCAAACGATGTTAGCAATGTCTAGAACTATGTTTAACTTGTGGTTTTTTCTTTATTTTATTCTTCCAGCCAAGCAAGTATGTCCAGCTGAAAAAATTAGCTGTGGAGACTCAAGCAACAAATGTATCCCGTCATCCTGGAGATGTGATGGGCAGAAGGATTGTGAAAGTGGTATTGATGAGTCTGGTTGCACTCCTGGTGAGTTAGAGTAATACTTTAATATGTATGCAGCATCTCCCTTTAGGACTATAAAAGTCCTAGAGTGACTATTACAAATTACATGTAAAGGGATGACTTTTCCTGCCAACAAATTCATCCAGTCTACATTTGCAATGCTAAGTAGCAAATTTTAGAAAAAGCGAGGAAAAAAGTATTCTCCAGTTAGAGCTGGTTGGAGAATATAAAGTGAACTCTATGGAGAATTAAGTATTCTTTTACTACTGTAGCAGAATATAGTTAGTCAGTTTGGAACATGATTATCAGGGCTAATACCTAAATGATGTGCTAAGGACTTAAATAACAATGTTGTCCAGAGAAGGGCAACGAAGCTGGTGAGGGGTCTGGAACACAAGTCTTATGAGGAGCGGCTGAGGGAACTGGGGTTGTTTAGCCTGGAGAAGAGGAGGCTGAGGGGAGACCTCATCGCTCTCTACAACTACCTGAAAGGAGGTTGCAGAGAGGTGGGTGCTGGTCTCTTCTCCCAAGTGACAAGTGACAGGACTAGAGGAAATGGCCTCAAGTTGCACCAGGGGAGGTTTAGACTGGATATTAGGAAAAAGTTCTTTACTGAGAGAGTGGTAACACAGTGGAATAGACTGCCCAGGGAGGTAGTGGAGTCACCCTCCCTGGAGGTATTCAAGGAGCGTGTGGATGTGGCATTGTGGGACGTGGCTTGATGGGCATGGTGCTGTGTGATGTGGGTGGGGTTTTTTTTGTGTGGTGGTTTTCGGGGGTGGGGGTGTTTGTGTGTATGGTGGGGTTTTTTTGTTTGTTTGGTTTGGTTTTTTTTTTTGTAATGGTTGGACTTGATGATCTTACAGGTCTTTTCCAACCTTAGTGATTCTGTGATTCTGTTCAAACCTCCCTCTGTGATAGCTCAGCAGCTTACCACCATGTCCTTCCTCCTGCAGAGTGTAGCCCTATAGACTAAGGCTAGCTTCTGCTGGGATATAATAGATAGGCCTGGACATTTCTTTATTAATAGCTTGTTGGTTTCACTGGACAGAGAGAGAATGATATACTATTTACTGCAACAGTTTTAAATTCAGTCCCTAAATGGCCATTGCCTTTTATTAGGCCTTTCTCTGCTGAATGAAAGAGCTCTTTAACAGTGTTTTCCCTCTGTGAAAACTCCTACACTGTGTAATCAAGCCATTTCTCAAACTGTCTTTTTGATAGACTAAACATATTTAGTTCTTTATGCTTCTTGTTGTCAAGTATTTTCTTTTGAATGAATGCTTGACTCATTTTTGTGGCTCCCGTTGGTATCCCAGCTGATTTTCCAACTTTCTCTTTATACAGACCACCAGAACTTAGGGAATATCAGTCTTACCAGTCTGTGCAGAAGTAAAATCACCTTTCTAATACTGTTCTTGTATAACTCTTGTTTGTCGTTATTAAATTCTCTGTGTGCAAATGATCCTAGGCTATTAAGAAGCTGTCTCATGCTCCGTGTAGTTATTCACCCATCTATCAATATTTCTGGTGTAGCGAGTGGTATCAGCAATGCTATTTTTACTTCCAGATTACTGGTGAAAGGGTTGAATGATTACATGCAAGCACGCATTGATGTTTCTTAATTTGAAAACCGAATTTTGGGCTCTAATACCTAGCCAGGTCATAATCCGCATTATATTTTTTATTGGAGTTGTGTAATGAAATATGTTTTATGTGAACGTTTTGTGGTTTTGAGTAAAACCCTGTGGATAAATGTATTTCTTTGCAGTCAGCTTTATCGAACAAAATTTAGTCTTACCAAAGATTCTACTGTCTAAGCAACCTGTTCCGGTGTTTATCTATTAATTGTAAAAATATTTTTCCTTTGTCATTTTTTACTTTTTCCTTTGTCACAACTTGTGTCCATTGCCTCTTCTCCTTTTGCTGTGCCCTTCTGAGAAGAGTTGGCCTCCAGCTTCACTGTATCACCCCTTTAGATACTGGAAAATTGCAGTACGATCTCCCTCTAACCTTCTCCAGGTTAACCAAACCCATTTCCCTCAGCCCCTCCTTCTATATCCTGTGTGCCAGCACCATAACTGTCTTGCTGGACTTCCACTGGACCTTCTCCAGGTTGCAAATGCCGTTCCTGTACTGTCAGGGTGGCACAAACCTGGACATAGTATTTCAGATATGGCCTAACAAGTACCAGCTAGAGGGGAATAACCACTTCCCTCCACCTGCTGGCCTCACTCTTGCTAATGAAACCCAGTGTGCAGCTTGTTGTGTATGAAGCTCGGTGTGCAGGTTTGATGCGACTCACTAATTCAATTAACTACAGATTAGACACAAAGTTTTTCAAAGCAGCTCTGTGCCATATTGCACATGACTCAGAGGTCCAGGGGTAATGGTAAGAGGTTACTGTGCTTGCGCTGAGCCTGTGCGGCATAGTTCCAGTTGGGTTGGCTCGCACAGAAAAGGCATAGGTTGCCTTATGTTGCCTTGTGTTTCACGTGGAATTAAGTGCGTGTGCATGAACAATTCCTAAGGAATAAGTTATTATGATGTGATAAGTTGGTGATGTGCTTAGACCCCTGGTCCTGTGTCCTTTAAGCTAATGATGTTTTGGCAGTTTTCAAAAGTCTTCTATTTGTTTTCTGTATGAAACTCTTAGTGTTCTTTCTATAGCATGTGCCTTTTTTTTAATCTTTGAATCGGGAGGCTTGAATTAGAGGCAAGTTAAGAAGAGAATTGTAACTGCTAGTGAAAAATTTATTCTTTTCCCAATACAGGTTAATGAAATTAAAACAATTTTTACACTGGTGGCTGCCTCCACTAACACCAGTAGGAGTTGTCTCATGAAGTCTTTTATTTCTAATAAAAATCTACTAGAAATTGCTTTGAACGTCTGTTTTTCAAGGCTCTAGGTAACCCCCAAAATGAATGTAAATACGTTCTGAATGCCACGTAATTTCAACATAATGATGCTATTAATGGATTTAGAAATGACTGGGTATTTCTCTTCTGGATGTTTCAGCATCTCTAGTCTTGCTTATCTTCCACATTTTTAGTGCACATGTAGGTTCTTAAAATGGAAATTTAGTCTAAGGACAAATTACCGTCCTCTGACGATTGTTGGGTAACTCATGTGAAATGAATTAGTGACTTTCATTTAGTTCCTTATGATTGAGTGCTGTCCCCATGTAGGCTGCCACCTCGGTGGGTGCACATTGGCAGTCTCCGCTGAGGGGTTGCTGCTGAGTCTGAACGTGAAATGGGCCGTTCTCTGGCCAGGGGACCAGGCAGAAAGGCACTGACAGGCAAACTTGGGGCTTCCTGGGTGGGTGCAAACATTAGAAGCTTTCAATCCTGAAATCTGTTGACTCAGCACCTTTCAGAGGCATTAAACTCACTTTGCGAAGGGAACAGGAGGCACTGATGAATGGCTGTAGTGGGAGTATTTTCAGTGAGGTTGCTTGTCAAATTAAGGTGTTTTCCTCATGGATGAGTACAAATGTGTTAGCCGTTTGAACTCTGAGAGCTTGTGGAGGATTGATAGCTGTCCTCTCTTTTATCCAAATCTGATAAACCTCACTAAGTGTATCCACTGATACTCTGTTAACATTCCCATTTCTTCTCTGTGTAGAATTCTCCTTTATCCATTTTCTCTTATCTCAGCAGCACACAGTATCCTGACAAAAAAACCCAAAAAGTCTGTTCCTGGGTTCAGACCTTTTTTTTTTTCTTTTTTTTAACCTCTGCACTCATGTTTTTGTTCTCATTTTAAAAGAAGCTTCAGCACTGACTGTCACCTGCAGCCCCTTGGAGCAGAGCACCCTGTCGTAGCTAAGGCTGCATCTCTCACAGAGCTGACCAACTTGTCTATAAATAACACATCTTTCTGGATAAATGTTTGGAAGGGAGTTTATTTCTGCACAGGATAATTTCTATGGTGAGAGCCTGCATGTGCGATAAACAAATGGAAGATGACTTGAAGATACTGAGTGAGGGCATCCAGAAGAAAAACCCTAAGCTCTTTCTACATCTGTGTTAATAAAGCTATTACTTCAAGCTAATGTAACAATTTAAACATATTTTAACTATGGATACTGCTATTTCTTGATAGTAATAACTGGCTCTTTGTATTATAATTCTTCAGAAGAACTCAATACGGAGTTTATGAACATTACTTGAGCATTTCTGCATTGGTAATTTGTACCACTAACAATATTGTGCTGGTATCCAGATACAGGAACAGGGCTTGGTTGTGCTACGGCTGTGCAGCTGCCTGCCCCTATGTCAAAATGTTCGCAGTCCAAGTTAAGGGAGGATCTACTGCAGGAGAGGAAAACAATTATTACGGTAGTAGAATCATTCAAAACTGTAAGAACAGTGCAAGTGTATTATGGTTATTCCTCCTATGTCTGCTTCTGGCTTCCAGCAACTTGCTTTTCAGATACTGTTCTGGATTTAATAATTCTTGATAGATTTTTCTTCTCAGAATTATGTAATTGCTTTTTGAATCAATGTGAAATTTATCCAGTGTAGTCACTGTAGGCACTGGCATGGCCAGCTGGAGGGAGAAAGCTGCTGTTCAGAAATTCGGGGACAAAACTATAGAATACGAATAAGAGAATCTTCTGGTTGGGTTGGGTTCTCCTTTGTGCTTTGTATCAGCCACATCCTTGGTGCATCATCTTGCACGAATGGAAACAAACTGGTGCTCTACATTCCTCTCCTTTGCTTTTGGTCACTGTTGAAGACTTGCTGTTTCGATTGGCACCCTGTGTGATCTGAAAAAGGTTTGTCACAGCAGTGCTCAGAATATCTTTCCTTCAAGGAAGGAGAGAATTTGCAGTCTTGTATGCTGTCCTTGTGTAACCCCCTTTAGACAAAGGGTTCAGCTGCAGTTAGCAAGCTCTGGACTTACCTGAGTGCAGGTATGCTGAAAAAAAAAAAAAGCATCATCTCAAACAATGGATAAGTCAAATATTTCCTTTGAGTTTCTCATCTCCCCCTGTACAATCCAGCCCTATAAAAAGCTAGCCTTAGGAGTAAGCAAAGCAGACTGTATTCATCTGAAATAAGGGACCTATTTGCCGTGAGAAACAACAATTTGATAGATGAAATCCATTAAAATAAAAACTTCAACAGAGATGTGTAAAACAGGCTTTGCTGGCCTGTTAGGCCTGGTCTGGTACCAGTATTAGGAAAGTAGTTATTTTCATAAGCAGTCCAGGCACTGACCCCATCATATTGCTTGGAAGCCATTATCCATGGATGATAAGGCACTTTATTGTTGTTCACCCATGAACAAGGAGGAAAAATGATGTGATTTTCACCCTGTGGAAGAACTTCCCAAGTAAGCAATGGAAACTGTGAATTATTTAACTTGCAGGGTATAAAGCACCAGTGATTAGGGATCCAGATTTGTGCCTTCACAGGCTGTAATTGCACCAGGGATTAATTGTGGGTATTAATCCTTGCATGTAGGTAGCTAAGTGCCTGTCTGCCTAAATAATTTACTTCCAGCAGGTAAGCTTTAAGTCCACTGCTAACTTCCAGTGCACAAACAATTTTTGAAAATGCAAATATCTGCCTCCTTAAAATAAGAGTATATAAAAAGAAAAAAAACCTTATTTTTCAGTTCTTTGGAGCAGAAGTAATTTGTGTCTTTACAATGCTAAATGTGTTGTAGTCATAGGTTAGCTTTAGTCCTCTAAAATAGGCAACAGTTAATAATGCAAGAGCAGTCTTGAATTTGCTGGCTTGGAGGTGCTGGCATTCTCTTTCTTATTTCCCTGGTTGAGGTTTTCTGCTCCCAGCGTACCTAACCTTTGTCACAATTGATTGGAGAAGCTTAGGAATGTGTTTACTGAGACTAAAAAGAGAAATTAAATATGAGAGACTAATTAAAAGCATCACAACTTGGGGTCAGTCTGGACTTTAACTACTGCAGAACTTGTTAAATCTCTGCTAAGAGAGATACTAACCAGTGTTTTGTCAGTTGCTCAGGAATGCAGAGAGCATTTCAGCATGGCTTTAGAATAGAAGAGCTACCATCTTGTAACAGCTGAGATGGGTATTGAACCCGTTTAATGCACACATAGCTTGTTCCTGCTGACAGGACTCTGGGATGCTCAACAGAGAGAGCAAGGCTCTGGCCCCTTCTGTTCTGATTGTGTTACTGGTTCTCACCTGGACCACTTCTTGCACCCAGTATGGAAGTTGTGTCTTGCAGATGAGGAGTTGGAAGTGTACAGTTTTCCCCTTTCCCAATAGTCAGATACAGTGAAATGATGTATTGATTGATATATTGATAGCATAATAAGTTATTTTCCCATACCATGATTTATTCTGCTTAACTATAGTACAGAGGCAGCGATCCATGGGAACTTGTGCAGGTAACAGACATACTTATAATGATCTCATAAAGTTGTCCAGGGGTGAGATCCAGGAATTCCTGCAGGAGTCTTATGACAGTGACAGCCTCATTACCAAGAGCATCTTCTTTTGGACCCTGGTCTTCTGGCTTTTCATTGCTGACCATATATCTCAGAATGAGTTCTAGCTTTTCAGCCCTATGATACAATATGCCAGATTAAAAGTGAACAAACTGGGTAAAGGTTTTTAAAATTAATAAGAGAAACAACAGTAAGCCCATTCTTGCTCAGCTGTAAGCCACATGTCTTTGCTATGGTAGCTCAGAGCCTTCACATTTCCATAGCATATATATCACTTACAAAATCCTCAGGGCAGGAACTTTTCACTTACTCTTTTCTGTCAAAGCTCCAGGCACATGTGTGATTCTGCATAAAAAGCAGCAGTGCCTACAAGTGAGGGGTCCTTTTCTTGGAAGGTCCAAGTGCGGAAAACTTTCAGAGTTGACTCTTTCCAATGCCTTGCTCAACAGCCCTCACATCACCTGAGAACCACTGGCAGAAGGCAGGATTTAAAGCAGGCTAAAGCTGGTCTGATCCCTCCAGCAGATCCACCTGGTGATGAGCCAGCTGAATTGGGGAAATTACAAAGCTGATTTAAAGCCACCTTCCTCCACACTGCTCCTGCACCTACACTCACATGAAGTGACCTTTCTCTAGAGGAAATGGCCTCAAGTTGCGCCAGGGGAGGTTTAGGCTGGATATTAGGAAGAATTTCTTTACTGAGAGACTGGTGAAGCATTGGAACAGGCTACCCAGGGAGGTGGTGGAGTCACCATCACTGGAGATGTTCAAGGAACGTGTGGATGTGGCATTGTGGGACATGGTTTAGTGGGCATGGTGGTGTTAGTTGATGGTTGAACTTGATGGTCTTACAGGTCTTTTCCAACCTTAATGAGTCTGTGATTCTGTTTTATCATCTTTTATCATTGTCCTGTAGCAATAATTAGCATCATGTTGTCTCAGCATCATTTTTTTCTTGATGCAGTAAAAGGTACCTGTATTTTGCGTCTGAGTCGCACTTCCAGTTCTGCCTGTGGGGATTTGACCATACTGATTTCTTCATTCCAAATCTCCATAGATCCTACTAAGAGCTTTTTACTTCGTTATAACATACCACTAATTTTACCTTCCTTTGCAGCCTGATTAATACATGCTTTCGTCAAAGTTATGAATTCTGTTTGTTACCTTCATTACCAGGCTAGGTGCACAGTGATGTACTGTACCTCAGTCAGCTTAGAGAGGGAAATCAAACCCAAAGGATCAGATTTTGCCATATATTCTCCTTGAGAAACCCACCAATTTTAATGGGGTTAAAGCCAATAATATTGCAGTCGTGCCTGTAGAGGATACTATCACTATTCATGATTATTTCAGCATGTGATAAAAAGAGACCTGGCTAGCCTGAAATTCCTGTCATTTTATAGAAGGTAGCTGTAACTTGGATACACTTGCCATGGTGGAGGAATTTACAATTATTTCCAAGAATGGAAAGAAAATTACTATAGATTTAACAAAAGAAAGTCCTTCATAAATAAGATAAGATAGCACAGCAATGATATCCTCTGGGCTTTACATGATGTTTAATTACTGGACAGCTGGAGGGATTAATGCTTGTGCATTATGCCCTGGCTCTCAGAAATTAAACATGTACAGCTGCCACTTTATCACCGCTTAAAGTATTAGAGCTCCTTCAAAAGCAGTAGTAATTGCAGAAAAATCCCCATTGTTATTTAGGAAAAATCTCAGCCCATAATCATATTTGTCCTGAGTTCCTTCAGAACAAAACAGCAAGAAAAATGAGATTGGTAGTTACCTTTAATTGCAGTCTTACAGGAAAAATGAAAGTAGTTGCATTTTTAATATATTAGATGCTTGTTGTAATTAAATGTAAAATACTTAGGTTAGAGGTGAGATAGTCATTGCAGAAGTCAAGGATTAAACCATAAAGCCATGGCCTAAGCTGTGCCAGGGCTCTACCTGCAGAAGGTTAGGGCAAAATGGCTTTGTTTTCCCTACTGCTGTCTCTTGAGCTTAGGTTAAAAAAAGAACAGACACTTGTAACGTTCTGTAAATGGAGCTTCCCAGTACTACGTGGTGACTCGCTCACCACAGCAGGCTTTGGTGGTGGCCTCTGCGTATTTGCTGTGTGCTGATCCCTCAGTTACAAATAAATTGTCTGTATCAGTATGTTCCATGAATAATTTATTCTTTAAAGCATGATAGATGAAAACACAATATGAAAACAAGACAATTTAGAATTTGGTACTTTTACAATGTTTCCCTGAAGGTACACTAGGAAAAAAGAGTAGAAAAAAGAACACACATGCTCTCACACACACAGAGGAGTCCTACACACACCAAATGATAATTTTTCACAGAGTTGTGGAAGAGTTATGTGGAAGAACTGGTTTTATACCGAGACTTGTGGATAATTAAAGCCTAATACTGCTGGACAGCATGTTACCTGTGCGCGCACACAAATGATTTGTCCTGCTGCTTTTTCTGTACTTTAGCTAGAAAAGTTGTCTCTGATTCTTCTTTCTAATCTTGCATGTCGTACTGTCAGACGAGCAAAAATTGGCCTGTAGTTATTTTTATCTTCTGGGCAGTCTGTCTTTCAACAGTTAGAGCTCTTGGAGTTGAAATAGCCAAGAAATTGCATCTCTTATTGCCAAATATGATTGTATTTCATGTCCCTGAAGCACTTTCTTCATAAGAATGGAGCTATAATTCTGAACCTATTCATCCAAAAAGCAAGAATCTATTTAGCGTTATTAAGGGAAATCTTCTGTAGCTGTCAGTGCCAACGATTGTGTTACAATGGCAGATACGTGGGTAGGAGTTCCATCCTTCAGTGGCCACGGGTACATATGCGTTATGCTAATTAACGATCGCTTAACAGTTATGCTTCCTGAGCATATGATCTGAAGACTGAATCAGAATCAGTTAGCTTGAACTCAGTACAGCCCTACGCAGGAGAGAACCATGTAATTTTTGATGCAAAACCAAAAAAAAGCTGTTTTATGAGTCATACTAATAGATAAAACAACATCTGAAAGTTGTCTTAGTGGCTGAAATACGCTATTTTCATAGAGAGGAAGATACAATGGTTGGATTAACTTTGCTTATATTTTGCAAAGAAATTTGTTTATTTGTTAAAATATAACTGGGAAGGTTTAACTCACCATAAAATACACTTCAATACACTTCTTTCCAAAAGTCTAAAATAATTGCTCGTGTTGTATAATTGATTCTTTACCTCAGCCCAAATCCAGCAAAGCGCTGCCTTCTATTTCAAAGCCATAGAAACTGAAGGGCAAATCCTAATACCAAAGAAATCTCACTACTGTTAAAGTGAGTGCAGTTAGCACGCGACCCTTACGCTTTTAATTGCAGTGAGTGTCACTCAGTGCTTAAATTTTCCGTTTGAGTATAAAACCTAAGACATTTTTTCTAAAAATGATTGCCGTTTTGTGGAATTGTGGGTACATTATGTGGGTATGTTGTTTACATCATATAATAGCTGTGCCCCCTAATATCAACTAAGTGAAAATAATTAGGGGCTGGTTGTTTCCTGAAAAGTCTGTCAATCTCTCCCCCTCCCAAAACCACCACAGGGGTCTTGTCGGTCAATATAGTATGTGCTTATATTGATAACCTTGAATCTGGCTACACTGAATTTTGTCAATTGTCTCATTGTATCCTCAAAGCTTGTTTTTTAAGG
This sequence comes from Gavia stellata, assembly GCF_030936135.1. Classification (NCBI taxonomy): domain Eukaryota; kingdom Metazoa; phylum Chordata; class Aves; order Gaviiformes; family Gaviidae; genus Gavia; species Gavia stellata. The sequence goes on along the minus strand of NC_082603.1, from coordinate 29,985,666 downwards.
TACCCTTCCCTTCAGATCAGTTGCCTTGCAAACTGTTTAATTTTAAAGGTGTCTTTTTAATTGTTATTGAACCTACATTCAAACTCACTTTGGATCGCTGTTCCTAGAGAAATGTGAGAGACAGTTGGGTAAACTGGGGGGGTGAGATGTGACAATTCTCAGTGTTTCCTTGTTTTGTCTGTGCTCCAGAAGAGTTAGTAGTGCCATGTTCTAAATGCGATGAATATTTAAGCCTAATAGTGAAGCAAACTGCAGTAAGAAGAAATATCTCCTTTTAGAGAGAATTCCCATCAAGCAAAGTGAATTAGTGGAAGTGGAGATTTTACGGGGCAGTGACCTCATTGCTTGCAGTGTGAGCACTGCTTTGTCCCTCATTACTCAGTTGAGTTAAAACCTGTGAGCCCTCAGCTGCTGTAGCTACCAGATTATCATGCTGAAGCCAGGCTTTCCTCTCTGCCTTACCTGTTTGGTGCATTGGTTCAGAAGCGTATCCTGACGGTGGCCAATGTGCCCTTTCTTTGCTTTGTTTTTCACAGCTGGCCTATGTGGCGATTCCATCAATGAAGAATTCTACCTAAGAATTAAGATCTTTTTTTTTTTTCTCTGTGAGTGCTTTTGAGGTGTGCACAGTTTTCATGACGTGAGAGCAGCTGCACAAGCATTAGCAGTGCCTGTAGCTTTGCAGTGTCGGTTGCTGCTACCTTGTTCCTTATCTGCATTCAATAAAGATAAGTATTGTAGATTGTTACAAACCTCTAGGATTCCCTTATTAGTTATGGCAGTGTAAAATACTTGATTGATTCTGGTGGAGCGGTTGTTTTCCAACTGGTTAAATTGGTGCCATCCCTGTGCTTAGGAATGTGTGGGTAAGGAGGAAGTGGCAGGCCAGCAACGTAGCTGTGGACCAACAGACATGGGTTTGAATTCTTTGCCTTTCCCAGTCTGAAAAAAAATGGAGCTTGCAAATTTTCTGAGAATAAAACAAATTGTGCCATCATTTGCCAATGTGACTAAAGTGTGGCTTTTTAAGATTCTGATGAAGTCTCTCTCCTAAGCTAGACGTAAAAAACCAGAAAGCAATGGAGAGAACAGGCAGGTATAATAAGGCAGTTCGTGTTTCTGTATTAGCAGATGAGTACAGAGTGGAAGTCTGCCCAATGGATGGAAGGTGAGGTCTATGGAGTAGGCTTTTCCTGGCAAAGTGTCTGTGAATTAAACTCTGCAATGGCAAAATTAACTCATGGTCATGCAGAGAGTTCTGTGCAGGCAGTCCTCATAACCACAGGGAGTTCTGCTGAATCCAAGAGGTCTGCGTGTGCAGTAATGTGGTTTTTGCATGTACTCTCACAGGATCGAGGCCCTGTTCAGTAATGCTCTGTTCTGGTTGATAGAAGAACATTTATATATTCCTCAGAAATACAGAATTTTGTGTAATAATATTAGAGCAGGTGTTAGTTTCATGGATATTGTCAGATGTTTCTGAGGGATTTGCCAAATTGGTATAATTTGTAAAATTGCCATTTTAATAAGCAAGTCATGTCTGAGGGTATAGGAGTGTACCGTACAGTTTCCAATTTTCAAAGTCAGAAAAGAAACCCACTAAACACATCCCAGCATATTTTTTTTTCTATTTAAATTTTGGCTAATACCAAACATCTCCAGTCTGATTCAGCTGATTATATTCCAATCAGAATACAAAACAGTAATAATAATGTCTTTATCCTCACCAGATCCCCATGGGGTATCATGGATTTTAGCAAAAAACAGCACAGTATCAACCTTAGCCATTCTGACCATCCTTTTTTTTTCTCCCAAATTGCTTTATTTTACCCCTAAACCTCTACACTGGACTCGCTTGTTCTTATTTTGAGGTAATTTTCAGTCATTTAACCAGAAGAACCTGTGACAAACTTCCTAACACTTTCCTGGTATGAAATAAAATTGAGGAGACTGCAAGTGTGAGTTAGCAACCTTATTGCACATAAGTAAGGTTAAAGACAGAGAAGTAATTCATTGTGTGCATACCTGTTGTACATAAGCTGCTTCAGTCTGTAAATTGTGGGGTCATACTTAATTCTATTTTCAGAAAATTAAACGACTTCGAATGAATACATGACTCTAAGAAAATATATTCTAAATCAGTAAATACATTTTTGAACCAACTATTCTTTATCAGCAGGGGCTTTGGCATCTGGTTGCTCCATTATAATTAACTAATACTATTCCATTCTCTGCAGCAGTATTTGCAAAATAACTCATTTGTGTTTGAGGGGAGCAGTGTGGCAAAGACAGTGAGCGCATGCAAATATTAATTTGCAAGAGTGTGTGAGATGGCTTCTTAGCTACGTTAGTGATTTGAACAATATCAGGAATTACTATTCCTTCTGCACTCTTCGTCTACATGGGCTTTTCGGTATCGATCACCATAGCAACAACCACTGTTAGTAGTGAGACTGCAATTCAACTGCATTATTCCCTCCATGGGAAGGGCAATGCGCTTCAAGGTCATCTTCATTTACTTCCATCCCTTTTGCTGTCCTTCCTGGAGGGCAGCTTTCTGTGGGAAACTTGTCCTTCTAGGCATGAATCCGTGCTTGAAAGACTGGCATTTGATGGAAGATCTGTATGAAATATTCAGATATTTGGTAGGCACACCAATTGTCTGCAGACAAAACAAATAATTTAGGTACAATTAAGCCTGAAAACAAATATTGGTTAAATAAAACTAACATGTTGACAGCATTGGTAACTGGCCTGGGAGTTCCATCTTAATTGAGCCTGTCTAGAGTCTGTGACCTCCTTATCCATGGTCCAGCTCGGACAGTAATTTATGTGGACTGTGGTAGCTGGGTTTGCACTTCGCATGGAATACCTGGGCAGATGGAGCTCAGGCATTCCACTCCTGCAGCCACATGGAGCTGAGATCCTAAACTTCACGCCTTAGGAGAGTTTCTAAAGTCCACCAGCCTCTCCTGCCAGTGTTGAAGTGGTGATAAATCGGTAGATCTCTCCCTCCCCAATGCAAATGTTAGTATGCGCAAATCATCTTTTGCCTTCTTTAGAAGATCCATTATCGGATTTAAGCAAACAAGAAATTTTGAGCCACACTTTTTTTAAGTTGCTTTGGGAAGGATGTCAGAAAAATGCAGTGTAATAACTCATCTTAATTTCTTGTCTTCAGCATCAGTAATAGCTGTTAGCCGCTTTACCACAAATTTTACCAAATAATTATCTTTGTTTAAGCCATTCATGTAATTTCAAGTGGAACTGACTTTTTTGGAGGAGAGAGCTGAATTAAATATGACTCCTCCTGAAAAGCTAGAAAATCTTTAATTAAATATTAGCAGTGGCAGCAGTTACAGTCCATTGTACCTAATTCCCAGCTCCTAGTAATGATGAATATCCTGTTTATTTCATATTTTGAGTTTTATCCAGATTTGAGGATCCATGCTTGGTAGAGATGTCCATTGTAGAAATGTTGTTATGTACAAATATGTTGTGGTTTTTTTTTTTTAAATTACAGTTCTCAAAGAGTGCCCTGTATCTTTAGAGCATTCTACTTTTCTCTATAAGCACTTAAAAAGCATGTGTAGAATTATCTTAATTTTTTGGTGCAGCGACTAAGCCGAGATTGTCCCTGCCGCACCAGACTACTCATTAAAGCCTCTGGTTAAATCCTGGCTCCGGGCAAAAGAGAACCAGCTGGTACTGAAACACTAACTTCGCAACTGCAATCTCTTTCTTTTTCTTTTTAACTTCCTCTATCCAAAGACTGCTTCTGCTCCACTCTCCTCGAGAGATGTGACAAGACTGCAGCTGGAGGCTGTGAAGCAAAAACTGTGACAGTTGTGCTGTAGGTATGGGCATATAGTAAAAGGCAGAAATTAATGCAGAACACCTCTGGTATATATTGTCTATAGGCCAAAGCATATGTGCACTATCATTTAGATGTGATATTTTGCTACCTAAAACTGTGAAGAACCTTAAAGGATTACAGTACTCTACAAAACTGCTTTTGTAATTATGCTTGTTTACTGCTTTGAAGCCTGTTGGTTAAACACTTCTTCTTGACAAACATTTCCAAGATTTCTACTGGGATCACTTCGTATTTGAAGTAGGTTTTGCACCTTAGAGTACAACATTTATTAATTTCTTTGGCACTAAGGAAAACAAGCTAATATTTGTTTCCTTTGTTTCGCGCACACAAGCTTACAATAGGACAGGTAGCAAAATCAGAGAATGCAAACAAATTGCTCAAGTCAAAGAAAAAATACCCCAGTGATCATCTAATTACTATTTGCATGTTTTCTATTGAAATGCTCTGGAGGCAGTGAAATGCTGTAGTGATGGGACTACCTAGGTAGCCTGACAGCTTTATGAAAGGGGATGTGAAGTAAACAGTCCCTGGGTCTTTACTTCCCCATCCTCATCTCTCCAGGTGCTATGTAAGATAATTTGTAGTGCTGCTTTTTATTAGGTTCTTCAAATCGGCACCAAACCATGCAGCAGGGACCCCAAAGAGCATGAGCATGCTGGCACTTGCCTAGGTACAGAGGGATTGTAAGCAGCTTTTCTCCTCTGTTGCCTGCCTGTGCCAGAGCAAGTCCCCGAGTGGCTCGAAGCTGCAGACTTTGCTTTATCCTGGCGTGCCTTGAGGATTTTAGCTGTCAGAGAGGATAACGGAATGGTGAGAGGAATTGGGACGCTATCTGCCTTCTCGTGGCCAGCAGGAGAGCCAGCTGCACACGGAGACAGAGGTCTCTGCTGGAGGCATGTGTGACCCAGAAGGAACTGTCCCATTTGAGCTGGCCTGAAGATGGTCATTAGGTCTGTAAATGAAGGAAAGGGCATTTTTATTTCTTGAGTTCACCAGGAGGTGCCTAGAGCAGCCTTCTGTAGCGAGGGACCATGTGCTCCCATTTGGCACTGCCACTGGCTGCTAGTGCATGCACTGCAGTGGCCCCTGTGACAGCTCTGGTGGCTGTCCAGCGGCCTCCTCCTCATGGCACAGTGGTAGCAGCCCATCAGTCTTACTGGTTGTCCCAGCAGTGTATGGCTGCTGTAATTGCAGGCACTAATACCTGAGCACAAAGAGCTGCTCTTCTGCCTCCTAGGCCTTGTCCCAGTGCAGGTGATGCCCTGTCAGTGCTGGTGCCGCTGCCCCTGGCTTTAGCTGCGTGAGTGAGTTGCAGAGATTGATCACCACCTAAGGACTGCGTTGGTGGGAAGGGGGGAGTTAGCAACAGCCAGACTGCTGTGCTTGTTCAGTGGAGGGAGAACTGGTAGTCTCTAGTGTTGTCATCACACTAAATTTAATTTTTAAAAAGAAATAAAATAGTCATGACCATGCGATTTTTCTAGCTAGTAATTCACAAGCTTCACTGAGAAAGTCCTCATGAGATGTTACAAAAGCTGAACTGCTTCTATTTTCTGGCTGCGATTATCAGTAATTTTGTATCTGTACTGGGATTTGTAGGTGCAGAGGAGGAGCTTTTGTGCAAACTTCCATTGTCTGTATCCCACACATATGTTTATCAGTTGCTAATTTGCCAATGCAGCAGATTTCTGAAGGGAAATGCATACAGAGAGAGGGAGGGGTGGAGGTGGGACGAGGAAAACAACGAGGGGGAAAAGGTAGGCTCATTACAGTTGGGAAAAAGGAAATTAGTGCACATTTGGAGGGTGCAAATCATTACAACCTTGCCCAAAAATTAGGGATCAAAGGACTATGCAAAATTTTGCTCACTGATCTGTTTCTGAGGTTCATCAAAATAATGCCAGAAAAGCAGTTTCTTCTTGTCAGCCTTGATCTGTTACAGAAACTGTACGTAGCCCTAGAAATATTCCTGCTTCTCACTTCCTTTTTTAAATAGATCGGTAAGATTATAACTGTTACCTTAAATTTCCACTTGGCAGTTCCATATTATGCATCATCTGAAGAGAGTGTTAGGTTATACAGCTGTGTACTGATCAGTAGGGTTAATAGATTATTTTATTTCTAGTTATGGGATAAGGATAGAAAAGTATGCTCAACGAAGAAAAAGAACAGAATTTGGGTGAAAACCGGAGCATTTTAATTGTGCTATGCAAAAGAGGGCTTTGTTATTTTTAGATGCTTCTCCACCAGACTGTGCTCGTATTTCAGGTCCTTATCAGAGTGATTCATCTCCTAATATTAGTTGTCTGATCTCGGTTCCTTCTGTTTGGAGAGGAGAAATATTAGCCCCTCCAAGGGACAGTTCTTATCCCAAGGTAGGTGGCAGGAGTTGCCTGTTGAGGGCATCTCTCTATATCCAAAATACTCTACTGAGTACAGAAGGAGCCTGAGCAACCCGCCTGGACCAGGGTTAAGACACTTTGGTGTCTTAACACTAGGTGCTCCTTTGGTGACCACCCTCTGTTGCATTTAATTATTGATGTCAAGTTGGGCACACGGCAGTGTGCAGCTGAGATTCTCTTTAACATTTACCCCTGTTGGAGGGACCTTGGGTCATAGCCAGTGCATGGTAGTATTGCACCAAGGAAGGCAAACCTCTTTTTCTTCTAATTAGGCAGATTGCTACTCTGATAAACACAGTAACAACTGTAAAACCTGGGACTAAATGGGACAGAGCATAGTGCAGGAGAGGAAAAATATATATATTGTCACGCTCTGATGTAAAACTACAGGCTGCTTAGGTTAACAGACAGAGCCCAGCAAGTTTGCACGCTAGGATGTAAATAAGTATCTGTGTACAAGTGAACATGTTCTTAATTGCTAGATAAATAGAGTTTCATTCCCAGGTATAAAACAGACATAATACTTCAGTAGAATACCACTGGGTTCCTGTCACTGGCTGAAAGCTGGGATATGACATCTCCTTTACAGAGATTCTGCTGCTTTCCAGATGCACTTGCCATTGCAGCAATTGGTACCATCTGAACTATATGGTGTATCATAGGGGCTCTACAGATATGACAGCAGATAGTTCTGCTTCTGAAGACAAAAAGACTCCCAAGTGCAATGTAAAAAAAAAAAAAGTTTATTGTAGTTTATTTGTATATATTTATTGTACTTGTACTTTATCAAAGCCATAACTTTCCTGTAGATGACTGGAACTGCAGAAGCAGAATTCTTTTTTAAGTAACTATCTAAGAGTACTTATGGAGAATTTCTGCCAGGGTTTTAGTTCCCCCATACTTCGATGAAATAAAGTGACTGTGAACAGCACGTTGTTGGACTACCTGAAAGTTTAATTTGAGCAGGCTTCTCTGGTTCAGCTGTCCATTAAGCTTGCAGAGGAGAGTACTCCGCTCAGCTTCCTATCTGACAAATGCCTCATTTGTATGTTAATGTTGAGTTGTGATTTCCGGGGAAGGCATTCAGTGTGTTGTAAAGGGCCTTACTGGCAGATTGCAGCTAAATTGATGCTCGACTCACTAAATATTTACCCTACACATCCCACTTAATATGTCCAAAACCAGGCACACTGTGAAATCCTGAAACCTGATTCTGTGCTTGTGAAAGTCAGGAAGCTGGTAATGTCAGCGTGGAGCAAACTGCAGCGCTGTGCGAGTCCACCAGCGCATGCCAGCACACCTCCAGCCCGCCCTGCAATCTCCCTGCTCTTTCCGTGCTGTCACCCCATACACCAGGACTTGCCTGGCTGCTCTTGCCTCAACACCAGGGCAGCACGGCAGCTGGCCCCCCACTTTTCCTACCTGCAGTTCTCTCAGCCCTGCTGCCCTTTCTTCTTCAGGGCTGCTGATGGCCCATCAAGGGTGTATCCTATGGCACAGTTAGGGAGATGACCACTGCATCTTCACCTGCTCCTTGCCACGTAGTTTACCATTAGGAAAAATGTTTTGAGTTAGAACAGCCAAGGTAATGCTTTTGTGTCCTCGCTTTCCCCCTGTCTCAGACATTCCTAATGTGCTAAAGCTGGCACAGTGGTGAGGGGTAGGTTGGAGACCTTACAGCTCACCTGTTTGTTTTTATTCCCAAGCCTGTTCTCCCAATGAGTTCCAGTGCAGTAACAAATCGTGCATCTCCATCATCTTCGTGTGTGATGGTGACAATGACTGCGGAGATGGCAGCGATGAAAGAAAATGCTCCCCTCTGACCTGCAACCCCAATGAGTTCCAGTGCAACAACAGCATGTGCATCCCAGAGCTGTGGGTCTGCGATAACCAGCCGGACTGTGAGGATCAGTCGGACGAATCCATAGAGAAGTGTGGCTACGATGCCAAGGCTCTCAACACCTGCGCAGCTCATGAGTTCCAGTGCGACAATGGCGAATGCATCCACCTGAACTGGAAGTGCGATGGGGACGAAGACTGCAAGGACAAGTCTGATGAGCAGGATTGCCGTGAGTGTCTGCAGGGCTAGGGCAAGGCTGAGCACTCTTCTTTGTGGGAGAGAGGGGCCAGAAGGCTGTTGTGGGCTGTGTTTTAAGGCAAGTCTTTGATGTCTATGCAGCAACTGTGTGCCTGACAAGGAGCGTTTGTGTCCCAAATGGCGTGGCTGGGCACCCAACTCAGCAGGGTCAGGTATATTCCAGACTCCTTTTATGCTCTTTCTTTGAGGATTCAGAGACGAGATGCAAGAGCTGTTGGATGGTACCGTGCCTCAGAAGAGATCTGTTTCACTAGAAATACAAGGAATGGAAAATGGGAAAAATGTTCAAAGCCCTCAGGCTGCGTGGTGGGGTCACAGTCTAGAGGTTAGAAGCCACAATGCTAGAGGGAATATATGATCAGCAGAAAAAAAATAATTAATTTTCTGCCTCTGAAGTTAGAGTATACTGAACAAGGCAGTCAAGAGCAGCACCTCTGAAGAATCCAGTTTGAAATGCACTTTGAGCTTGGCTTGATAAAGGCACGGGGCTAATAAATAATGGATTTCTTTTCAGCTGGCTTTATGCATTTAACATGGTGTTGTTGGTGTGCATGGTTTTGTGAATGTTTCATCCATTTTTAGCTGCTAAACTGTTCAAGCTGGTCAGTTACCTGAGAGGGGGAGAGAGAGAGAGAGGCAAAAAAATAAAAGCAAAATGTTTTGCTAAAATATTCATAATCACAAGATTGAAATAAAATAAAATATTTACATAGCTGTATATCTTTAGCAGCTCTGACATTGGGCCACCTCTGGGGAGGAAGGCAGCAATCAGCTGCAGAAATCAGACATTTTTGCAAAGGTACCTACGAAAATATACCACTTTTGCTAGCACCATCTTTTCATACCCATGACAACACTGAGCCCAAGCTAGTGAGCTCAGAGCAGCTGTGTGGGAGAGCCCTTCAAGGAGTGGGGGATCAGACTCTCTTTCAGGCAGAGAGAGGCAGATGTAAATTCAGTGGCTTCTTTAGCAAGAGGAGCCTGTAGTAAGTCCTGGACACCACTGTTTACACTGCAGAAGAGCAGGGGGATGAGCCACAGGTAATCCTGGAGCTGCTGTGCCTTTAAAAGAGCCAAGGACTCTTAAAAGAGTGGTGAGAGCAGAGTAGGAGAAGCCAAATATGTTTTGTTAGGAAGAAAGCAGCTTTGACTGCTGGGTACAAGGATATCATCACAGTCAACGCCCTTCTGAGTAGGGATGGATTAGGTAGGTTGTCTTTTCCTTCATCTCCAAGAAGGTGATACAGGAGCTGACAGAGCTCTTGGGCACCAGGTACCCAGGCAGTACTTCCAGGGTGTGAAGTGTCACAGGGACAGTGGAGTCAGGAGGCAAAGTTGGTTCCTGGCATCCATTTCAGTATGAAGTGACTGTAAGAAAGCCATGTCCATTGGAGATATGCTGGGACAGCCTGTGTTGTTTGGTGCCTGCTTTCATTCTGAGACCTCCTGCAGACAGCCCTGTACTTGTATCCCCTCCGAATCAGGAGCAGTGGCTAGGCCCGCATTACAAACACAGGTGAAGAACTGGTGTCTGGTGCAGGGGACTCCAAGCAGAACAGATCTCTGTCCCACAGGTTGCATTCCCTGCAGTGACGGTAACCTGGCAGGATGGCTGAGTTTAGACAACTCAGGAGAGGGAAAGGTGAGCTCCCTTTTATTTCCAAGTGGTGAAAGAGGGGAGTGCCTTACAGATGGCACTTTCCAATGAAATGTCTCTAAAATTTCAATCCCTGTTGTTCAACTTGAAAGGAATTTTTTTAAGTCTTTTACAGGCCCCATTTACTTCAATACTCTGCTGGGTGAGAGGAGTGGGACTGTGCCCGTGTACCTTGCTGAGGCAGAGGGAGCACTCTGTTCCCCAGCTTCTCTGCTTGACACCTGTCTGACAGACACCAGCAATATCCAGCTGAGCTCAAACTGCCAAGACGTGAGGCCCAAAAGGAGCATGGCTCTGACAGCATCCCTCAGTTACAGAGCAGCTTCACCAAGTAGCACCTTCAGATAAGCCAAGGGCAGCCTCCCTGGGGCAGAGGACAGAGCTGGACACCACTGCAGCATAGTGCTGACAAACAGTGGAGGAAGAAGGAAATGTGGCAGAAGTTACTTGAGAGTTACATCTCTGACTAGCGGAGATTTAGTACCCGAGTTTTTTTCCCAGTAAGTCTCAGTACAGCACAATGTGCAGCTTATTTACCCAGGAGAAACGAGCATGTTGAGCTGCTTCTGCTGCTTTCAGTCCTGTGGGCCAGGAAACAGCGGGATTAAAAGCCCCATGTTTTAGCTACTGCAGTGCTCCTCTGTAGAGTGCCTGGTTCTGCCCTTTACACCCATGCAAACTAGGAGTCACCCCAGTGCCACAGAGGTGTATAAGCCTGCTGCTGTTTACACCGCGGGGAGGGGACTCTCTAAGGTAGTAGCCAGGAGAGGACTTGTGGCACTGAGCGCTCATGTAGCTGATGGGTCAACTGGGTTGGAGTTTAAAACTAATGTTGCTTCCCCATCCTAAATGCAGCTGTTGCTTGGGTGCACGTGCCTGCAGTAAGAAAGTGACATTTGAGAGCTCTGGAGACTCAACATCACTGTTCATCTGTTGGACTGAAGAGTTTAGGGATTGAACTTTATTTTTTTTTTTTTCCTCTCCAGAAATTCTGTTTTTGAGATCAGTATCACATGGCACGCAGGGAGTTACAGGTGCATGACACTGCTCTATCCCCTTAGCAACTGGGATGGCACAAGTACCATTAGGTTTGACTTGATTAAAACTGCAGATAATAGCACTATGTCTTCTCTTGCAAATGGGAATCATATGGGGTTTACATTGTATAAAACAGAGGGATGGTAGCTAATGCTTTAAAAAAAAGTCATGAGGCCATCACCAGTCATTTGTTACAATCATTTGGGGGTGATAAACGAGTAGAGTAGAAATGAAGGGTGACAATTGGTGAACAGGTTTTGGCAGCGAGACAGCAAATAAATAGGAGGGAATGAGTCATTTCAGGAAAGCTGTGTGAGAACATTGAGTGATTGGGTTATTTTCCCTAGCATATCTATTTAAATATATATATATATTTATAAAATTAACGTTAGGTTAGATTTATTAGTCTCCAAATCGGGAATGGTTGTATTTTAAAATGTCCTTTGCAACTTGTGTTAGATCATCCAGGAGGGAGAATAAATAATGCTTATAACTGACAGCTAGAAAACAGATCCCTTGAGACCTGACCTCACACTCTTGTGCCTCTGTCTCCCCATCTATAAAATGGGATTGATGCATTTTGCAAATGCTGGGGTTTTCTTGAGATTGAGTTCATTTGGGGGGGGGGGGGGGGGGCGGGGCATGGACTAGAAGACAGAAGAAACACAGGCTCAGACTTGGAATCTGGACTATATCTGCTGAATTAGAGCAATACAGCTTTGTGCCTGGTATTTGCAAATGGGAAGTGTATCTGAATGTGCCTGTTAATTTAGCAGGGCTTTGGTAAATTGTTTCATATTTGATTTGAGGAGCAGAGGAGTTGGCTATAAAACTGCTGAGAATTCACTGATTTAAATCCCTCGAAATAGTACAGCAATTTTCTGAACATCTTGTGCAAATAAACAGCACAGCTCTTCCCTCTTCTTGGGATATTGCTTTATTTTGGGAATGGCCCTGATGGCACCCTGCTGTCAAGTCTGCCAGTGGTGCTGAGATGGGTTTGTGTCCCAGCTTCACGATAACAAAGTTCCTGGCCCTCTCTCCTCAAGCTTATGCTCACCAGGTTAGGTATAAACACAGCATTCTCTCTCCTTGTACTGAAAAACACACCAGAAAATAGAAATGCTGTATATGCATTTTAATATCTTTGTGACCAGTAAGAATTGTTACGTATCTGCTCTTTTTGGATGTCTGTTAAGAGGCTCAGGGGCAATTCCTCAAAGGTCTGAACTTCTGCAGCTCTGCTGGAGTGAGAAGTGAGCCAGGAAACCATGCCTGGTCTCCAAACTTCTGTCTCTTCTTCTTGAAGCAAAAGCTTTGTGCAATGATGTTGTACAGTCCCACATCTGTGTTTTGCAGTCCCTGTTACGACCAAGCTAGGAGCTGTGCTGTCATTGTTCTCTGTCTTGTGGTGCTTGTGCAACGTTGTCTTTGCAGTTCCTGCAAAATTCTTCATCATTTTAATTTGTTTTAGGATTAGAAACCTTTCTATTCTTAGCATCTAGTTATAACTGCTTTCTAGAAGAGCTTTGAAGATTACAATTGAAGACAATTAGTAGGTTTTATAACAGCTGCCTTCCAAATCTGTAGTTGTTGTCATGCAGATTTACTTGGTAAACTGGAGACCTGTTCCTGCTCCAGGAAAGACAAGACCCCCGTTGGCTTTAATTATATGTAGCACTTTTGTGGAGGGTTAATACTTGTAGTTAGAAGTGGACGACCATCCTTTCCTGTCTCCATATATAGAAGTTGCTACAGAAAAGGTGAAGTAAACTGTTTTTCACGTTGGGGGTGAAGACAAAAAGTAATTGTGGCGAGGGAATTTTCAACCAGACAATAGGAAAGCTTTGCAATGGCCGAGGGTTAGCTTGGAAGACGTTGGAATTGCCGAGGGGTAAGGTGATCTCTCCCTTGTCAGGGCTTTCTCCAAGCGGGTGGTTGTACGTGGCAGGAGTGGTTCAAGCAAAGTGCCTCTGCCTCCCTGCAGGAGCTCTCAGTGCCACTTCCAGATCTGTGGTCTCTGATTCTCCCAGACCACAGCTTTGTTTCTTCCTCTCCTTCATTTTTCTCCATTTAGAGCAGCAGTTCCCACATGCTTAGTTTGGAGCTGCTGTCCCAGATGTCCCACTGAGGTTTCCCATTTCTGTGGCTGGGTTTATTAGCTGAAATATGGCGACACAGCTGGTCCCATAACTGTGCTTATTGCTTGGGATTTTTTTCTCACTTTGCAGCTTTTTATAAAGATAGTGCATATGGCTTTCCTCTCCAAGGAGCAGTGCTATTTCCAAACTTTTCTCATGTGAATACTGTGTATTTCTAAAGGCAGGCTTTCTCCCTTCCCCCACCAGCCCTGCAGTTGTGGCTTTTCCTGTCTCCTGTGCCGTTCGCCCGCTGAAGATGCACTAGAGCTAAGTCCAGTGAAGCAGTCATGAGTCTGGATCGTGCATCCTGTGAGATGCAATTGCCAATAATGCTGAGCCTTTGTGTAACTAATACTTTATGGTATCGATACTAGCTCACTTCATGTCTGTGGCTTTTCCTGGGTTGTCTGAAAGTAGTAATTTTTGTATTAGAACCAGTTTGTCAAATTGTCATGGAAGGTCTGCCACGTAGCTCTCACCTCCCATGTAGTAACATCAGTGCTGACCTCCTCTAGCTATTCAGAGGCAGTGATTTTCTGTCATATGATACCAGGACGCAATCAGCAAGATGGAAAGGCTAGAATCAAGAGCTCTCCAGGGTGCACTGCCTTAATAGGATTTTAAGAAAACATCTGTAAGACAGTCCCCTCAGAAGTAAACTGCATAACATGTCCCTGTTTTGCCAGTGAACTACAGGCTGCAGCCCTTTGCTGGTTAGCGAGTGCCTGTACCCTTTGTCAGCTCCAGTCTGGTCCCAGGTAGAGAGGTCTCTCACTTAGTGTAACTTTGGGGAGGGAAACATGTCGGCTTTTAGTATGGTCAGTGCAACTGTCTGTTTTATTTTTTTCCCCAACTTTGCTGTTCATCAGATCTGACCTGGGCAAGTGAGCTTCAGGCTTGAAACCTGGCCTGACACTGTGGAGACGTTTTTGGCCTGTAACCCCAAGAAACACCAAGCCAAGTGCAGTGGAACTCTTCTGCCTTCCAGTGGTCTGTTAGCTCATGGGCATTTAGCAACCCAAATGATCATGTGTGTGTTGCATCCCTAGTGTGATCACATTGGCTTTGGCAGAGAAAGTCAATACATTTCTCTTGTCCATGCCCTTAGCCTGAATATGTTTTGAAATATATCTTAAATATAACTTTTTCTGAAGGAAGGAGAGCTGAGAAGCAGTTGCCTTTGCCTGTCTAGTGCCACTCTGCAGTCCTAGTTGCAAAACAGCCTGGCCTCTCACATAGACTGAAGACCCCAGAGGGGCTCCACTGCTGATAGTTTTGCTGCCTGCTGGCTTTCTTGTGTCTCACCTGAGAAACTCCACTGCCTGCACTGATTCTGTTTTGACTAGATCAGCTGATACGAGCTTTGGGGCTCTTTTCCCAAGGACATAGAGGGTGATCTGGGATGGCAAAGGGGCACAGGAGGACAGTGGCTGAGGTAGCTGCTGCCTCTGTTGGTTTGGTGGAAGCAGCCAATGCTCTGTGACATTTGCTGACAAAAGCGTGCAAAACTCTAGGAGTGTCAGAGGTACGTGGCTAAAAGGTACCATGCAAAAGATTCAAGTCCTGTGTGGCTAATGCTTAAATGTGTTGTCTTAAAGCTCTGGTGACCTGCCAGCCGGATGAATTCCAGTGTGGCGATGGGACCTGTATCCATGGAGCAAAGCAATGTGACAAGGTGCATGACTGTCCTGACAACAGCGACGAGGCAGGCTGTGTCCAAGGTAGGTACAGACAGCTCTGCACTCCTCGTGCTCCATGGTGTAAGCCTGAGAGAGCTGCGTAGCCATTGGAAAGGGAGTAGGCCTGTGCTGCTCCTCTGGGCCATGGCAGGCTGCTTCCCGTAGAGAGTTTTAAGCCGTTCTGGCAGTGGGGTTGCTTGGGAGAGATGATTGTGCTGACCAGGCAGACTGCATGACTTGAAAAGTTCCTTGCGTGATACTCAGGCTTGATGTTAATTTGCTTAATACCATCCCATTTCTGCTAATGACACCCTCTTGAAGCTTTATGTCAGGCTTTTTGTTGTCATGAGCCTCATCTAACTTAGTTGCTTTCCTCTCTTGCCCGACACGACAGAGTCAGCATGTGAAAGTCCCAGCAAGTTTCAGTGTAAGAGTGGAGAGTGCATTGACGGAGGCAAAGTGTGCGATTCACATAGAGACTGCAGGGACTGGTCTGACGAGCCTCTGAAAGAATGTGGTACAGTACTTGCCTTCTACGTGTTGCTCCTGTTGTAACCGCTTCCCCTCTCCTCCATCTGGTGCTCACAGCTTTGAGCGTAACCACATGTAGCTGCTAATGCTATTTCTCACTCTGCTCCTCTTTCCTTGCCTTTATTCTCTCATCACCCTTCATATGAATATAATTAGTAGCCTAGTCTGATCATCCGTAAGTTTGAACTGTGCCCTTCTCAGCTCAGCTTTTATTCTTGGAGGGATGTATGAACTGAGCACGGGACTAGGAACCAGGAATTCCCCTTCTCCCCACAGCACAGACCAGTTTATTTAGCCTCATTGCCTAAATTATCTTTGAGTTGTAAGATGATGGTAACATCATAAAAATTTAGTATTGGGAACATGCTTTGAAGGTGAAAACACAGAGTGGCAGCAATCACTGAGAGATGACTTCAGCCATTTCTGGGTTTTACATGTTGTTGCTGCTTCCCTTAGAAATGGCAGCAGGTTGCTCTCTGCAGCATCCTGCTAGCTCTGGGCTAGCGAGAATGCGCAAGCCACAAGAGCCAGGTCTGCATCTGGGCTGTCAGAGTCAGCAGAACGGAAAGCGCAGGCCATAGAGCTGTGCCGCTCTCCCTAGGGCAGCCCTTCTCTGACCTTTCCCACTGGGCATTGTGGGCACCAGGCACCAGCCCCAATCTGGAGCATTACTGAAACACATTTGGTTTTTTTCCCCAGTGCAGAAACATCGCAGACAAGCATCCCTTTCCATGACATCATGAAGCACCAGTAGCATGGAGCTCAGTGCCTGCCTCTTAAATAACTCACATTCAGGAAGAACTGTCAGTCTCCTCTGTATCAGACAAGAAGTGTGTGTGCATGCCTAGTGAGGATGCTCTTACCTTGTGCTTTCAGTATGCCCTTGCTTTCTTCCACACTAATCCACATCTCCCTGTCTTTCTGAGTGGGTGTTGCAACTTGTCTGTCTGTGGAGGTCTCCCAACAAAGCTGGCAGCCCAGTTTGTCTTAGGAGACTGGGCAGTGGCACAGCACAGCTGGGCTTGGTGCTCAGCCATACATTGGTGCCATGGCTGACTTGGTGCAGTCCCAAGCTGGCAGTGAAGTGTTGTCTGAGTTAGGAAGCTGAGCAGAGAATAGCCCCCAAAGGAAACATGTTTCTTTAAGAGTGCAGAATGATGTAGACTGCTGTGAATGCAACTCCCACGCACACGTAATCCATGCAGAAGGCAGGAGGTGCAGGACATGCTCCTCATCTTGGTGTGTCTGTGCTAGACAAGGCAGTGCCCTCTGAGATTCCCCAGAAAAGCATGACAGAAGACAGAATATCACTTCTCTTACTTTAGGCAGGCAGTGAATATACTGCTGAAGTTTGAGTAATGGGCAGCAGCTGCCCAGCAGAAAGAGAACAGGCTAACGTCTCTGCCTGGCTCCTCCTCAGCTCCTATTGAGAAGTGCAGCAAGTGAACCAGCACTTGATTTACAGTCTCTAAATCCATTCCACAAAGCATGTCTGAAACCATGGGAATCATCTGAGTGACGGTTTGCTTGGTAGTCGAAACAGCCTTTGTAGTATTTTGCAGAGAGCAGTTGTGCATGTTTATGACCCAGTTTGCTAGAGGCCTATGCAAGTGTAGAAATAGGTGATCTCCATTAATAAACATCATTGAACAGTGACAACGCACAGTGTGACTCTGTGGACACCTTCTTGGAGCCTAGTGAACTTGCTCTATTAATAATGTATTGATATCTATATGCGTGTGTCTTTGATAGGAAGGTGAAAGCATCCCAGAGCCGAGATGGAGTTCCTTCTGGCATGGTATTTTCCTAGTCTTACTGACTTAATTGGCTTGTGGTTGTTTTCATTTTCTTCCAAGAGCACTGGTTTAATGGCTCTGCTGTAGTGCTCACCTGCAGTGTGCAAGGAAGCAAGGAGTAAAAGATAATGAAAAATTTGCCTTTAAATTGCATTATAGATTGAAGTAAATCAGTTTTGCTTGTTCTAGTGAGCTTGCTATCCCTGAAATCGCACAGCTTCTGTTCAGCAGTCTTACTTAGGGAGAGGATTTTCTCTTCACCCTGTATAGGTTAATTACAACAAGAAGTATTATTTCTGACAGGAAACCAGCTTTCTTCAACCTCTTATTCAGTTCTAGTTACAAGGATCCATTTAGTCTGTTTTTCATTTCAGCACTTGAAAGCAGGATCAGCGAGGTGGCCTTGGATTAGACAGAGACCCAGGAGAGGAAGGGGGGCTGTTGCTTCATAAGTTGCACACTTGGGCTGATGCAGACTGCCAGCAGAGACTGTTGGGTGGGAGGTGTTTGTGGGAGGACTGTATCTCAGTGCTAATGGAGTATCTCTTGACAGACTGTACTTTGGTGTTTTCTGGAATTTTCACATAGATCATTCCTTGGAGCTAGATGGGAAAATAGTACAGTATTTCAAAATAGCTGGCCCCTGGGAGATGAGACTCCCCCAACATGAATTATTAAAGCTCAGAGAGACTGTTCAGAAAAGTCAACATGAACCAGCGCATGGGGAAGGAGGAGTCTCCTGGAGAGAGCCCTTAGGTCCCTTGGAAGTTTCTCACATGTGGCAGAACATGCTCAAAGCAGCAGCTCTCTGATGGGATGAGATGCAGAGATGCAAATACGCTGTATCCCCAGGGCTCCCTGTTCATTTAGCCACTAGCTTTCAGTCTAAATGATCCTACAGTGTTGGTTTGGAATAATAAAGAGCAAGAAAGTGATTTGGTGGTGGCTTCCTATCTGTGAAGTCACTCCTGTGCTCTATGGGGCAAGCACCTGGCTACCAAAAGCTGATAGATATGGGAAAATTTCTGAGGACCTCTCTTAATTTTATTCAGTCTTACAACGAAAAGCCCTCCTTTGTCATAGATAATCTGTATATCCCTTCCAGGTATTAATGAATGCTCTATGAACAACGGTGGTTGCTCACACATATGCAAAGACTTGAAGATTGGTTATGAATGTGAATGCCCACCCGGATACAAGCTTCTGGATAAAAAAACGTGTGGAGGTAATTTACATGCAAACAGCAGTCCCTTGTGTTTCACCATACAGAGATGTGATTATAGTCACTTCAGCATTGCTCCATCACAGATGGTTTGATTTCAAGTTATTGATGGGTTTCAAACACTCCTTTCAGACATAGATGAATGTGAGAATCCAGACGCTTGTAGCCAGATCTGCATTAATTACAAGGGGGATTACAAATGCGAGTGCTACGAGGGATATGAGATGGACACCCTGTCCAAGAACTGCAAAGCTGTAGGTAAGACAATGCCACAGGCACTTAAACTCTGCTTGCTCAACATCACAACTCCGATAAGAAAACATGCTTGCAGGGCTGAGGCTAGGGGAACAGAAACAAAAGGAAACTAGCAAGCAAAGGCATTTCATTTCGAGCAGCACAGAACTGCTGCAGTGATAGCAGATGCGTCTCTAGGCAAGAACTACTTACCATGCAGATTAGAATATTTTAACAGTGTACAGAGCAAGATTACAGTCACTAGTTGGCTGTTTGAAGCTGAAACCAGAAAAGAAAGCCTCTTGACAGGTGTTATTAAAAACAGTGCAGCAAAAACTCTTAGTGGTAGTAGTATTAAAAGCAAGAAAACATCCCAATTAAAGCACGGTAGGTTAGCCACCTCTCCACCCTCCCAGCCTCTTACACAAATCCAACGTGAACACCAGCAGTTTGATCAACCTTATTGCAAAAATGCATGTTCATGGCAGAGGGATGGAAAGTTGAATGGTGCAAGATGGACCATTAGCTATGCTGGGGGTTTCTTTAATGGAAATAGTGGGTCCCTTGGGGAAGGGTGAGTTACCTGCAATATAAAGTTGCTTCTTTAGTGTTACCCTGCATATCCATGTGGCCTCTTTCTTCCCAGGTTCTATATGGTATGCACAGTGTCCTGCTGTCCTCATAAAGTCTGTTAGTCTCACACCTGAGTTAGGACTGATTCAAATCCTGGGACACTGATCTGTTTGTTGGTTAGAAAACTCTGTTGTGCCCAAGAGTCTGTGCTGAGACCCCTGCAGCATGATGTATTCCAGAGATAAAACCTTGTCCCAGGTCTTCCCTTTCAGCATCATGTTCCTCAGTCCCCTTTTGCCCTTCCCCGTGGAAGGACGCTCTTCGCTAGGATCTTCTACTAACCACTGTTGGAGACAAACCAGTCTAACCCACTAAAGCTTGTTCTGGGCCTCCCATCCTGTCCCTACCTCAAACAGGGAGGCGCACCAAGAGCGAACTAAAACTTTAGCTGTTTGACTCGCAGCTTATTTTAGTGACACTTAAGAACGCAGAGAATCACGTGCTGTGCTACTTGCAGAAGGCAAGGACGTGCACCTCTTGGTCTGAGCCTAGAGACATAGATGTCTGCCTTCTACAGTAGGAAACTGGCCTCCATGGGGCCCACTGTGAAGAACCGTGGAGGCTAAGGTGCTGGCTAAGGTCTTCTAAGCAAAATAACTGTTGGGTTTCTATGTGTCCTGCTCTCCTGTCTTTTGGAAAATTCAGGTGGGCTTTATGCTTCTTGAGAGGCACTGGCCTGAAATGACAACTGCAGTAGCAGTATCACCAGCACCCAGGCTGCAGGCTCTGGCCCCACAAAAAAGAGATGTGAACTGCCTGAGCCCAAGTGCTCAGGTGGAGTATGTGAGTTATGCATGTACGTGACAGTCTAAAATTCCTCCCTGGCAACCAGTCCTGGCTTTGCTGGATTCAATGTGGCTTTGTCATGCCTCAAGTCTGGCTGCCTCCCTTCCCTCCAGCCAGCCCAGAGGGCTGTCTCTTCCTTGTGCTGGCCATGAGTCACCAAAATCTGGCCCGTGTATTTTGTATCTAACACGTGTAATTGAAGGTGACGACACTCCCCAGAGTTCTGCTTGTAGCTTAGCAGAATGGGCAGACCAAGAGCCAGTGTGCATCTAGTAACCACAGAGGTGCTGCGGTCCTCCATGTCCATGTGTGATAGCTCTGCCTCTGGAAGCCATTTACACTTGCTTCTGGTGTGGTGTAAAGCTTCCTTACAAAGCAGAACTATCAGTGACTGATAGTTCTGTTGTTGTTTGAGAAATTAAAGCTGAATCGAGCCCTTGGGGTCAGCTGCTAAAATGACAAATGCCCTTATTTCCTGTGGTAGGCAAGAGTCCATACCTGATCTTCACCAATCGCCATGAGGTCCGTAAGATAGACCTGGTGAAAAGGGACTACTCTCGCATCATTCCCATGCTGAAGAATGTCGTGGCGCTGGACGTGGAGGTGGCAACAAACAGAATATATTGGTGTGATTTGTTCTACCGAAAAATCTACAGGTAATGGGCAAGAGAGGATGTGTTTTGGTACCTTTCCAAAGCTATGGTTCAATCTGTACCCCTTAAGGACAATCTGCAGGGAACAATGCAGGGTACAGGGAACCCGAGGGCTTTTCTTCCCTTACTGGATTACCTGGTGTGGCCAAGACTTTGTAAGCTTTTTCAGAAATTGATGAAGAAATCAGGGGCTTGTGCAGTTATCTGTTTTGATAATACAGGAAGGCTTTTCATCAATAATAGATCCTGCTGCATTTGTGCAATTACATGTAGACTCTTGTTTACTGAATCATAACATTGCTAAGCAATGCTGCATGAGACTGCTGCTGTTCTGTGTGCTTGCTGTACATAAAACCACCAAGGACTTAGCATCTGAAAGCACAAAGGAGGCAAATCGTCAGAGCAAGGAGGTAGCAACACAGATACTAGCTGCCCACTGTAGTCTCTGGTAGAATGGATTTAAATTCATACCACTTGACCACAGTACACATTCTGTAATTCTTACTCTCCCTCCTTCAGCTGTTTTTATGGCATCCATCACAGTATTATGTACCAGGGCTTGTGAGTGTGCCTAGTCAAAAATGCATTTAATTCATGCACTGAAAATCCCCCATGGTATATTCTGATTTGCATAGCTATTGCACCCTATTGCAGCTTCTACAGTGATTTGTTCTGGATTTTAGCTAATGATCAGGCAGAGGGTGCTTGGTTTCAGTGTGTGGGAGCCAAGACAGGGTTTCTGCAGGCTGTGGTAGCTCCCATGTCACTGGCAGGGAAATTTGCCCAGGCTGTGCTGAGTGTTAAGCACTCAAGTAGCTAGGCAGGTACCCCGAGCATGCCTGTGGGGCTCTGAAAATGGGGAGATGGTTCAGAAGAAAGCTAGCAGCTTTCACTGTGTCTGATTCTGTAGGCACAGGCAGGGGTGGGAAAGGGCTTCATATTCAGATGCAGAGAATTATTCAAGACACACTGCTCCTTCTGCAGCTCTCTGACACTGAATGCCCTGGGGCGCTGGGGGCACCTGAACAGTTTTCATACCCTGAACATGGCTATACCAACCCTTTTTCTTTTTCCAAACAGCAGAATTTTTCTCTTTCTTACTCCTGCTTGCATTAGCTTTGTTTTAAGTCCCACCTTTTCTGCAGAGCAAGCTATGCAATCATAACTTAACAATTAATGTGCCTGTTTAAGATATTGCTGCTATCACTAATATCAAACACTTCTAAACAAAAGGCCACCATGTCCCTCCAGCAGAAGAAGGACTCCACCTGCAGGAGTCCTCTGGGGAAAAGCAGTGTATAGTTGAATGGCTATCGCAAGGTGAAAACTATGGTACAGGAAGTAATTGCTGGCAAGAGATCCCATCTTTCCTAATGCTCACCTCACTTGCCTTTCCAGACCCTCTCCTATTGAAGTGATGTGCCCGTTGGGGTGTCAGAAGATACTTTACAGTATTTAGTTACTGGGATAATTGAAATGTCACCTGTATTCCAGCCCTCCCATTCTGAAAGCTGGAGGAGCCTCTCTTGGCCTCCCCACCAGTGCACTGAGTCACACTGAGGGTACAGCGCAGCAGCTCACTGCAGTGGTGGATGGGAAGTGTTGAACACAGCTGTTTCACTGGGGAGGAATTAACTAACCTGGAGTTGTGTAGTTAGAACATGTGGTGCTTGTCAGACTAAAATAACAGAGTCTTGGGAGCATTGTCAGATGCCCTGCAGAACCCTGATGATACCATTCATTTGGTGCTGGGTCAGAGAGAAACCAAAACCATTGCTTGTAGTGAAGATGCAGTAGCACGCTGTTAATCCAGGCTGACTCTGTATAGCCATTCCAGCCTGGGCCGTGGGCCATAAAACGATGTCAAAAATTCCTGGGTTTGGACATTTGTTTCTAAGTCTCTGATCTGATAATTGAGAGCTCAGCTCCCGTGTGACATACCTTTTCATTCCATGCCAAAGGCAGGATGGGCAGTGAACAGGAGATGTAAACCATCTTGCATTTTCATATGTTCGGAGCAGGGGAGGAAACTTTCTGCTGTTTTGTAACTTTTTAAGATGTACCAAGTTATTCTAAGAGCCAGACTAAGCTCTTAGAAACACTGATGCCAACTCAGAGTAACTCCATTTCAGTTCACTCAGTGCAGTTGATATTGGTGCAGGTGCAACAGAGCAGAATCAGCCTGTGTGCTTGTAGGAGCAACATTGAGTTATTTATGAAACATCCATGTGGAGTTTGCTGCCTTTCAGTAGTGTTTTGAAAGATTTTGAGGCTGCCACTGATATTTAGTGAACATTCTCTTTGTATGTAATGAGATCACTTGCCAAATTAGTACAGCTCCGTTAATTCCTTTGATGAGTCATAATTTGTTACACAGGTCCTAATTCTGCAATACATTTAAGCACATTTATTTGCATGCTAAGTTCAACTCTGTTCAGCAGAGCACTGGAGATTATATTTCTAATGTCCATAAATCCCATGCATCGATGCTATTGAAGTTAACATGCCTGAAGTCAAATGTTTTGCTGAATTGTGCAGTTATAGCAGGAAGCAGGTAGAAAAATGAAGTGACAGTTCCCTATTCTGGAAGTGCCTGCTGTCCAGATATAGGCAAATACAAACAAGTTGTAGGAGAAAGCAGAAGGTTGCAGCATGCAGCCATAAGGGTTTGTATGTCAACCATGCTGCCTCATGCGCACTTTCTTTCCATGGGGTTGCAGTGGTGCTAGCTGGCATTCAGCTGTCTGAGGTCTAACCCCATGCATATGTGCGCGGCCCTCTCTGTGCTGTGTGTCAGCCCAGTGATGAGTCCTGTCTTCACAGTGCCTACATAGACAAAGCGAGTGACACAGCTGAGCAGGTGATTTTGATAGACAGCCAGCTGAACTCTCCTGAAGGATTGGCGATAGACTGGGTTCATAAGAATATCTACTGGACAGACTCCGGAAACAAGACCATCTCAGTGGCCACTGCAGATGGAAGCAGGAGGAGGACACTCTTCAACAGTGACCTCAGTGAGCCAAGAGCCATTGCTGTTGATCCCACACGGAGGTAGGTGTAAAGACCACAAATACTCCCTTCCCCAACAGAGACGTTCCAGTCTTCTTTCTGCCTCTCTTACAAACTTGTGGGTGGTTCTCGTGTCATCAAGACTTCAGATGCCCTTTAAGATGGATAGATCTGTTGAACTTAAATGGGACTGCTGAGATGGTTCAACTAAGTCTTTGCAAAGCCACTGCTGTTAAAGAAAGTTCTGATAATAATGGTCAGGTCATGTGTTCGATGGGCCTGAGCTGGTCCAGGCACATAGGTTGTGCTGGGAAATGAAGTAGTCTGTCTGAGATGTGTATGGGCTACTTGGGTAAGTGAAGTCCACATACCTAGCAGACACACCAGGAGATAGTTTGCATGTGGTTACTAAGGTGAGCTTTTGCATTCTGGTACAAGTTTTGTGGCAGAATACTCTGTGGGACAGTATGTGGCTCCACTATGTGCGTATCAGAATTAACTGAAGTGGCTGAGGGGCTTTTCTATAATAAGGAGAGAACAGTGCACCTCCTACTCCGATTAGTAGTACAGATTTCTTACGCTAGAGTCCAATATACTGTTTTCTTGCATCTGTCTCTTTCAGGTTCATGTACTGGTCTGACTGGGGAGACAAAGCTAAAATCGAGAAAGCTGGCCTGAATGGCGTGGGGCGACAAGTGCTGGTGACTGACAACATTGAGTGGCCAAATGGCATCACACTTGGTAAGTGCCCACGCTAGAGCTACAGCATCCACTGTGGCCGATGTAAATTTATTTTTATTGTTAAATAGGAAAACAAAATAGTAAATGTGCAAAGGCACCTGCACATAAAAATCCTGGAAATACTCTGTCACTTACTGCTCACCAACATGAGTGATTTTAATTCAGTAACAAGCATAGGCAGTAAGTCTTGCCACAGTCAGAACCTCATGCTGCAGGAGCTTTGAGTTGCTTTTAGGTGTGCCTTAAGGCAAAGGGAAACCTGGGGGGAGGATGCAGAGCTGCAACAAGCCTTTGGAAGTCCAGGAAGCATCAGAGGCCTTGGTGCTAGTGCCTCTGGACCTGGACCTGTCTCAGAAGCAGTGTCAAGATACTTCATTGGACTGATAAATGCATGGTACATCAAGGAAAGAGACACAGCCTGCAGAGCCCATTCCCCATCGACATGCCTGCCCAGCCACTCTGGGTGGGGGGCAGCAAGATGGCTCATATCCTGCATCCTGCTGGCTCACAGAGGGCTGTGGTCATTCTCACTGCCACACGAAATTGCAGGAGTGGAAAGGAGGTTTCCTGCCCTCATGGGGCAGCGAGGGACAACCTCCTGTGGCGTTACAGCCGCATGTGTTTAACACCATGCAGATGTGAGGTTCTTTGCTTGGTTTTATATTTGAAAAACCTGGCCGTGACAAGGATGTAGGAGAAAATGCTGCTGCCATTGCATAGTGTTGAAGTGCTACTGCTGTGAACAAATAATGTTATCCTTTAGTAATTAAGAAATTAATTTCTTGACTTGTTTAATTACAGAACTTGTTTTTGTGTTGGCATTCATCCGCTTGCATTCTGTTCAGTGAATCTCATCCAAAATGAGTGAATTTGTTCCAGTAAGAGAAATTCAGTGCTTAGCATTCTAAATAACATGTGGATCCTTCCCTCCCACTCTTAACCTGCACTCTCCCCAAAACCTGGCTCGTTGTGGTAGGAGTGTCCCCACCACCAGTGTTCCCCCAGCCTGCAGCACAAGAAGGGTTTCTGGACCGAGGATTCTTCTTCACTGAAAATGTGTAAATCGCACAGGTCCTTCAGAGAGGTGTTTAATTTGAATCACAGTTGTTGTTCTCCAGCAAGAGGCCAAGGACTGAATAGCCTTGAGAGGGATGAATCTTCTCGCTCAGGCACTGATGGAGTGACTCTGGGAAGCCCAAACTGCTGCTGGCCTGCTCCTCCTGGTAACAAAAGAACCTCATTGTACAAAGCTGTCAGTAAGGCATTCCCTACACACACACACCAGAATGTTCCTCCTTTTTAATCTTATTTATAGGGTCTTATCCCAGCATATCTGGGCACTGATTCAAAATTGGAACTAGTGTTAAAAAAAAAAAGGCCCAATAATAAAGAGATTAGTCATGCTGCCAGCAGGAAAAACATGCTGGGCAAGAGAAAAAGAGTTGCAGGAGCTGTGTGTAATTTTGCTTCCATTGTGTTTCACTTCTCAGATTTGCTGAATCAGCGTCTCTACTGGGTAGACTCCAAATTGCATTCACTGTCCTGCATTGATTTCAATGGCAGCAACAGAAAAGTTCTGATCTCGTCTGTTGATGATCTGAGCCATCCTTTCGGATTAGCAGTGTTTGAGGTAAGAGTCAAAAACGGATGCAGAACAGACTGGAGACTGCAAGAGGTCTCAAAGCTCTTCTTGATTAAAAGCTCTGCCTTTTGCATAGCACAGAAAGCTCAGCGAGGGCGTTTGCTGCTATAGAAACCGATTAACCTGGTGTGGGTTCAGCAGGGAAAATTGTTTTCTGAAGCCCTTAATCAGGAGCAATGCACTGTCTCGTGCTTTTACCTAATGTAGTACCAGTGCATCCATGAGGAGCAGGTGGTGCCCAGCGTAACACCTCCCACACAACTGGAAAATGGGTAATGAGTTTTCCGTGATTTGAATTGAGACAACTGTCCATACAGAGGCCAAAACTATTAGCAAGGGAAGGGAGAAGCCACTTACTATGATGAGCAGGTGGGACAACCATTCACTGAGTGACACTGCAATGCATCTCTCATCTTTTGAAACTCAGACTTTGAGGGGACCTACATGGGCTCAGAGCAACCTCTCAGCCTGCAGTGGAGTACTCGGCTGCTCTCAGCAGCTTTGTTTCACACCATCTTTGCATACCAGTGTTGTATTTTCTGGTGCCAACAGAACCCTCAGAGGAGGATGGCCCCTTAAATTTTGCTGTGTTTGCTAGTTGTTTCTCTTGTCCATCCCAGCATCTGCAGAAGTATCCTCAGAAACGTTTTCATCTGTCTCAGGAGTCTCAAGGCTTCAGCTGGGAGTATTTGTGCCAGCAAGGCACTCGCAGGGCTCCCCCTGCAGTCACTGTGCACCAGTGCATTGCTGAGGTTGGGGACTTGGCATCAAAAAGGTGCTCATTCACCTAGTTCTGAAAGGCTCGGATAATTCTCTTTCAGGCTAAACTTCTCCAGTTATGACACATAAACCCTGCCACACATCAGAGAATCTTCCTGTCCAAAAAAAATATAGCTGTGATCCTACAAAGACATAAGCCTATTTTCACAAAGGCGTTAGGCTTCCAACTCCTACTTGAGTATGTTCCATTGAAAACCCTGTTAGTCTTGTAGATTCGGTACTGTTGTGCTGTTTAGTGTCACACTGTAGCCTTACTAAGAGCAGTGCAGTAATTAATCAAATAGTACCGTTCAGATCCTCAAATGTCATCGAGGAAGAACTAAGACCTGGTGAGATCTGCAGAAATTACTACATAAATGGGCATCCACGTTTCTGCCATTAGTTTATACACAGCTACCCAGTGGCAGGGCCCAGGGCTAATGGCTTCCTTGCAGTTTGTACCTCATGCTAAGCATGCGTTCAAAACTCTGTGTTCCCCATCCTATCTCAGGAGTACTCCAGGGGTATGGAAGACATAATTGAAATCCCTGCTTTGCCCAGGTGGAAGCAGAGAGACACTCCAGCTCTTCTTCCCCTGGTAGAGGACTGCCAAGTATCACTAGCCTCGGGCAGTGAAATCTTCTCTCTCGTAGCTAAGCTCCTTTCTGTGATTATTTAATTTGTTACGGGAACATAAACTTCAACTTTGGCACCTCACTGTAGGTAAGCTACAGCAGAGAAGGGTGTCTGGTTGGCTCCCTGTCAAGGTGTGTGTCACAGCCTCCTTTCTTTTCTTTTCATTTCACTTAACTAGGTTGGCTTTTGACTCAGCAAAACACTCTTCCTTAAACCCCTTATTCCTCCCATGCAATGTGTGTGATATCTAGGCATCTAACTTGGGCATAGGTTTCCCCAAGACATTGCTGCTCTTTAGTTTTATCCTCATCAGCAATGTTCGGAAGGATCTCTTGGGTTGTTTAACCTCTGTACACCCTTCCTCATCTGAATGGCTGGTTAGAATAACAGGCAACCCTTTTGCTTTTGATAATTTGCCCTTGTTCTCCAGCAGTGTGATTTTCCTTACTGAAATGTATGTGGGTTTTAGCAGCAGCAGCATACGTAGGTGACCAAGCAACTAAATGCTGTTTGATAACTGCAATTTCTGTGTACTTCCTTGACCAGTTATTTTGTATCTTCAATCATAGTATGCCGTGCAAAAGATATTAATAAAAAGAGAAATAGATACTCATCTTCCAGGTGTGCTGTAGGCACTGTCCTCTTCATAGATACCTGCTTAATGCAGGTCTTGTCTTTGGAAATGAAAAAAAATCAGCAGAGATAACAAAAGTTTCTAGTATGGCCCTTTGGTTCTGCTCATGATCCACCCTGTCTTCAAAAAAAATGGTTCAGAAACAGAATGGATACAACTCTTCTGTACTTAACCAAATTCCTGCTCCCTTGTCTCAGTCTCACAGCTACTCAGAATTAGTAAGCACTTTATAAACATGTAGGATTGCTGTGCTTTTAAACATTAGAAATGACAGTGTCCAAAAAAAAAAAGAAAAAAGCTGCAGATAGAAGTAGCATGAACCGAAGGTGCCCCAAGGTAGGAACACAGTGCATTGACTTTGTGATTACAAGAGTTTAATCCAACTTGAGTTAGTTTTGAGCAGGGCCAGGTCAGAAATCCCATGCATTTCCTGCAGGACAGAGTGTTCTGGACTGACCTGGAGAATGAAGCAATCTTCAGCGCAAACAGGCTGAATGGCTTGGACATCTCCATTTTGGCAGAAAATCTCAATAATCCTCATGACATCGTGGTATTTCATGAATTAAAGCAGCCCAAAGGTAAGACATGTCCTTGGTGTATCATGGTCCTAAATCAGGTTTATTTAGTTAGTAAATGAAATGCTTCCTGATGGTTCTTGATGAGAGAGAAAGCACAGGTAATAATGTGAAATCAATGCCTAATGTTTGAAGTTTCTGCCTAATTAATTCAGCAACAGCATTTATTGAAAAGTCTGCAATTTGTTAATACATGTTTAATTAGCATCTCTGATAACAGTGAGTTACTCTCGTCACTCTGATGCTTGCCATTCATCATATATTAGGCAGTTTTTATAGTAGTCTGTAAGGTTTCACTCCAAACTGTAAAGATGTTTAAGCAGCCCGATTAATTGATGTAGGGAGTGGAAGAGAGTCATCTTAGAGGACCTGGTATTTCTTTGCCAAGAACAGGAAATAAATAATTAGAAAAACAACTTGTCTTTTCTTCCATCCTTGAACAGCTCCAGACGCCTGTGAGCTCAGCCCCCAACCAAATGGAGGCTGCGAGTATTTGTGTCTTCCTGCACCTCAGATCTCTCCCCATTCTCCCAAGTATACATGTGCCTGTCCTGACAATATGTGGCTGGGTCCTGACATGAAAAAATGCTACAAAGGTAAATACAAACAAGTTGCTGTTTTGCTATTCCAACAAAATCATACTTAGAGTGAATGTGTTTCCTGATGGTGGAACACAAACACTAGCTTTTTATTCCACATACTTGCTGCCTTCTGAACACAGCATTGTGGTGTCCTTTATTGAAAACCTGCTTATTTCTGAAATAGATACAGAAAAAGATACAGCAGGAAGAGGAAAAAAGGGATAAGGCCCAGCACTAAAAGTGTGAATGGTCAATAAATCATTAAAATTTGACACGTTATTGGCCTGTAGATACTGGATCTGGAGAGGCCACAGTCATTGCTGATAATATCCTGAAGAGACGGGTGGTTTCAATGTAGTTTTCCCTAACATGCAAGTAGTGCCTGGTATAAATTCAGTATCTTCTGAGGTACTGAAAAAAACCCCAAGTTTTTGAACTTCTTAACTACCTTCCATCCAGAGTGCTTTATTACTATTAATAAATAGAGCTTGACTTCAGGGAATAATTTCTGTAGCTTTAGGCTAGTCTGACTACCTGGTAAATAGAACTGGAATTTGTTTTCTGCTTCTAATCAGTAAACATAACAATCCTCCCCAGATTTATATCACCATTTGTGATTTGCTTTGTGTACTCACTTTTACCAAATTTCATGTTTGCTCTTGCTTTTCAGAGCTTCCAACTACTTCAACTACTGTACTGGTTTCTACAACCGCAGCATCCCGTACTGCCGGTACCACAACCATCACAACCGTAATTGGCAGTGCCAATAACACCACTGAAGTCGTCCCCAAAGCTGTATCAGAAGCTACGATTACCACCCCAGGTTTTCATTTACCTTCCACCACATCCATCCTTATAGATTCTGAGATGACCACTGGAAACAGCAATTTATCACAGCACTGTAAGAGAATGAGATTCCTCTTTTCTTTTTCTATATACACCATATGACAAAAACAGAGTTGTTTTTGAGTTGTAAGCAGGTTAGATGCAGGCACATCCTGTTGCATAGCAGGAGAAATCAGGTGCTCTTTCTGCAGACACCTCTGTTACGATGGCTGATGCGATTCCAGCCACTCAGGATGTTAAGGAACTTACGTCAGATTTTCATCCAATACACATAAAGCTGACTCTACAGATGAGGCCCTGAGAGTTCATACTAGTCCTTGCCTTGTGCCTAATACTAGTTAATCCCAGCTTCAGTGCTGTTTGTAGTGCTGCGTACCATAACATGGATGATTCTACAGGCGCTTCACCTATTTCAATTGTTTAATTATTAATGGGATCCAGCCCAAGTTGTGGGTGAAAAGTGCCTCCTGTCCAGCTTTAGCCCTGCTGGGTTTTTGGGATTGTACAGCCCAAGACAAGCTGCATCTGTTTTGTGTGGCTGTGCTCTGCATGTTAACGTGGCCTGATCCATGACATATGTTTGAAGTTTTGCATTACATGTTGGAAAAGTATCCCAATGGAGAGCACTAAAAGGCTTTCCTCAAGTTCACCCCACATGAGTGAGTAATGAAACACCAACCTACCATCTCAGGGGTAACAGATAATCCCTCTAGATTGTGCTGCCAAGGCAAAGCAGAAAAGCTGAACTGCTTTTCCAAAAAACATTCTAATCCAGAGGGAAGACTTTACTCTACACGACTGTCATTCAGGACCTCAAACAGATCTAGATTGCTTTAAAAACAAGAAAATGGGGTTTTTTTCCCTAAATGTTTCACTGAGCAGAATAGGTAGTTTCCATTGCATCTGGAAAGCAAAAATAAACCATCTCTGTTTGACTGGGGTGCCTGTTTGTAGTAATAGTGATGCAGTGCACTCTCTACTGCATATGGGAAAGCAGAATCCAATTTCTAAAATTTATTCTTCTAAGTTATTTGTGCAAAAGTCTTTCAAGTGCAATAATTAACTTTTTAATAAGCCATGGAAGCAAGGTACTTTAATTGTCCACGTTTGAAATAGTCTGGCTTATTATTAAGTAAATAACTGTATAATACTTCCCTGTTACCTGCCACAGGGAAGTATATAAAAGCGTGAATTGCCGTTTAAGTTCCATGAATTGGTGTATCAAAAGACAAACTACAGCTAGTTCCCCCTCTCTCAATGTCTGATATTTTAGCAAAAATATTCTGTGCTGATCGCCTATTGTAAGAGCTCAGAGCAAACAATTTTAAGTATGTAACTTGAAAGGTATATTATTATTTTTCCCTGTAATTGTTTTTTTCTCTTCTAAGTACAATATGAGTTTTGGGGTCATTCTTGCATGCTGAGGCAGACTGCAGCAATGAGTGATATATGTGTAGGCTAACTCCTTAGCTGTAAATAAAAAAAAAAACTAATTAAAAATAAAAGCCGTGCAGATGGCTTTGAACTACATTCTTCTTCTGACAGCTCAATAAATCATTAGTTGTGTCAGTACTAGAAAGTGTTCTACTGTGGATTTTCAAGAGCACTGTTCACCATCCCCTGATCCATGCATGGAATTTCCATTAAATGTCACGTTTTTTAAAACTGGCCTCTGTTTTTGTGCTTGAAAATTAGAGGCACAAGTACAGTCACTTACTCATTTCTGGTTAGAGCTTCTCTATCTGATACTTCCCTCAACTGGCCACACTCTCCTGGTGGGTAGTTTGCAATCCTGTGAAGGCAGTAGCACTTCATGGCCAGGCTCTTTATCCTTCCTGAGAAGAAATAGCTCAGCTTAGCCCAGATTTCTCTGTACGTGTTTTTTATCTTCTCCATAATAATTTTATTACAAAACTTCTCATAAACTCTTTGATTACAAAAGCTTTCTGATGGGCAGAACAACATGGTTACTAACATAAAACATTCTTTAGATGTGGCTTTAAAACCAGCAAATGACTTAAATGATGAGAACAACTTCTGTAATTACAGATGCAAATAATGACCAAGGCTTTGATTCAACTGTGACAGCAGCTGTTATTGGAATTGTCATTCCTGTCGGTAAGCTGATTTAACCTTTGAAGGAGATCATACCAAAATGTTAGTATAAAGACACTCTTCTGACTTTCAAGGTTGGGGTGGGAAAGAGTACAGGAACTGTTGAAATGGGGAAAAGTAGTCTGGCTTCAAGAAAATTGTACAAGGATGGATACCTACATGGGAACATGCCAGCAAATTCATGCCCTCCCCACGAAACTGGCTAACAGCCCTTTCTTTCCCCTTCCCTCAGTGGTCATTGGCTTGCTGTGTATGGGGGGATACCTCATCTGGAGAAACTGGAAACGGAAGAATACAAAAAGCATGAATTTTGATAATCCAGTGTACAGGAAGACAACAGAAGAGGAAGATGAAGATGAAATCCACATCGGGCGGACTGCCCAAATTGGACATGTCTACCCAGCAGTAAGTATCTGAGGAAAGTGCTGACAGAGAAAATTAATTTTGTTGAGAGTTTTGATACAGAATTATCTCCAGCCAATTACAGCGTTGGTTATTTGCCATATAATGACAAAAAACAGAACTTCTTCAATAATAATTGAATAGGCAGAAGCCTCAACTTCTAGGCAGCTCGTGCAGTTGTGTTAGAATGTAGTGGTCTATATAAGATACTCTGTTCAAATGAAGAATAATTGTCCTAATCGATGACACCTAGTAAGCTAGCAAGTGTAAAGCTAGCTATCTCATGAGCTCAGTATGTGACAGCTGATTATTTATCCTCTACTGGATTCCATGTTGCTGTGCTTAGACTGCTACCAAGTGTCTAAACTTGTCTTAAGGATAACTTGAGTTTCTCTACAAGCCAGGGAGAATATTTTCTGTATAATATAGCAGTGTAAGGAAGAGCCAGATTCCTCACAGGGAGGAGTGAATGAGGTTCTGCAAGAAGTTAAGGAAATTTGCCTTGGCAAGATTAAGCTTTACAAAAAGCAAACACTCATTTTGATAGCAAGTCCTGTGTATGCAGAAGAGAACCCATTCTGCATGGCGGTTGGTCTGTAAAGGAGCCTCCTTCCAAGCAGCAGCCCTGGCAGCTGCTTTGTATTTTTAGAAGAGAGCATGAAGTTCTGCAATAGTGAGTGTAAGACAATATAGCTTCCATAGGCAGGCAGGCACAGAGGTAATGCCCTATATTATCTGAAGATCCTGCTAAAGATCACACTAGAGAAGGTGTCATCCCATACAAGGAACTTCATCCATGTAATACATGAGTGAAGTAAACTTTCCAACCTCTTTAGTAACACTTGAGTGAGCGACCCCATTTGGGGAAGAGAATCAGATCAAAAACAGATTTCTGTCACCATTACACTAGGGACAACAATGAGATCTTTAACAGGAAATACAAGTTAGCAACAGTATCAGAATTTGGTTCTAATGCATCAAAATTCACAAGTCACAAACTTTCTCCTCAAGAGTGTTTTTCTTCCTTCACAGCGTGTAGCATTAAGCTTAGAAGATGACGGGTTGCCATAAGGATGAAGTTGCTGCTCCAACACACTGAACAAATTTGCTTCGGATCACAGAACCTGCATCTTCTTTTTAATCGTTATTTATGTTGCAGGAGGGTAACCACAAAGTTATAATGAACTGCAAACATCCAAAGGATGTGAGAGTTTTGTATGTATAATCTTTTATACACATTTTAACTCGTTGCACTACCCATTTGTGATAGTGAATAAGCGACAGCTGAGCTACTAACTCAATGTACATAACCAGCCAGGCTGAAGGTTCAGTAGCTACTGCTTTATTTTAAGACTATATTTATAGATATTTTGTAAATATGTTGAATATGCTTTGTGGCTATCCATCAACATAAGTAAAACAAATTCTGTACAGGCAGTTTAGAAATATTTATTAACAAAATCTGGATTATAAGATCTGTTCTGTAAATATAGTAGAGGGGTGAGAGTATTTATTTTTTGTATGTTTGGCTTGCTGTGCATAGATTATCTGTGTATATATCTATCTAGACTAGATAGATATATAGGCATATAAATATATACATATATATAAAAATATACACATATATTTTAAAACTAACTAGCCTATGTTTATGAAAATTAGGGATAATTGAATTTTTACAGGATGTCTGAGAAGTTTGCTTTGAAATCTGAAGACACTAAGTAAGAAAGAGCTGGACGGTAAGGGTAGCTGACACATGAAGCACTCCCGTAAGAAACAGCTCCTGTTTTCCAAACGGGCTTGTGAGTCTGTCCAGAAAGATTCACCTGCAGTGCTTTTAACTGAAGAGCTATTGCTTACACTATTTCGGTCAGGAGAAACTCCTACGCTGCCCCATTTTTTTGTTTTGTATTGTTGCTTTTTACATCTTGGTACAAATTTTATTTAGGTTTTTTGTTTGTTTGTTTCGAAATGTAAATCTAAATGCTTTTCCCCACTGGGAATCTTGCACCTCTGAATTAGCTTACAATGAGTAGAGACAAAGATTTAGCCATATACTTCCTAGCCTGTACTTCAAAGTGAGCACTCTCCCCTGGCTCATCAGGAAAAAAAACCCCAACACTACCAAAAGTTAATTCCTTCCCTCCTTGCCCTTCTCCCCTGCTCACACTGATTTCTCATCTTGTTCTGCAAGATTCCCAGGGAATTCTGTGGGGAGTGAGTACACTTACCTACCACTGCATAATGGACTGGCACCTCCCTGAACTGTACCAAAACCTAGAGAAATATTCCTAGTGTTCTTACGTCAGTCCAAGCTTTTGTATTCAAGTGAGTAGCAGAAACTCAACCTCAATAGGTTTGGAGGTTTTTTCCTTTTGTTTTTCTTTCTTTTAGAATAAATTCACAGTGTAATGCGAGCTGGAAGTTGATTCTTGACTAAGAAAAGGAAGAAGTGTCTAAAGACCATGTATGCATTACAAACATAATATGTACTCTCAGAACACTTCTTGGCCTGCATAGACAATACATAAATAATCAAGCATCCTTCTCTTCAAATTCTAGATTTTTAAGGCAGTGAAAAAATGATTGAGATTTCCAATTATTGTTTTAAGGTATGAAGCTCTGTTTCTACGAATCCATGCACTGTGTGCATGAAGAAAAAAACTGAGAAAAGGCTGTATGTGGTAACACTGTAACTAACAGACGAATGTAAATATATTTGAAAGATCTACAGTTTTGATACTTTTTTAAGAACAGTACACAAAAACAAACCTGTATAAACGATGTATAAAAGGCTGCAGTTTTTTTCAAACCATTGTAAATGAATTCAATGTGCAGTGTTGATTTCAACCTTTACAGATTTATAACTACTGAAAAGTCAAACACCAAATTTGTTTTTTAAGAAATTAATTATTTTAAATAATGGTTCAGATTGTTAGGATGATATTTAACACTGTAATCATTTCTGATCTCTGTCTTGTCATATTGAAGTTCTGTTAGAGTAAGTTTGTTCTTGCTTGGTGCCTTTTGTGTTTCAGTTATGTTACAGACAGGAGGACCAGGGAAGGGCGGGGGAGGGATCTGCTCCGTGTAACACTTGGCTATACTTACATCAGTACCGATTACTGAAAACCAAATGAACACATTTGTAAAACAGTGCACTGTTTCTATAGAAAGATTAAATTTTTTTATCTGGGACTACTGAACTAATTACTTTATAGTGCCTAAAATGCTGTCCTAGACCTGGGCCTGTATCATGTTTTGCTCTGAGTTTTCCTTAACTCTTTAATTGTCCAAACCCAAAGTGGGACTTGGGAACGCTGTTGTGTAGTTCAGCTGTTCTCCGTATAGTTTCGCTCTCTATCTGCAGTAGCTGCAGCTTCACAATAGCAACCCTGAAAACAGTTCCTATTCTATACGTAAATGAAGAGACCACTTTGTTCTTTGTTATCTTTCTCTGCCACTTTGATTTTGGTCATCTTCAAATCACATGGAAAACAGTACCGGGTTCATTATTTCCTTGAGCTGAACAATTGTATCAGTGATGTAACTAAATAAGTGAGTAAAAATTCCAGTGGTATGAGTACACTAGCCCTCCCCCACTGTGAGAAAACATCTCAAAATGGTGCATACAACAAAACTGGTGTTGTTTTTAACCCAAACTATTACATGTTAGACTGCTGAAGGGCTAGTTGCCAACCACTCCGTTTCTTCGTAGAGCTTTTGGTAAACCATATCTACTGAAGCTGAAAAACTTGTTACAGCCAAATACGCACTCCTTTGTGGTCCTGAAAAAAAAGACAGGAATACTGCTATTCTTGGAATCACAACAGACAGTCTTAACTTTAAAAGAAAAAAAACAAACCACACAACACACATACACTCTCTTCCACAGAAATAAAGCCAAAATGAGATCCACGCTACTAGAGTACAATGATAGCTTTAGGTGGAGACACAAGTGAGTTGGAACTAAATGTGCAGTTAGCTTGCTCTCTCTTCCCCTTCTCTTATAAAAATGAAATGCTAGATAAGAAACAAGGATACTGTGAACAAGGAGGGATGACTGGAGGCATTTTCTGAAATGGATGGGCGGTTTGGGTCCTATATGAACTTACGTACGACATTTCCCTGCGCAGAGAAGCTTGAGCATGCCGTCAAATGCTTAAAAGATTTTTCTCCTTTTAGTTATTGCTGTATCTCCCCTTTGGTCTGTTTTTGTGGGAAATCTACTGCATAACTTAACTTGAATTTTAAGTTACAGCTACTTTATTCCCCTGGCTGATAAATACCCATATCTATTGATATGTACCTCCTGAAAACCAAGGCAACCAAACCATGCATCAAATGACCATTCTCTTTCCCACCCCAGGTAATTTGCAGGATGTCCTCAAAGAAGCATTAGAAACCAGAGCTCTGAAAACAATACAACCTTTCACTGTCTTGTGTTGTTATAAACCTTTGGAAGCAGTGTATTTATTAAAAGTAACTTGCAGTCATTTTTCCTCCCTAAAGGAATGCTGACAAGGAGCTAACACTTTTCAGACACAGTAGTTATTACCAAACTAGTATGGACTTCTGTACTGGTAATACTGATGGGTTAGTTTTCTGTTTAAAGTAAGAAAAACCTATTTTCAGTTAAAGTATTTCTCCATTTCAGTTAATTATTTTAGCAGAGTAATATGGTAGCAAATAGAAAAACTGACAAAAAAAAGAAAAAAATACCTCTCCAAGTCTAAATAGAGAGGACAGCACAAATGAAAAAAAGGGAAAGAGCCTCACACGCAAGTCCCAAATTTATCTGGGGCATTGAGGTATGCCTGTTAAAACAGCTCTCTTTCTCACCCCCCCCCCCCTTTTTTTGATTCTATGCTGTATTAGCAATAAAATTCTATTTTTCTTGTTTCACTTTTTATACATAGTAACTGTACAGTATGAGATAATCTGTACTAATACTGTGCTACTTTCATTAAGGTGCTGTACAACTCCATGTACTCCTATAAATCCCTTTCGTGTTTATATAACATATGTAACTCAGTTACCTTTCTGCCCTCTGCAGGAGTATGTATGCTTCATCTCCTCACACTGAGATTGCTCGCCATCAAATCAGTCCTTTAACTTTGTCGAAGTTTTAAATCTGTCTTTCTAATTTACATCCTTGCCTCCAAGAAGGGTGCTACAGCCATGGTCCATTGCAAGCTTTTTCACTGCTTCAGTACAGGAGTTTAGAGAGTAGTGCCAATTTCAGTTGTCTCCTAAATGCACAGCCTCAACACTGGAAGGATTCAAAGGGAGAAAGATAGCAACAGAGACAGTGAATTTAGATGTGGGATACATAACCCACCTTTCAGATTCCAGCTATAGTCCAGTTGCACATTAACATGCTGGGTGCTCAGTGGCCAGCTCAGAACGCTAATTAACAAAACACCCACACTCACACACTCCCTCACTCCTACTTTGCGGGTCTGGGTGCCCTCTGTTCAAACAGCCATAACAGGAGCACTTTCTAAGAGTTTGCGCCGACTGAGATGCCCTGGAAACAGCACACTGCTGGATGAAGGTATCGGTACAGTCCCAGGTGACGGCTTAGTGGAGTTGTTTTCAGTTATAGTTTGAGGGTTGCTGTAGGGTGTCCTGATGACAAAAATTGGGGCTGCAGCTTTGCAGCTGTGTGTTTCTGCAACAACTTGCAAATGATCATTCCCATGGAACAGCAGCACACATGTCCTAGCCAAGACTGTTGCTTCACGATGCAGTGAAATGCAGTGAATCTGGGGCGAAGCAGAGCTCTCAAAGTCTGTGCCAGGGCCAGGAGCGTCTGAGCTCTCACACATAAAGAGTGAGGCTGAACCCTAATCTGCTGCAATGAGCTGGAGGAAAGGCATACGCTGGTCATCCTTGTCACGGGACAAAAATGTGCAGAGCTGTGCATTTCAGTAAATAATCCGAAGTCCCTGTAAGAGAAAATGGTGGGCTGACTTTCTGCAAGGCAGTGACAGAGACCGAACTGGCTAGTGTCAGCTAGATTAAATGTGCTGGGCAAATAGTTTACCCAGCTGTTTTCTTTTCCTCCTGATGATGCACTGAGCTAGCGCACCTCATTTTACTTGTATGGCTACGAGCACAGACTCCCCACCCAAGAAGCAAGTCTCACAGAATCAAATTTTACACAGATAAAGATGAACTTGCAGCTTTTGATACCACAGCAGCAGACACAGTAACACAAAAGATTAGCTTCACAAAAGATTACCTCACAACGGCATCTGCAGAAGTGAGGCCATCTGCCTCAGGACACTGAACTTTGATTTCTCATACCAACAGTGGTAGCATCTACCAGAAGAAAGCAACAAGCACTAGGTTAAGGCTATGTTCTTAGCTCTTACAGGTGGTTAGTAATGCTAACTTGTATCTGTATCAACAAGCAGAATAAAAATTAACATGATTTAAAAAATAATAATCTTTTTCTAATTATTTGCAGCATTCAAATTTCACTATGTTCTTCAGTGGGAGAACATTTTTCTTAAGGGATTAGCCGCAGCTGCCTGCTAAGTTCTCCACACTGTTAAGGAAACCATTGTAATCGTGTCAGTCATGATAAGGCAGCCATCTTAGCAGGGAGCTAAAAGTTGTGATAGCGCAACAAGCAAATCTCCCTGATATTTCGATAGGCCCTAGCCTGGTTACATGGACGGCTTACACAGGATTACAGCAAAGAGGAGGATGAACTGATACTACTTTTTTTTTTTTTTTGTCTTCACATCAGTTCAGCTTTTCAGTCCTTGCCTACAGGCTGCAAAGTCAGGTAGAAGAGGAGAGGTTGTACTGCAGTTCTTGGCCAGGTACAACTGAGGACAAATAACAAAGACATTTCACATTACCCTATTCAGGATTTTATCTGCTGAGTCTGCCAATCAAGGAATTCATTAGTTCCAACTGTAGTAATTTATTTTCATGCATATATTCCCCCATTGGGACTTAGCTGAAAGCACATACATTCATTTAATTCAAGCCATTACACATAAAGGATAACGGAAAGCCTTATGACCAAACGTTCAAGAAAAATCCCTGAATCTATGTATTTTGCTAATAAGGCACAGATCTAAATAAGATCTAAGCAAAGAGAACACCTTGCAATAATGCTTAGAAGATAAATAATACTTGGAAAGTATTGTTTAGGTCTAAGTTTTGATGCCAGGAATTTTCATACAAAGGCTAAGTTGACTTTTAGACTTCCTGTAATAATGAAAAACTGACACGAAATTATTGGAAATTTACATTACATCAGTATTATGAACAACATCTGAAATGGGTACCACATTTAAAAGCTTGACCTCATAAACTGACTTCATATTACTTTGATGCTAAAGGCATCAGTGGCAATACAAGTCATGAAGAAGTTAATAATAAAAACTTTTTCAAACACATCAGAGGCTGGAAGCCTGCAAAGGAGCAGGTGAGGTTAACAGAATCTGTTGCTGTAGAGGAAACTCATGGCTAGTATGTATTTTTAGTTTTGCATACAACCTTGATCTTCCCATCTTAAAAAAAGCCTAATGCAGGTAGAAAAGACACCAAGAAGGTCAACAAGGCTAATTGACGAAGATTTTACAAAGCTTCAACTCAGAAAGACACAACTGAGAGGATGCAGAATACCTATATATAAAACCATTAATGGTGCAGAGAAAGCACTAGGGTGTAATTATTTTTCTAAGTATCCATTAGTAGCTACTATCAGACAGGAGATGGGGTAAATGGAACTAGTCTGATCCAATATGACAGTCCTGATGATCAGATGAATAATTTCTCATATTTGCTTTTCTTTCTTTTTTAATGAACATGGAAATTTTTTTAGAAAATACAGTAACTGAAGCTTAACAGACTTCTTGTCCGTATGAACAAAGCAGTTCACGGACCTCAAAGGCAGCTCTGGTTCCACAGGGAGCCATACCAGACAATTACACACCTTTCCTTCCTTTATTGCATAATATTTACAGAAGGAAAACCTCCACAGTTTACCTCTTCCAGGCAACACCTGACCAAAAGCCTTTATCTCTAGGCTGCTATTAAGGTCACAGTAGCACTTCTGCACCTGTGCCTGCCCTTCTGTTCCTCTTGACTGCCTCCTGTGGTTCTTTTGGAGCACCTTTCTCCAAGAAACACCCAATATCCCTTTTTTAAAAGGCAATATTCAGTAGAGTCACTCTGATCACATAGTATTGTTAATCAAACCCCTATGAGCTGAGTGAGAAAGATACTCCAGCTGGGATGTTTAACTTCTGCTCTTCCTTTAAGACAGTCCTGTGAAACTGCAACACTCATTTATGTAGTAGTAGCAGTCTTTAAAACAGAAGCGTCATCACCCAAAAAGACACATGCAGAGTCGCTCAGGTACTAAAACTGATGGTGCTTAACAAACAATTTTTTTTTTAAAAAAAACAATGTTAATAATTTCAAAATAGATCTTTTGGGAGGTTTTGTTGTTCACACAAGCCTTTTTATTATCGATATTAGGATCTTAACAGAGCAAAGGGGAACAGCAAAATGTTAAGGGCAATGGACTTAAGAAAAAAAGAACATTATTTACTAAGAGAAATAAAGAAGACAAGACAGTCTGTGCAATCTCAACATTACAAAACATGGTTGAATATACACAGCAGAGATTTTGAACAACTGTGTAAAATTATTTTCATTTCCAAAACTGACAGATAAACATGAGCTTCCAAGATCTGTATCACTGTACCATAAATACAGGCATTGTAAGAACAAGAAATTTTAAATAGTTCAGCTAGCTGAGTAAGTTCATTCCGAGAATAAGTTCGTTCTCTCAACCGTATGAGATGCCTCGACCGTCATTTATAAGCACTGGTCTTTTTGCAGGAAAGACCAAATGTCAAATCCTTTTGCCCTTTTGGGGTTATGTACATGTGAGCTCCATCCCAGTGTGCTGAGGTACAAATTCTCCAAACTACACCCCTCTTTGTTTCTTCCCTTTTTTTTTTTTAATTTTGGTGATTTAAGAACTACCCATTAAGAAATATCAATATGGACTCTGATCACGAATAACTACTTTGTCTCTTGCAGACTAAGAGACAAAAACATAGGGCTTTGGCACACAATCCCAAATGGAGGTTAAGGTTGTTCCTTTGCCTTAGCTATCACTCTTCACCCAGGAGATAACTACAATTGAACAGTGATGTCTTAAACATTACAACTTACATGGACAACCACCAAATACAGAACATTTTGGTTTCTTCTTCGGTCATGTTATCCATTTACAGACGCTCGTATAACTTCAATATATAAGGCACCAAAACAATTACATTAGAGAAGGGATGATGCCCAAAGTACGATCACTGGGCCTAGATTCAGACTCCAAGTAATACAAATACACACGGACAAGGGTGCACCCCAAGCCTGACTTACAAGCAACCTAAGGTAAGACACGGGGCCATCTGTAGACCTAGATAAATTAAGAAGCTGTGACAGAAGCATCTAGTGATGCTGCTGCATTTGTTTGTAGTACATTACTCTGGACTTTCAGCTACATTGTTCCAGGGATTCGCTACCATTATGGTTTCCCATAGCAACAAGGTATACAGCACTGATTCTTCAGGAAAAAAACAGCTGAATGGGAGCTATAGCTCCCCACAGTGAGCGCACACAAGTGTTTCCTTGGCTTGCAGGAAATCGAAACAATGCACTCCTCCACGTGCATCTGAAATACAGCTTGAATTTAGTCAACATGTACTCCTGTTCACAGCAGCAGGCGTTTGACCATACCCACGCTGTTTCAGACCCTGCAGACAAGCCTGGTCAAAGCAAGGGAGAATGGACCAAACCCGCTAAACTTCCCCCCCACATTCCCCTGTCCTCACTGATTTAGGAAGAAATGAACACAGGTAGATCTATGTCCCTGCAACAGGATAAAACAGGGGATCAGCCTTCACAAGCACTTGTATTTTATAACAAAAATGTTTATTTATTAATTCTTAACTGAAACAATGCATTGTTTGAAGAACCATACCAGGACAGTCCCAGGTACTTACACCATAAAAGTGCTAGTAGGCTGTAACAAGGGTACATGTCATCAGAGTTATGACCTATCTTAGTATTAACCGCTATTCTTCCAAGTACCAAGCATTGCATAGTATGTAAATACAGCCTATACACACACTAATAAGCATTCAAGATTTGTTAAGAACAGTCAAAACTTACCACAGGCACCCCCATAAGAACACATTCTCTTAAACTCCTCACCCCAGCCTCAAACAAACAAATCCAGCCTGGATGGACTTCAGCATTAAATGCTCAGTTAAGTTACCATTCAAAACAACAAGCCGACAATTTCTGGTTTCCCCTTGTGCCTTCAAAGCAGAAAGCAAATGGTTTTATTTGGGATCCACTGCATGGGTGGGAAGACTATCTTGAATTAACTGAAGGGGAAAAAAAAGCATCAACTGGCAAGAAAGATGAGGTGACAAAAAACCAACACTGCAGGGGCTGGCATACGGAAAAGCAAAAAATACATATCCAAAATAACGATGCACAAAATAATATAAGCTGTAATTTCATCAAAGATTTTAGTAAGTCTTGAGCACAGGAACTGTGCTTACAAAATCACTATCATTCAGTTCACTTTCCCTGCACAGTGACTATGCAGGCTGGTTCTGCATGGACTGTGCTTCAAATTGTGACCACACAGCAAACTACGACAGGTGATATGAACAACCATGTGCAAATCTCTAGTACCTTAGACTGTCTCTTCAGAGTTGGCTTTAGATTTGTTGAGAGTTTTCACCTTACAGAGCAGATGTGTGTTTGGCAAATCCAGCACCTGGAACTGAACAGGGCAGGGATGGGCCAAGGGGTGAACTGGAGCTTTCTGAAGGGAGTACAAACAGCAAAGCGTCAAACACCCGCTCACATCTTAGCCAAAACACAGATACATAACAGCATATATATTTAGATATTTATTTGATGCACAGTTACCTCCCTCTTTCCTAAGGGACTTACGCACTGTTTGTGCTACCTATACAAACAGCTCAATTTAATCCTAAATACTGGAGCAGCACCTTCTAATCTGCAGGTATACAGAAGCCTTTTAATTTCAGTGAGTCGATTCAAGCCAAAATCCTAATGAAGACAACATAATTTTTAGTGTCAATAACTACTAGTGCTATGAAGGCTCCAGAATACACCGAGCTTTGATTTAATACCTCCCTGTTAGAGCACAGTCTACCTTCATAACAAGAAAAAGGCCAAAGAGGAGTAAACTGCAGCTGCTCCTGCAGACCAGGAGTCTACAGCCATATATTATTTTGATTAACATCTTCTCCTTTGAGAAAAATCAACACACAGTGCTACCAGAATATTTATGTCATCAGATCTAATGAATATCAAGTAAGATGTCAGATTATATTTATATAGTACTAGTTACTGTCTTTACTCACGAGACTTAGCAATGTGGTTTCCCTCGGTCCGTTGAAAAATATTCTAGGTACCTCTTGTTCTTTTGGGCCACAGAGAAGCTCTGACCCCAGTAAGCTACCCTTTCGGAATCAAGCAGAAATTCTGCTAGTTGACAGTGATCTTACGCAGTGTCAGTTTTGTCTACTTACCCCTACTTCTGCAGCAGCAGGCCTCAAGTATCTCCTCT
This sequence comes from Gavia stellata, assembly GCF_030936135.1. Taxonomy (NCBI): domain Eukaryota; kingdom Metazoa; phylum Chordata; class Aves; order Gaviiformes; family Gaviidae; genus Gavia; species Gavia stellata. The sequence goes on along the minus strand of NC_082603.1, from coordinate 29,941,326 downwards.
TCTCTACCAAAATTTTAAAAAAGAAAGCAAATAAACAAAACCTGTCTAAATTATAATCAAAGTATAATTAAAGTTTGCTTCCAGAGAGGACGAGAGGGACTGCTAAGGAAAGAGGGTAAAACGTGAGTGCTCTGAGACCAACGGCAATTAGAAAGAAGTGAAGGGCAGCTGGGCTGGAACTCTGGGAGGGGAATGACCCCAGCTGACACTTATTCAGATGATTTGATAATCTTCTATACCAGGCATTTTAGCCTCCAAGTACCTACACACAGGTGCTGCTGACAGAAGAAATGCAAACAACTATAAGAAAAAAATACACAGGATAACTTTTTACACATGAATTCATGTCAGCCTTTGGCACCTGGTCGTTAGTTCTAGTACTTAGTATAAAGCAAAAATATTTGGCAGTTTGAAAATTGTGCTCACATATAATTATCGTGCTGGCATTCACTGTATGCAAAGAACTGCATGGTAATTTCTGATAAAAAGACAGGCAACTCCTCAAGCCACTACTTTACGCTGCTATGACAACATAGGAAGAACAAAGATCATTGCTTTCTTTCCTGCCACCACCCTAAAATTAAGCCTTTCCCCACTGACACTCATCGGCTAACACCTCTGATTTGATGAGCATATTGAAGTAAGTATTTTTCAGTTCTGCTTTAATCATCTCAAAGACTGCTGGAGTAAAACTGAAGTCAGACAAATGGTCAGTGATGAGCTGGCTGTAAAGAAAATGCTATTTCCTTTGTAAAAGAGTCACATTATAAATGTCACATCAGACCTCAGTGTTTTTAAACATTTTCATTTGATTTTCTTTCTTACTCCATGCAAAAAACATTCCCTTAGTCAAAGACCAATTGCTTTATATTTAGCCTTCTTTACTCCACACACATTCTTTTTATAATCCATGTCATAAAATCTCCCCCCTAAACCATAAGTCTTCACCTCACTAACCTTACAGTTTTGAGGTACTCGACAAAAAATGCACATGGTTCATTATTATATGCAAAACCATTATCCCTCTGTAGTCTTTAAAACCATGCAAAACTATGAGTTAATGAGTTGCAATGTAAACCTACGCATTTCAGGCTTCTGACTAATGTAGAAAATAATGTTCAACATATGATTTGTTGAGCTCTATTACGGACAATGTGCTGCTAGTACTTACAGGTAGCTTATGATGTAACCCTTTCAGTCTAATGACCAAACCATGCTCTCCAGCCACCAGCTAGTTCTCCAGTTTAGCAATGGGCTGGTTCTGACAGATGCAGAGAGAGCATGCTTACAGAAGTGTCTAGAAGCACCATATAGTGGGAATCAACGCAGAAAAGAAACAAACATTCAAGTCAGTAGTTCTAAGAACAAGAAGTTGTTCAGGCTAAGACCTTGGAACACCTAGTTAGGTATTATTTTTTCATTCAGAGGATACACAAGGATGTCTTGTAGTTTTTCTAGCACGAGACTTAGAAATTTTGTATGCCAGAGGAAAAGAAAAAAAAAAGGTATCAGTGTATGATTACCGGCAGCATTCTCCAGAGTATACAAGGATAACACCTACCTTGAATAAAGAATTAATTTTCAAGGACTACATTAACTCTCAGTAAAATGTGTTTGCTGTATATTAACAATACTAAAAAATGTGTTAGAGGTAGCTGCAGAGAAGACATTTGGAAGATTCATAACTTTATCTGAAATGGAAATGGCCATGATAAAGTCAAAATAGGTATAAATGCATTTTACCACTTTAAGGAATCTTTCATGATGGTTAAAAATTGTGAAATGCTCCAGAGTATTAAAATCAAGCATTTCTATTAAAAATTCAAAACCTGTATTGTTAAGGCCTGGTAAAATACAGGCTTTTAAAGATATTTCAAGCAAATGATTCTCCCTTTCATGAAGCTCTTTAGTGATCTTACAATAGAACTACTATCCAATTTTTTTACAACAGACAGTCTTGATCAAAGGTTAGCGGGCAAGCTGCATGGGGGGGGATGTAATTTATTCATAGAGTTACAAGCAGAAGACTATGTAAGATACACACACTTTACTGCTGTTCTCTATCAGTTTCTTCCACATCTACACACTGGAGTTTGTTGAATGTGCTGCCCATGGCTGATGGCCCATTCCAGCAGAGGCTTTGATAGCTTTCTGTTCTAGCAGATTATTCCGATTACCAGAAGGGTTGTAAGTTACTTTCATACTGAGCCAGCTGCATTAACACCTACTATGCATTTCCTTTCTCCTGCAAAAATACGCCATCTCCTACCTCCTCAAAAGATAACTACCGAGATACAGAGAAAATTAAATGAAAGAAAGGAAGTCTTTATTTTAACCTGCAATGGACATTTTAGTTACTTTATCAAATACTAAATTTTCTGTCTTGGTCTGCAAGGCAGATTACAGAGAGATATTCTTACCTCTCTGCAAACCTGTGAAGAAATCAGGTGGAAATGTACATAAGCTGGAAGGGGGGGGGGGTGAGGGGGGTAGAAAGGGGAAGGGGAGGGGAGCAGAGAGGGAAAGAAAAGAAAAAGAAGAGAAGAGAAGAGAAGAGAAGAGAAGAGAAGAGAAGAGAAGAGAAGAGAAGAGAAGAGAAGAGAAGAGAAGAGAGGAAGAGAGAGAAGAGAAGAGAAGAGAAGAGAAGAGAAGAGAAGAGAAGAGAAGAGAAGAGAAGAGAAGAGAAGAGAAGAGAAGAGAAGAGAAGAGAAGAGAAGAGACGAGACTGCAGAAACACTGTCAGCTTCAATTCCAGTATGCAAATACTTTTCCTCTAGACTGTTCTTTCACCAACTTGCGTACTTTGAACTACATTTAAAAGTAAAGAGAACCTGGAATTGTAGTCACTTTGCATTAAGAACAGAAAAAGCCACCCTTCTGGTGAAAAAAGATATAATGTTCATTCAGTTCGTAAATTGCTCTAGACTGGCACAATGTCTTTGTCTGTTTCCATCATCTTTATAGATGCTAGTATTACCTCTCTATGTCAAAAGCAATAAAAAGGCCTCTAAAACAATAACAAAAAATCCTCTTACAGTATATAAATGCTACATCAAAAAGCTTCTCAATAAGAACTAAAGTGTCATCCTACAGAATATCATTACACTAATAATGGTAATACAGTTTTATTTGTATTGTGTCTCTGTGATTCCAGGTAGTATTTTCCCAGTATACAGAGAAAATACGAAGGTTTGAGGAGACGGAAGGGTAGCAAGGTTTTGGGTTGGGGTTTCCAATGTTTTTGGTTTGATTTTTGTTTAACTACTACCAGTCTTGCAAGCCCCAAACTGGTTCCTTCTTCCCAGATGCTTTCACTCCTGAGATGCCCTCATATTTTCTTAGTTAGATCTCTAGTAGAAATCAGGAGGTTTTTATTTAAAAAAGAGGAAGAAACAGATTGCGTTAGCTTTCAGTTATTGGAGCAGCTTCATGTTGAGAAGTTAGAGGTCAATGAAACAATAATGCCAATATTCAGTCACTGTCTTCTACTGACACTTCATTTTGAGACAGATAATGCAATTCACTCCCCTAAGGAAAGATACTAGAGTGGGCATCTCTTTTGAGCTCTTGCACAGTGAACAAAACATGAAAAAAATATACATGAATCTAAACAGCCTATCAGGATAGTGCAGCCAACACATTCAAGTTTGTATAACCCAAATAAAACAAAGACATAATCATATGCAGCAGAAATAATGGAGTTTTCATGGACCATGGAATACCAGGTACCCACTAAGAAGATGACCTTTTCTCCAGTACTGAAATAACAAATCCATAGAACACAAATGGTGATAAACCAACTTCAACTTTACAAAATCCATTTATGTGAGAATAAAAGAACAAAAGACATGACCTTTTCTTTACTATTAAATAAACCAAATCCATTCTACTGAAGTCTTCTTTTTGAACATAAGTTATTGCCTGACCTTTCTTATTCCACTGCAGGAAGCAAAGTGACTGGGCAAGCATTTAAGCTCTTCTGTTCTTCCTAAATCAGAGTTTTGTGTCACCACACAGGAGAAAACGTGCACACCTTTCCTAGTCTCAACACAGGAGCTTCTGTAGGTACCATCAGAGATCCCTAACATCTCCCTTAAAGCTGGGTCCAAGACCACACAGGCTAGCAAGGCACAAAGGCCGGTGCTGAAAGGGGAGTGGATATTTGGGCTGGGGGCCCAGAGGCCAAAAGCAATGAAGGCTGGGATATGACTGGCCACCCAAACCAGCCCTGTATCTCCTCAGGATCCTGCAACACACAAGTATCAGTTCATGGCCTGGACAATGAAGATCATTAAAAGTGAGATATGTTTATGGGCTATTATATCTATTATGTCAACACTGAGATGTTATACCTAATACTGATACCATTTTGTATGCTATTCTCAAAGACTCAGAAGCACAAAACATATTTCCTGAAATTATCCTTTTCTGTGGTACTGCCACAAGATGAGGTCTTGATCATTTATTGGATTCTCTACACAAACTGTTTTATAAACAGCATGAAATCAAAATATAATGTAAATTAATGATAATTACATAATTCATGTAATGATAGTCTAAACATCATTTTACCTGTAATTTTTCTCTTGTGGGGGCAGTGCCCAAGTAATGTTCCAGCAGATGGATGTTGCTGCGATAACTGCAAAATAGGTTTATTCATTGAAAATAGAAATGTGTTATTATTTCCAATCCTTTTAACCCCAAGAACCATCTGTGGGCAGGACATTTTATTTGATGGAGAGAAAAACATATGCATATGTACTTGCATATGTGGAACTATATAAAAATATATACATTAATTTATTAAGCTGCCATCCACCACTCTGTTAAACTGTTGTCAATAAGGTACTGCTTATGCACCATCCCCATGGTTTAATGGGATAGTCTTATAGTCACAGTAATCCTGACTGACTGGAAATCAAGAATAACTTTCTGAGAGAGAGTCAAATCACTTTATTATAAGATCTACATGCAGAGAAATAACTCCCTCGCTTCTGGAAGAGGATTAGTTTATTACAGTCAGTATCATAATTTTCATCTCAGTTTGCGTTTCCACCCTCCTGTTTTCTTTTTTATCACTGAAAAATTGCCAGTGACATGAAACAGAACCAATCTGATAGCTCCTAGGGGCAGGAGAGCAGTTATGCACAACAAAATAGACTCTTGGAAAAGATGACCAAGAACTCTTTGAGATGAGGGAAAGTGGACAGGAGAACAGCAGGACTGAGAATTTATCTCCTAGCTATAAAATAATAGTGCTCAAAACCCAGAATCTGAAATTATATGCCCCAATGCAGTACAGAAGGGACAGTCTTTTGCCAAAAAAAATGTAGAGAAGATGGAGGGAATAAATACTGGTGTACTTACAGATGAAGGATAAAGAGCATTAGTGAGCAAAGATGCACAAGAGGGCCTATGTCACTGCTAATTTCAGGGCCTGCCTATCTATTGCTTGTAATAGCTATGAGACCCCTGAACAAAAGTCACAGGGTACTGCGAAAGGGTGCATTTACTGATAAAGCAGTCGTCTTCTGGATAAAGAAGAAAAAGGTTGCCATGGCAACCCTGAATGATTTCAGCACATCACCTGCACATAAAGGCTATCTGCAAGGGCTGTTTGGAAGTTGAGGGGTTGCCTGCTTCTTGCTAGGGATCCCTGAAAATTATACAACAGTTTTACATAGGATTGCACAGGAAATGGATGGTACTTTGCATCCACCAGATCAAAGACTGCTCGAAGGTACAATTATCTACGTAAAAGGAAAGCAATGTATTTTTCTTGACATAAGTTTTCAAATGGCTGTAGAGACTGGAAAAATCTGATGCATGCAGGGGACAAGTAAGGCCTGGAAGTTTTCTGTGAGAAGACAGGACATACCAGAGGTCTCTACCTTTTTGCTAATGAAGCCTTATGTTTGGATTTCCTGACCTAGTAGACTAGTTTCCTTCTTTATAGACTGAGGGAAAAGCAAAGAACTAAATATTGGAATCAAACATATTGGAAGAACATGAGTTGTTTAGAGGAGATGACAAGCATGAGAAAAAATGAAATGCAAAAACAATTTAAAAGTATGCAGAAACACAGGTAAAAATCTTAGAAAGAAATAAAATTCAATTCAGCTTTTTGTCGAAGCATAACAGAGAACATGAGGTCCACTCAGAGCAGCATAAGCACATCTCTAAAGGTAACATTTAAGGTTAACATTCAAGGTGACTTGATGATCTTACAGGTCTTTTCCAACCTTAGTGATTCTGTGATTCTGTGATCTGCATTGCCCCAGGTCTCTCAGCTCTGTAAAGTTTGTGAAATTCTGGTGTGTCAAAAGGCTCTGTCAGATGACCAAAACTTGGATTTGGTAAACCATTTCAAATAAAATAAAAAAAAAATTAGCACAAAATTCATTGAAGACAAAGCAAGGCCACATGGAAGCAAGCAACAGCAGCTTAGTAGCCCAGGTCTGAAGTATCATCCTGAGTAGCTCAACACAACTAAGATGTCCTTTCAAGTGACATGGACCAGAACCTGAACATTCCAATTAAAAGAGGTAAAATGTTTAACACTCCTTTGATTATTTCCACGGACATACAGCCCATTTGCAGACATAACCCAACCCTATAGGAAGGTCATGAGCTACAGGTTAAATAAATACCTTTGCTCCCTGCCACTGGGGGAACCTTCAAACAGTTTGGCAGATTTGTTTAAACAAAATCAGCTTCCGCAGAAATACATGAATAGAATACAGCACTTGGGCTAATTTCTAAATTAAGAGCTTGAAACACACAGTGATGTAAGATACCTCTTTCCTATGTAACACCAACAATTTGGGGGAACTACTTAAGAGGATAATTCACAAAGGCTAACTTCAGTCAAGATGTGCCAGATTCTTTATGGATCTCAGAAGAAACCACTGGAGACAAGCTTCCCCATGTCAGCCCTCGTAAATATCTCTGTAAAATTTTGAAGTGAGAATTAACACACATCTATTTTTAAATAAGAGCAAATAATATTTTGTGTAAGCTGAAGCCACAGTTCTACTATGAAAAAACCCCAATTTACATAAGTAATATTTATTTTCTTAAATTATTTGTGGAAATAAACTATAATGAGGTGGATTCATCTGTACCACACCCCTGTTACTCTTCAAGGCTAGCAGTTCTAATACACCAGAGTACACACCAACTTCCAGCATTGCCAAACCTAACAGGTTAGAACCAAACAGATTCATATGGGGGCTGACTTTTCAAATGAGAAAGTAAATTACATGATGAACTTGCATTTGCCACAAAAACAATCTATAGAAAAAGCAGAGAATCAAAATCAATCAAAATCGAAAAGCTTCATTAAAATTCACAAAAAGATTCACGAGAGATAGCTGATCTTATCTGAGGACAGGGGGATGAACATGGCAACTACGACACTCCCTTCCAGTCCTGTTTTCTATTAATTTCCATCAATCTTTCTCCTTTTCAGACTAAGATTTACACATCTGAGTCCATGCTAGGCTTAGGATTTTTTTCTTCTAATACGGATGCCAATACACTGCATTTTTGTTTACTTAGTCATCTTCAGCGAGTATTGTCTTGTATGCAAGGATGTGCATTTGCAAAGAATGTCTTTCAGTCAATAGCTGGCAACAGCGGCATAGCACAGCAGAGAAAAACCTTAATTCAGAGAGTAATAAGGTCATTTTACTTGGCACCAAAACAGTAGATATTACTTCTTACAGAGCTATTTTACTTCTTACAGACCTATATTTTTAAGCAAGTAGAGAAAACTTACCCATATTGCAGTTTCAAGATACAAAAAAGGATGTCTTTTCTAAATAGCATAGCTTAGTATTAACATAGAAACCCACAGTCAGTTTGTCTCTAACGGCCACAACAGACTGCCGACTCAGCTGTATTTTCATACTAATTATCTTTCACACAATGCAGAGGCATAAAAATTAACATTCTTCAAAACTGGAATATAATTCTCTTCCCAGCAAGTAAAGAAGTAACACAGGTGTAACAGGGATCTACGTGTAAAGATCCACATCATGGAACACATTAAATGCTATCAAATACATTTTAAAGAAACATTTTATGAATTTATTAACTTCCAAAGATTATATTGTCTTAATTTAGTCAGTGAAAGTAGTTTCTTTGATAAGGGAATCAGTAAGAATTAAAGACTCTGTAGATGCACAGAAAAGCAATTGCATAAAATTCTGCATGTTTAGAACACAGTTTCACAACTTAGAGACAAGAAAAAGATCAGGAAAGAACCTGACTTACTTGGAATCTGTGGAAAAAAATTCTGTCACCCAATTCTCCAAAGTGTTCAACATTTCTAGTGAAGAGAAGAAAATAGCAGAAATACAACTACTCCAACAGCATGAGCAAGTTTTCAGGAAAATACAAACAATTCATAAATCTTACAACCTTAAAACGAAGTTAAATTAGGGATCCAAAGTAGGTTGATTTATTAGAGCTTTCTGCCAGCTTTCACTGACATGTGAAAAAAACCCCACCAAATAGAAATATTCGGAGCATGTTTATCTGATTTCCCCCATTTCGCCAAGCCCCATCAATTCCTCCTCCCCATAGGTCAGAAGTGAAAAATCATGTAAATTTTGCTCTTCATAAAACAACAACAAAAGAAAAAAAACCAAAAACCTTATAAACCAGTATCAGTATCGAGATTTGATATGCACATTGTTATATTACAGTCCTTCTAACACATCTAAATATGCTAAAAATGTGTATTTATAGAGATATTTTCTTCAGAGACGGAAAAATTACTGTTTGTTTATGTTTTCAAGAAGAATGAAAAGAACTACAGTCCATACACTTCTGTCTTTCACAAATACAACCTTAAGCCAATGCATTCAAGCATAGCATGCCTTTTGATTATAAATGTGTGAAGATAACCCAAACAACACTCTGGTAGCAATACGCTATCTATTGTAATACCATCAAACATGACATTGATTTTAAGAAGACAAAAAAACCTAATACACACACATCAAAAACCACTTTTATCTCACCCATAATATGCATTCATCATAAAGTATGTTAGAATTAATATACAGAACTCAAAGACAGTTGACAACGCCCAGATGAATTTAAATGCAGGTTCTCAGGATAACTCATATTCCAGTTTGCTCTTCCTTCCAACACAGTAATTTAAACAACAATGCATTAAGCATTGATATTCCTGAAAAGGCTTATAAAACAATGTAGACAATTACAGTAGAGTCATTCTCTCACAAAAAAAACTCTGAATTTGAAGTCAAGCCAGACAGTACTTAAGAGGAACATATGAAGTTTATACTTGGTATTACCTTTAGATTGAAGAACCAAGTTCATATAATAAGCAGGGTAATAGTTCTGCCAAAAATCCTTTAATCTGGTATAAATATGAATGTTACTTTTTTAGGCTCATGTTTTAATTTCTTTGCACTATGTAAATGTTAAGAAAGCAATTGGTTAGCTATTTCTGTATCAGTAGGACTCTTCTACTGAAGGGCCAACTTTTAGATATTTTATAGAATGGAAATTCATAAAGAACACAGAATGCAATTGTGAATATTCAAGCCCAAAGATACATAAAATAATGAATCCTTTTTCACATTTATATAGCTACTACCAAGAGTCTGCCTAAACCCAGGAAACTATGGCCAAGAAATCAGTAATTTTTAACCACCTATTTTAATTATAAACAGCCCTTTGAGATTCCAAAAGAACACTCTTTTCTTGAATGAATACACTCTGGATACTATCTATAGCCAGTTAAATTGTGAGGGGACTGGAGAAAAACTCAAAAATTTTACCAGAAAGGTACCATAAGTGACAGAATTATAAGACAGGTAGGTTTATTGTGATGGGAAAGATACGGGGACCTTTGATTCAATAGCCCAAGCCATTTAGACAGAACTCACCCCAGAAAACTTTCTCATCAGATGCTCAGGTCTGGAAAGGCTTCCTAGTGGTGGCTCCCATCTGTTTGCATCAGAGGGCTTTGCTAGCTGGTATTCTGTTAGTTTTAAAGAACTGTATTAAGTGATCAGTTTCAAGATAATATTCCTATAAAAGGACAATAATACATAAACAAATATTCACACCGTACATGGAGCAGCATTGAAAGTGCTTCTCACTGGACAGATGGAACAGCAATGAACCACATCAACTTCCTGTAAGTGCTAGAAGTGGACAGGCAGTAACAGAATAAGGTGATACAACCACATTAGATCTTTTTTCCATGGAAAATCTCAGGAAGAAAAGGAATAAAAAGACACACAAGTTTTTGATCCTTAAATGCTGTGAGAGACCGCAACTCCAATTTATTTTTAACAGGAAAAAAGGACTCCCCAACATTTCCTGCAAAACACTGAGCCTCTTCTTATGACACATAGGACTAATATGCAGAACAGGCTAAGTGCTAACTTCTTTTAATTCACAGAAGTTGAGGCCTTTCTTACCATAACTGCTCTAGTGGGAATATGGCAGCCAAAGAGACTGAATGTTAGGAAGCTGTAAACCGGAGGAGTTTATGAGGCTTACAGAAAGTCCTTTAATTGAATTAGCGTAACATCAGTCTTTGTTAAACAGGAGTGAGTGTAGTACGTGAGTATCTTTCACATGTGCCCAGGGAACAGCTCGGCTGGGTTACTGCCTTTGTCCGAGGGAGGCACAAAACTGCTTCAAATTCTAGCACTAAATGTTAATGTCTAGACTTAGGACTCTTTTATTACTACTATGCCTAAATATTACAAGAAAGCCTTTATTAGTAACAAGTGAATAATTTTCATTTGCCGCTTAGAAAGAAGTCACAAGTTTTAGGGCAAGGCACGCAGCACGTCCTTCACTGCCTGAATCGAGAGGCCCTGACTGACAAACCAATACCTGCCTGGGGACTTCGGTCCGTTTCAGCCGCGGTACCCAAGCCATCGCCACCGCAGCTGCAGTGTGGGGAAAGTGGATGCGATGATCAAGCACCAGCATGACTTTTTTCTGTCAAACACTGCAAACATTACTAGGAGAAAACAGCTCTGTGTCAGCTGCCCGGGCTCCAGGCACCCCGGGGGGGGCACCTGCCGAAGGCCCAAGCCTCCGCCCTGGGGAAGGCGGTCGGCGCGGCGAGTGCCCGCGTGAGGCGGCGCCCCCCACCTGCACCGCTTCCCGTCGCTAGGGGACTGGGCGATGTCCGGGCCGCCCGGGCTGAGTGTTGGCCGAGGCCCTGCTCTGCTCCCGCCGCCACCGCCGCGGGGGCCGCCTCCCGCTGCGGACAGAGGGAGCGGGAGCCCCCCCCCGCCCCGCCCTCGTGGGCCTGGCTGCAGCCACCGGCGCCCGCCAGGGGGCGGCCGCCACCGCCGCCGTTGCTGCTGCGGCTCGCGGCAGTCGGCGCAGCCGGCCAATCGGAGTGGGGAGCACGCTCCGCCCCGCCCCCGCCCGCCGTGACGCGCTTCGCCCGCGCCGCTGCGGTGCATGCCGGGGCGGCGGCGGGACCATGGCGAGCGACTTCTACCTCCGCTACTACGTGGGGCACAAGGGCAAGTTCGGCCACGAGTTCCTCGAGTTCGAGTTCCGGCCTGACGGTGAGCGGCGGGGCGGGACCGGGCGGGAGGGAGGGAGCGCGGCGGGACCCCCGGCGGGGCCCGCTCTCTCCGCTCCCGGGGGGACGCGGGGCCGGCCTACCGCTGCCCTGGCGGGGGTTTAACGCCCGACCTGTCTTCGCCAGGGAAGCTGCGCTACGCCAACAACAGCAACTACAAGAACGACGTCATGATCCGAAAAGAGGTGAGGGAGAGGCGGCCGCCGCCGGGCCGCTGCCGGGGTGGGGGTGGGGGTGCGCGCCTCTGCCGGCCCGCGCCTGGAGCGGGGGCTGTGTGGGAAATCAGCAGAGCAAAGCGCTCGTGTGGCGGTTTGTGCAGGAGAGAGACCCCGGCGGCGCGCTGGGTAGCGCCTGGGGATGTGTGTTCACGCTGGAGTATTGTTCGTAGGCTTACGTGCATAAGAGCGTGATGGAGGAGCTGAAGAGAATAATCGACGACAGTGAAATCACAAAAGAAGATGATGCGCTATGGCCTCCCCCTGACAGAGTTGGTCGGCAGGTTGGTGTGCGGTTTCTAATTGCCGCTTTAATTTTTATGTGTTAGCTCGTTAGAAGCATAACTGAACTCTTTCTTCACGTCAGTATCATTTCTAGACAAGAGAGAAACAAACACTATTTTAAAACCCGAGCAGTGCCTAAATGGCAGTTTAGTTGTGAGAGATAATACGATTTACAGACCTACAGCGTTCAATACCTTTGTAATAAAAACAGAAAAGCTCTCACCTCAGTACTGAAGTATTTCTGTAACTAATACCATAAAGCGGTAGTTTGACTTCCTATAATCTTCTATTTTTTCAGGAGCTTGAAATAGTAATTGGTGATGAGCACATCTCCTTTACCACGTCAAAAATCGGTTCACTCATTGATGTAAATCAATCCAAGTACGTACTCTGCTTTTTTCTGTTGCTGTTGTTCTTATGTAACGATCTATATTAGAATTTGATGATTACTTGTATTTTATATTGTTTCAAAGTACAAATCAGTTCCTGGGGCCACAAGAGCTCTGTGTTCCCGCGTAATGTACCAAACACTTTTAGACTCTGTCATTACGCACTGTATTTTCAAACTCACCGAGCAGCTCATGGTACTGTAGGAACCCCTGCTAGGCGTATTCAGAGTCTGAACGGAACTGTCGTTGGCCTGTCCACGCCAATGTCTCTGGGAGAACCAAGACTTCTATATTTCACCTAAACTAAAAAGACCGGGTATCATGTTTTGTAAATCCAAAGTGATGTTACTTCTTGGTTTCATGATAAAAATGCACATTTTGTCAAAACTTAAAACTTGCAAACTTGCACTGTAGACTGTTTTATCAATCCATGCAGGATGAAGCAAATCTGTTAACGTACAAGACGACCTCTGAAAAGTCTCCCTAAAGGCTTTGGGGGTTTTTAAGATGTTAGTTCTATAAACTGCTCTCTTAAAACATCAATCTATTTTTTTTTCCTTCCTTCTGTTGTGTACTGCAGGGATCCAGAAGGCTTGAGAGTGTTCTACTACCTGGTACAGGACCTTAAGTGTCTAGTCTTCAGTCTTATTGGGCTGCACTTCAAGATTAAGCCAATTTAAATTGAATAAACTTTTAAGTTTGTATTGCAGTAGGGGGGGGGGGGGAGGAATGCTGTTTCAGTTCTTTGCTATCTCTGGCCTGAAGCTTTTATGTATGTCAGAATGTTTTTTTTACAAACTGTCAGTGACTGTCTTAATAAAATGGTGAGATCCGTATTTATAACTTCTGGTGAGAAACTGACTTCCTAACACTTCTTTTATCATGATACGTTCAGGGTATGTTATGTCGCTTGTATCACACAAAGCTGTATTTCACTTCTTTATTATGCAGCAGTAGAAAATGGAATTAAGTCTGGCTCTGTGAAGTGAAACTTTTGCCAGCTGTCAAGATAAACTTTTGTTACTATCCTGAGTTGGATATTCTGTTGGCCAGCTCAAATACGCAAAACAACTGATAGCTACACATGATAACCGGTTATAGCAAAGACATATCAGCTTTGTCACAACCTGCTGCTGTGATTACCCATTGCCTTCAGAGCAGAAGTAGCCAACAGGCCACCTGGGAGCCATCCAGGATCCTCACTGACACTCCCATCCAGCTTTAGGAAAAACTGAAATTAAACACAATGTAGAATGTATTTAGTTAAGTTCTAGACTAGCAGATCTGTTGTGCAGAATTGATTAAGAGACTTAGAGGACCAAACATGTCTCAACTTCAAAGTGGTAATTTTTGTAATGCACTGTGGGAGACACCACAGTGGTCTGAGGCTCCCCACCGGCTCTGAGGGTGTTCCTCTGCCAAACTGTGCCCTCGCTTCCTCTAGCACCTCTTTCTGGTTTTCCTAAGTGAGTAGCCATTGCGATTAAAAAAAGATTGTGGTTAAATTACTTCTAAAACGTGAAAACATCTAACCCCTATTACCTGCGCCAGCACCTCCTGCTTTCCCTCCTCTTGCCGCAGGCCCCGTCTGCCTTTCCTGCCAGCACCCTCCTCCCCACAGGTCTGCCCCGCTTCCCCACCACCGTCCCGCTTTCATCCCCTGAACCGGCCGCCCCTCTCGCCGGGGCCCAGCCCGCCGCGCCTCCCGCCCGGGGCCGCTCCGACGGGCGGCGGGGCGGGGCGGGGACAGGCCTCGCCGGCGGCGCCATCTTGGCCGAGGGCAGCTTCGGCTTCACGTCAGCTTCAGCCCGGCAGAGAGCAGCGGGAGGCGGCCGCCAGCTTGGCTGAGGGCACCGACGCACGGCGGGGGGGGCGGGGGGGGGGGGGGAAGAAAAAACACTAAAACCACGCAGGTGCTCCCGCGAGAGGCGGGACGGGCCTGAGGGGGGCCGTCAGGGGAGTCCCGATAGTGCGGCGCCTCCGCAGCCCCGTGAGCTACCGGGCACCCTGCGAGGCCATGGGGGTAGGTCGGAGCCGCGGCCGGGCCGGACTGAACCGAGCCGAACGGAGCTGAGCTGAGCTGAGCTGACGGCCTCTCTCGCTGCCTCTTGCCTTGCAGAGGATCGGGCTGCAGCTGCGCGCCACGCTGGAGAACATCACCCGCCTGCGGGCCGAGGGGGAGGACTTCCGCTGGTACCTCAAGGTGCGGCGGGCGGCGGCCTCGGGGTCTTCGGGAGCGGGGAGGCGCCGTTCTCGGTGTTGAGAGCCTGTTGGGCTGTCCGGCGGGGCACCTGGCGATGAAGGCCTGCGGTGTTAAGTGTCACATCGCTCAGCTTAAACAGCCATGGAGTTTCTTCCACACAGTGCGAACAGGCTGCTACAGGAGCAACGGATGTGGTGGTACAAATATATAGACATATATACATTAGTACCCGTGTTACATTATACATTACCTTGCAATAACGAAAAGTCTTAAGTGCAGGTGTTGGTCAGTGCCTCCACTGGTGAGGTGGTTGGTAATCCAATATCCGTTGGCAGGTAACCCAGGTAAATGGCGAGATGCGTTATTCCCATCTTTTATTTTGTGACCGTGCTTTGTAACACGTTGTCCATCCAACGCGCCGAAGGGCAGACCCTCTGCGGCGGGCATACCCGCCAGGTCGAGTCAGCTCAGGGGCCTAACGGGATAGATGGCAACGATAACCTGCCTCCGGCTCCTCTCACTGTGAAAGAGTGGGGATTGTGAATCTGGAGGGCTCACGTAAACTCCTTCAGCTTTTTAATCCCTGATTATTGACAGCTTTAAATTCTCTGATTTATGTTTATTTTTCAGCTGAAATGTGGGAACTGTGGTGAAGTTTCTGAAAAATGGCAGTATCTGCGATTGATGGTATGTTTCCCTGTTGTAACCTGCATCAGAACAAAAAATGAGAAAACAAACCTGCCTCTTGCACGCAAGAGATACTAGCGTCAGGGATGTGATAACTTGCACTTTAGGTGAGATAGTATTTTAATAGCTATATGCATTCAGGAAATGCTGTCATTCATATTAAAAAAAATAGTTGGAGACTGTTAATTGAAATATGCCATTGGAATGATGACTGTAGGTGACAAAGTATTTACGTCTGCTTTGAAAAGCCGCCTTTCTGTAAAAATATCATTTAGAAACAAATTTTGAAGTGATAGCAGGATAAGGTTGAGCCTGTAGCATCTTTCTCTGATGCTGATGGAATCTTTTTGGAGAAGTTTAGGTAACTCAAGGTGAGTTAAGCAGGCTAAATTAGCATTTGGAAACTGAAAAAGCAGGATAAAATTTATGAGGCATAAGAAAAGGTTCTGTTCTTAGGAATAATCATCCCTTCTTGTTGCATACTACTGAATGGTAAGAATGTATTTTGAGGAATTAATGGAACATGCCTATATGGACAAGACATAACTATCCGTTAATCACTATTGTAAAACTCTAGAATAGAATTATTCTTTGATAATCACAGCTTTCTGAATTATAGATCTCTCTAGTTAAAAAAAAAAAAAAGCCGCCTTGCTGCAATATTTTTAGAAAGTTTAAGACCAGTGTTGTAAAAACTACTTCACCTTTGCAGAGGTTTCCAATGGCTCAGCTAGAGTGCAGTTAAAAATGTCTCTATTTTCATGGTTTTTAGGACAGTGCTCCCCTGAAAGGAGGCAGAGGAAGTGCCACTATGGTGCAGAAATGCAAGCTGTGTTCCAGGGAGAACTCCATTGGTATGTGCTTAGAAATTTAAGAGGTGTCATCCATTTTACACTTTTTCTCCTAAGTTTATTTTTTGGTCCCCATTTTTGCTTGACACTGTTTGTAAAGAGCATACACCAGGGATTTTTTTCCTTGTACGCTGGTGCTTGAGTTCATAACAGATACGTACTTGTCATCATGCTCATGAAGGAGACAGCAAGGCCTCCTGGTGAGTTCAGGCTTCTGCGTGAACAAAACTCATATCCGTAATGTCATTTTACAAAAGCATGTAAAAGTTTTTGCATTAGTAGGGGAACAAAACGCTGTAATGTAAACTTCTCAGGAGAAGTGAGAAAAATTGAATTCTACCTTTTGAGGGCCAACTGCAGGAACTGCTTTGTTACTTTGTTTCTTTTACTTTGTATAAGGAAATTTCTTTGAAAGAAGAAGCTGGGGCTTGGTTTGTGCTGAATAAAACCGAAGACATAATGGCACTCAATTTTACATTTCTGATTTTTTTTTTTTTTTTTAGATATTTTAAGTCAGACAATCAAGCCTTACAACGTAAGTTTCTCTTTTATGTAACAAGTGAAAGATAAATAAGCATTAATAATATTTTGAGGGTTTGCTTTGTCATCACATTCCTCTTTCAAGAGCACAAAAAGCTGCTTTTCTCCCCTGACAGAAAAGTGTCTCTTGTAGACTCCTGCACACAGTTTCAAGTGTAGAATAATCTGATACATTTCATAAGTAAAACACAAAATGGTATCACTCAAATTAGAGGCGATTATGTAATGGCCATATTAGTTTCCTTTTGAAGGCTTCCTTGTGACAGATTGAGAAATTCTAGTTAATTACCACCTATAAAATGAGCTCTAGGATTTTGGTGTCACCTGGGACATCAGAGTTGGTAGTACTGCCTTTAAAGCAACTAATTCCTAGACTAACGCTTGGCCCATCTCTTTCTCAATTAGATGAAAACTAATGGTATTCTGACTCAATTACAGGCTGAAGACAGCGAGAAATTCAAAACAATAGTGGAGTTTGAATGCCGAGGTCTGGAACCGGTTGACTTTCAACCACAGGTGAGTTCTTATTCGTGATTTCTCAGTTTTTAAAAGCACTTCTTATAGACTCTAGAGTGATAAAAGACACACTATTTGAAATGGTACTGCTCTTCCTGGAACATCCTAGACCACCGCAGTTTTCCATGCTCTGCACAGTTCTTTCTTTTACTTCATTTTACTCCAAAAAAACCCCACAAGCAGCTAACACTAACAACTCTGGTATTCTTTGTGCCAGTAAAATCTAAAATTAAACACACCTTGGAGTCATACTCTAGTTGCCTTGCAGGTGGCACAGCACTGCTCATTTGAATTAACTTGAAAGGTCTTCATTGCTCAGGTTATTGCAAAAGAGAGTCTTTCCCAAAGGGGAATTGTGAGAGTGCATAATTAGATAGCCACATTCAGGAGAGCACCATTTTGCTTCTTGGTATGTTTCAGAGCGTAAGTGAAGTTCCGGTTATGAACAGTCTTCAGTATACGGCGTTTTACAAAAAAATTAAATTTTCTTTGAGATTTGACATCACCAAAGCCATAGAAAATAAATATTGGCATTTTTCCATTTGAAACTTGATCAAAGACTGAAGATCAATGGCAGTTAAAGACTGTTGCAAAGCACACCTCAAGATTCAGAGTTAAAGTATTTCTTCAGGGCCAAGCCAGTCTTCGGTGATTCATTTGCTTGTGCATGGTCATGCTGTATGCAGGTTAACTCCCTACTATATTTAACCTATTATGCCAGTCGGATTAGGTGTAAATAGACTGACAAATATAAACCTGTCTTATCCTTCCCTCAGACTGTGACATTGTGCTAAGAAAAAGACCAAAAAAAGCTGATCCTTCAATGAATTTGGTATAAATAAAATCACCACTGCAGTGTGCTGCAGGAGGTCGTCATTCATTCATTCATTCATTTATTTAAGTGAAGCCCATCTTTTTGAGGAGCAGAATGGTTACTAGTTTATTCCTGTTTGAAAGCTTTGCAGCCAGACCTAGGAACTTGTGCTTCAAGAAAAATCTATGAGAAGACTACAAAATGTAGGGGATGTTTATAGCTCTGCATCCTAGCTGTGAATTTTATCTGCAGAACAAAGACGTCACAGCTGTAATAAAGCTTTTAATTTAATACTCTCAAAGTTTGGTCTGTGCACTCTATTGGAGAGTACACTTGAATCCCTGAGCAGATATTGTAGTGAATTTTCTGATGCCTAAATGAGTAAATATATAGACTTTTGCAGTTCCAAACAATTCTGCAAACTGCTTTATATTTGACATGAACCAAGCCAGCCTGGCTTCTCCACTACCTTAGATCTGGCTTTTGATTAGCACCAAACATAGCATATGGCCATAGCGTTACTGATTTTCTTTGTATTTTTTGATAGACATAATACAACCATACCTGAAGTCGATTTAGAGTGGCTTAATGCTTGCATGTGTTTTTTAAATTATAGTAGTTTTCTCAAAAAATCATTTGAGTCTGAAAGAGGAGAAAGTATCCTTTGATTCTCTAATACAAACCCTCTTTTCCTACCTAGTAGCAGCAACAAATTCAAACTAGGGACTTGTGTGTTCTAATAATGGGCAAGGACATTTTTTCTCCCCAATTGCTTATCTTTCTTGTTTAAAGTGCTCAAGTAGATACATCTGCTGCAAATCTGATACGTAATTTTTGGTTTTCCTTGAGGATATTTCAGCTCCTTTCCTGTCCTTGTCCCTCAAGTGCATGCTTCAACTGAAAAATGGAGGTTTCCTGATAAAATTCCTCGTAAACCTTCGTAAGCTTCTCTGCTTTGTGGCATAACCATTAGTTTCACCCGTAACAAACGCGTGACACTTCCCTGCCTTGGCAAGTCACCGGCCTTTTTGCGGCTTGGGCCTGTTTATGCCGTAGCTGTTGGTGCCCGGCCGGCCAGCAGGGGGCAGGCGAGTCACCGCGCGTCCCGGCCCCCTTCTGCAGAGACGGAACGAGTCTCTGCTCTGACGCCAAAGCCGTAAGAAGGCAAGTCCCGCTGAGTGCCTGGTACACAAGCTTGTAATTCCAGTCACATGGCTTCTTCTTCCTCGGAGGGCTGGTAGATATCTCCAGGTGACAAAAGCAAGGCTGCTTTTATTTTTCTAGTGTTTGTGCTGTACTGCAGCTCTGCATTTTTGTCCCGTGATGCTGATCTTGCCCTGCACCCCTAGCAATTCCCTTGAGATGGGCTTCTGACAATTATATAAAGGCCATATTCACACTGTGCCTTGCGGATAGCTCTCCTGTTGTTACGTCTGCTGCATTCTGTGGTTTATTTAAGTCCCAAGTGCTTATGCTTAGCCTTCCACTCAAATACCAAAATATTTTAAAATCATGTGGCTTACTTCACACATTCTTACACAGTTAAATGTCTGACTGGCACTAGTGGAGATTTCTTTATCAAAAATGCAAGTGTAGACCCCTTGCAGAAAACCAGGAAGAAGGTACCTTTGCTTTTTAGCCACTTCTTAATAAAATTCTGTAGTTAGAAATGGCAATGTAAGAAACCTGCCTGTATGCTACAGAGGTGGCTGAGATTTTTCAATTTGCTTTTAAAATTAGTAAAACTTAATTTACAGCTTGATAGCTGTGAAGCCTAAAATGAGAGAGCTGTTCCTATAGAAGATAAAAAAGAACACCTTATTCTTGTGCTGTGTCCCACTGATACACTCTTCCCTTTCTCCTGCTGTCCTTTCCTTCACCTCTTCAAGAACAGCAACAGTAACAACAGTGAAGAACTCTTCCCCTTTGAAATGATTGTGTGGGTATACTAATCTGTCCATTCATCCAGCTGATCCTCCTTTCACATAAAGCTTGCTAGTCACTTCTGTACCTAAATCCAATACAGGCTGCTCCTTCTCTAGTGTCTTAGATTCTGATGACATTTAAGCCAAAACTATTAACTTTCTTCCACATTTTCTTTCTATTGTTTTCTTGCAATGTAAGTTTATTATGAAGCTATTTTATACATAATGCCTGTACGGATTCTGAACACAAATTAAAGCTATTAGTAGTTGGATGCTGCTACATAAACTTAGAAACTCAGGTTTAACATTATCTAGAATTCTTGGAAATACCTTTTTGGCAGGAAAAATAGAGCAGCAGTGTTCCCTCATTTTACTCCCTGATTACTTAGATTGAATTTTCCCAATTCACAAACAGGGTCACAACCTTATACTGACCCTTAACCAGGAAAGAGCTGGACCATTCTTTCTACCTAAAAGAAATATAACATAAGTTTGTGCTGAGTTACTTTCTTTAAACATGTTTCAATATCATATTTATTATTTTCTTGGTACAACTTATTGTTAAAAACTTACTGTAAATGTGTTTGCAGGCAGGGTTTGCTGCTGAAGGTGCAGAGTCTGGCACACCTTTCAATGACATAAACTTGTTAGAAAAGGTATGTTGTCTTAGTTTCATTAGTAAATCTAATTACCTAGCTTGCTTTTCCTAAGTCACTAGTCCAAAATACACACCCTGCACACACAAGATTCTAGTTTTGCTCTTTCATGTAGGCATGGGAAGGTCATAGCTGAGGAGAGAATATAAATCAACTATGAACAACCAGCATTACTAACAGCATCATTTTAGAAGTACGCCTTTTATAGCTTAGCAGCTGACAAAGCAGAAATGCAACTTTTCTTTTAAGTCACTCAGGAATTCCAGAGAGCAAACACCTGGGATACTAAATGGCTGGGGTTATTCAGAGTGGTGAACTGATTTTTCTAGGAAGGTGCCTTCACTTTTTCCTCTGCGCAGAGACATTAAAAAGTAATATACTGTCCTTCAAAGCTCAGGATAATGACTCCAGCATTGCAAATCTTCCTTGGCTGTGAGCAAGAATCTCAAGGTCAAATCTGTTCCCTGGTATCCTACTTGGCAGGGATCTGCTTGTCTGCTTACCCACCTGACTAGGGTATTGTAAATGATAGATAATCCTTTCGTCTGCCGTGGTTGTTCTCTTGTCCACTACAGGCTGTGGACTACATATGAAAAAAAGATAATCATTGTTAAAATAAAAACACTGAGACTGAAGCTCATTTAAGTTCAGGTCAGTGCTCTTGCTTCTCTCTGATACCAGAACTTAGCTTAGTGACTGCACAGTGCTTTCCACAGAAATCTAAGACTGAAACTTTGAGTAAGGCTTAGTTTCAGTTTGAATTCCAGTCTGTGATTTAGACACTATTGCATTCTATCTTCTGTGACTAATAATGTGAAATTTTATTTCCTATAGGATTGGAATGACTATGACGAAAAAACAAAGGAATCTGTTGGAATCTATGAAGTTACCCATAAATTTGTAAAATGCTAAAGTTCATACCCCTAATAAATCTTGACATGCTTATTAATGAAGGAGCTGTAACCATCAGAGACTCGGTTTCCTCAGAGTTATTTTTCACATGGCTGCACTTCATAAATGGAAACCTAAGTTGTACTCACTGTCCCAAGGATATCCTAATAACATATTTTCCACAGAGGACTTTGAGATGGCCTCAGTACAAACTGAAAAGAATATATATGCTTGACTGAACTGTGCCATTTTCTTAACGTTGTCTTTTTTGGGAATATATATGGTTGTGATGGCCTGTAGCTTAACTACTGTATCAACAGTAACTACTTAGACAACTTTGTGCCTTAAAGTTTTTAATAGTCTATCACAAAGGAGTACCCACATTTGATTCTCTAACATAAGCAAGTAAGGTCTTTTCTCTCACCACTCCTATGTCTATGAGTATTAGTAAAGGGACTGTGTTAACTGTTCAAGTGAAAAGGTATGTCTTTAATAGCTTTCAGCTGTTCAAGTAAAGACACTGAGGTGAGTTTATTCAGAACACTTACTAAGCTTGACCACAACTGACACTTACACATAGCTGTTACAATCTTCTGAAAATTGTTCTCTTTCTGAGTGTGTCATTAAGTAAACCTCACTCATTTCTAGTTGCAGACTTTCTACTTCTTGGCAAATGTGCTCACAATCTTGCCAGCTGTTCTCATGCTTTAAAAAAAACAACAACCAACCAAAACCACAAACCCAAAAACCTTCTTTAGCGAATTTCATTCTAAGACTTTTGGTCTGATTATTTCCTTCATCCCCCCAAATGATCACCTACCTTTCTTTGTTTAAATGAGCAAGAACAATCATGCTAAGTTTTAAAATAATCCTTTTCAACTAAAAATTACAAGAGCACATTACAGGCTGAAGAGGAAACAGCCCTGACTAGGAAAAGCCTTTAGGCTTACATATTTAAAGCATGCCTCTCCCCCTCCTAGCACTTGCAGTTAATACTTCAAGATACGGTATTGCTTACACTTACTGTGATAAAGAAAAAAGACAGTGTGAGAACCTGGAAGCTGAGATATCCAAAGGAAGAGTAAAGGCAAGTAGGTTTCTGAAGCCTCTGAACGTGATCTGTCACATCCAACCAATGTGCTTACTTTATGTGCTAATATATTTGGTTGTCAAGGTCACGGTGGGCTGTGCTGAAAGACAGGAGCTGCATTAGTTTTACACAGAGCTGCAGAGGCAAGCACTACTGTGCTATTCAGCTCCAGAGAAAGATTTATCTTCCCAGAAGAGTGGAAGTCAAGAGGGTTTAAAAGGGGTATCTCACGCAAAAGGGATCTGTGTTGTAATCCTAGCAACTTTTGAGCACCTTTGGCTTCTTGACCAACAAAGGCCCCTTCCCCTTTTGCTGTCGCCCACTTTGTAGCCGGCAGAGTCCCAGTCGTGAACAGCAGACGAGAAACTTGTCTGCATCAGTTTCACCTCGCGCTCACTGCATCGCTAAGTTTTACTGATGTCTGTGCTCAAGCTCTCCTGTAATCCTTCAGAGTAGTCTTTAGAAATTCTACAACAAGCCCCAATGATTAAAGACACAGCTCTAGGCACTAAGACTCTGGCATTTGCTACAATAAATAACGTCAAAAGTTCTAGCTGCTAGAGCAAGGAGGAAACAGGAAAACGTTCTGTTGAGGTTACTTTGCCACAGTAAGAGGAAGTTTGGAAAAAGAGAACGCCAAAAGATAAAGTTCAGCGATTTTTCTTTTTTAAGGCACAAGAGCACAGGTTTACATAGCAAAACAAAAGAGATTATTGGACAGACTTCACATACGGGAGGGGAAAGCCCACATTGCAGCATGCTTTCAGTAGTATTCTTATCAACCTTTATAAGAAACATGAGCTATTGATAAAGGGGCTACCCATACTGTCTAATTTTGATATGGCAATAAAAGAACTTTGTGGTTATTAATAGATAACTTTATTACAATACAGTCTTTTCCAGTCAATTTAACAACACAGTTGGTGATTGCAGGTTACTTAAAGCTTCCCACTGCCATTTTTTCTTTCTCAAAAAGCTGTTAGAGTGGAAAGGCTTCAAGCAGTTGAGGCACAATCAGTTCCAATATTGATTCAAGTTTAAGGAGAAAAGTAAGTGTGACAAGTTAGTAAGCAAGCTTACTGCAAGAGTGCAAATATAGCCACTCTTTCATATTTAAAATTATTGCATATATTTTATTAAAATCAAACAGTTTAAGAGTGGTATCACAGTGCTGTTGTCTGAACACTCATGGAACACAGATGTTCCGAGTTCACAAACTTGGTAACAATGCTTTTTATTTTAAATAATGTGTTTTAAGAACATGTAGATCTGTTGGAACAGATGGATCTGTTACTTCATTTTGACATTGTGAATGTTTGTATTTCCGAAAATATGCATTCAAGGTCTGTAACTGATTTCTTTAAAATAGATACAAATTTCATAGTGAATCTAACAGTATTCAAGTTCAATGAAGATAAATGAAGCCAATTAAGCTGGACAGTGTCAGCCACATTGAACACTGATTAGTGTACTAATTAGACACAGTCTGCATTTTGTACTGCAACTGTAAAGTGTTCCAACATTTTTATGTCTAACTACTTATTTTCTTGCCCTTTAAAACATTAAAGATATCTTCTAGTGACTTGTATATACACTGAAGGAATTCTTTACCATTCCTAGATGGGTAAGAGGAAACATTACAACCTATCCAATCATCATGTACCTGATATCCTACTCCAAAGCCATCAGACACCACTGGGCCAAACCCTCCTAATTGCACAGCTGGGCTAACCAATGTGCTTGTAGAAAGGATGTTGTGATTAAGCCGAGCATAGGCTTGGTCTTGATAGAAATTGGGCAGTGCAATACCTTTGGATAAGGCTAAATAGCGCAAGCCAAAGAGATGTCGGTCAAATCCCTGACCTGTAAAATAAAAAAACAAGTATTAGAAAGATGACTAATTTTTGTGGGAAGTAAACTCACTTATTTTGACATCACGCAATTTTTCAGCCACGAAAGAGGAGGTCTATAGAACTGGGGTTTATTTTTGTATTATCAGGAATCATTTTTCAGAACCCAGACATTCTGCACTTCTAATACACACATCCTAGGGAATGAGGGCCTGCCTGCTGTTTTACTGCTAGCCTCAACCAGGAATCATGATAGTAAACAAAAGTGCAGTGTTAACAGACAATTTTAATAATACATCACATTCTTTGATTAACTATTTATCTGAACATACCCAGGTAGTTTAAGCCAGAGAAAGGCTTTCCTAAAATTTATAAATCTAAAGAGGAAGAGGATCTTGCATCATCAAAACAAGACAAATTTTAGACTCTACGGGGTAATGTTCAACAGTCAATTTTACTGAAACAATACAACAAGTTATGCTTCCGGGAAGGACCAATTCAAAAGAAAGCATTTAGAAAAATACCAGGAGTAGCACAGCCAAAGAATCAGTTTGATTTGGAAGTTGTTAAAGCCTTTATCCCTGCAGAGATAAGATAGTAACTGCCCAGACATAAAGCCAAAGTTCTTAGTTGCATTGGGGAGTACAACATGCACTAAGTATTTATCAAATCTTCAAATGGCCCAGTTGCTCTAAGAACAAAAGCTGAAGTATAAAAAATTCTCAACACATTAACAGTGAAGTGAGAAGCACAGAGGCATTCTCCTCCATCAAGAAATGACTCTTAGAGAATGCATTTTAAACTGCAGTCTTCTGCTACTGTTATTGTCACGTTTACATTAACATTAGACCTCCACCAAAATTAAATTATTTAGTTGTGAAGTAGATGTTTACAGCAACTTTAATAGACATTTTAGTGCAAAAGGAAGAGTGTTTGATATATTCCTACTCACCCATAGCAGCTTCTTTTGTCAAACGGCCATGGTATTTTGAGCACTCCACTATCAACTTCTGCAGCTCTTCTGTGCTATGTTTGGACAGTTCCCTGACAAAAGCTTCTGAACATTTCTTTGTATGGATAGAGGCAGGACGTATAGTTTCTGTACGACCGTGTTTGAAAGCTGCAGTACTACAAGACTCATATGTAGCAACAGTCTGATTGTATTGTCGAAGGAAAGCCATCTGGAAGGCAAGCTGAGCCACAGCATCTGGGCTTACCTTCTTCTGCTTTAGAAGGTCCTTGCCCCCTTCATGGAACTGGATCATATTAAGAGACAATGCTTCTACACTGGCATCAAATTTCTGTTTGGCTTTGGTAATTCCTGCTTTTAAGGCATCATTCAACTTGAAGTCAAGTTTCTGCACTGCTCTTGAAGAGTCTACTGAAGCAGGCTGAGACTGGGGGCTGATGGCTGGTGCCTTGGTGCTATCTTTAAAAACTTCATTCTGGAACCTGAGCACAGCCACACCATCTCCCCAGGAATGTTCAAAATTAACTCCTGCAGTGCCATCCTTAGTTATGATAAGATTAAAGGATTTGTCATACCAGCGGTTAGCACCATCTCCATGCAACATAGTGTGAGACAAGTGCACAAAGTCTTTAACGGGAAAGTCATCTAAACTTAAACAAAACACAGCAGAGTCTACTTTTTGAAGAGCTTCTTCATTGCCATTATCCAGTAGATTCTTTCTCAGTAATGCCCACGTATCTCGGTTTTCACTGGAGAGATAGCCAAGAGGGAAGGCTGGGGCTGGACTGCTGTCACTAAGGATGTATTTCAAGTGTGCTTGTATTTCTGAAGGTTTCAACATATTTCCGTCTCTATCAATAACATCAAATATATAAAAATTCCCATTTCTCAGTACCAGTAAATGTTTTGCCTTTTCATCTGTATAAAGGTCATCTCTGTCAAGTTTAGGCAGCCGCGTAGAATTGAAAAGCCTGAAGTACTGAGACATATCTAGGGGGTATGCATTGACCATGTAGGCACCAAACCAAGAAAGTGAAGAAGGCACAAATCGGATAATTTTTTTAAAGATCTGAGTGTCACTTTTTTCTGGATTGAGGTGAAAAACCTCTGGTTCAAGATAACCAGCCCTGAATGTCTTCATAAAACGTATAGCAGAAACAGTCATGTTCGTAGCTCGTATGAGCTGATCATTATATTCAGATTTTGGATCGGGATTAAAAGACATAAATGCATTAAAATTCAAAACAACAGGTTCACGTGCTTTTAGGTACATGTCAAACCAGGGACCTGAAAATAGAGAGTTGAAAAATAGGTCACAATATAAAAGCAGCTTACTGAGTCAGACCAGAGGTTCATGTAGTCAATAAATACCCTGCTTCCAACAGTGATCACAAATAAACACCTCTTGAAGTGCATACAAACAAGATGAACATATGCAGTAATTCCCCCAAGGATTCTCCCAACCTCCAATTATGAAGAAAGGTACTGTTGGCTAATTGTAAAAATACTGTATTTGGAGCAATCCGTATCAAGAATGTCAATGTCATCAGCAACAAGGCCAATTTCCATGTTTTATATATGGCTCAGTGCTAAACCATAACTCCCATGCAATACAATGCAGCTCCCCAGCACTGTATTTTGTGAGGTGCACACCTCACATTTGGAGCAGAACATGCCTTTACCTAAAGTTATTAATTTCTGCAATTCTCTGTCACTGAGGGCATGCTTCTCTTTAGAACCACCTTTATTTCTGATCCAGTGTTTCCTTCATTCCTGGCAGGATTCCTCCATCTGTATTTGCTGCCTTACATTTCTACCTCCTTCCTCTTTCTAACCACTAAAATGATCAGCACAGGGCAAAACTCTTGATACCGATACATTACCATTGGTCTCTCAAGCTGGCAAAAAGATGAGGTTAGAGGGGACCATATGGTTATTCTTCCAGGCGCAGAACTGACTTAGGAAAGCAGAATTACATTTGATACCCACAGGTCTTTCAGACAGTCCGTCAGCATATCAAGAAACATGAATGTGACCCAGAGGTTTTATGCTTGCCAAAACCAAGGGAATCAATCATAGCTCTAAAAAGCAGTCACAGCTTTACACCTGCCTATGAGTAAATGAAAATCCAGGGTGCATAGGCAGAGAAGGGATTTTTTAAGTAGGTTCTATTTCATCATCAAGTTCAAACTCAGCAAGCTCTGGTATTGCACACTGACTGGATGCAGACAAAGGAAGGAAGTGCACACCAACCTCATCTCAAGGCAGCTGATGTATTAAAAATTATTATTCCAAGCCTGGATCAGCCCCAATTAGAACCTTCTAGCTAGGCTGTAAGAAGGGCAACAGGTAACTCGAGGACCTAAACTACAATTTTAATTCCAGGTCCTCACAGGTGAGTAACTAGCATGCACCATCACATAGCCTTTTAACCTTGGACTTGAAAGTTCAGGGCGGAGGCAACTATACATACTTTCAGAAACCAATTTCAAGTGGAACAGGTCTTTTATGAGGCCTAAAAAAGAATAATAACGAAACAAAAAGGAATACAAACACCCCACAGTTCATGGACACAAAGCAGCATGCTGGTTAGTGTTGAGAAACACCATAAAGCCACCAGTTAAAACCCCAGATGTTGTTCAAAGTTAATGGAAAGTAAAAGATAACAAACCGAACAGCAGCTTTTTTGAAATAATCTGGTATTCTCTACAGAATTTGTGGTAGCTAACACCCTTATAGGTAGTCTCAACAGATGGCAAGGATAATGGTGCATTTGCTGGGCAACATGCAAACTTCTGCTTCCATAGGTATTTGAATATTTCCACTTCTGTTGCTATCCATCCAACAATTTCATAAGCAGACATTTGTATTTGGAAGTCAGTGGAAGCAATAATAAGGAAAAGTAATTAAAAAACTACATACAAACTCTCCCTCTCTTAATTTGTTTTTCTTTATCCTCATTTTCCTCTTTCTGTCGCTCCTTTTCTTTTGCTCTTTAAAAGAATATGGTTTTGTAGTTTTAAGTCCAGTGCACTGACCACTTCTGCCTCCCAAAGCTTTGTCATATTCTCTGACACCCCTCTCAGAATTCAGTTTTCTTGCTAAATAACTTGGAATTATTTGAAAATGATTGCTTTAGTTTCCTTAACGGAGTTACCAGTTAAGCTCCTCTATTAACCTAAACATAAATAGACAGCAATGAAAAAAGAAAAAAGATAAACCCTGTAAATTCAAATCTAAATACAGTAACTCATGAAAAAATACCGTATCTCCAATATCCATCTATCCAGAATTCTGGTATATACAGGTTAGATGATGGGCATTCTTCTTTCCATCAGAGACTCAGAATTTGCTCAAATACAGTCACAGGTAGTATTCACAGCATGTTATTTCAAATTTATGGAGTAGAGAACTTAAGCTTCAGCCTATTTTATTTGTAGCATTATAAGCTGTCTGTTATCAAGCATGATGATCTACAGACTCCTTCTATATCCAGTCGGCCAACATACCTGTGATGTAACTAGTATGCTTGTTCTGATTGTCTTGAGCAACCAGTTGCTCATGCAGCTCTCTTCCAATTCCCTTTTCAAAGCCATGAGCAAGTTCTTCAGTTTTCCTACAGCAATCAGTAAGAGTCACAAGTCATATTTTTACCTGTAACACTTGGCTTTGAAGCAGCACATGATACTGCAATCTGTGCATCTTGTTTGTCCATACCTGAATTGGTCATCATTTAAAAGCGGTTTCTGGGCATTCAGATATCTCCTAATTGTATCTTCTAGTTTGGGAATCGGCAGTCTGAAGGAAGGGCCACAGAGAGACATGCACTTTATGAGCAATGGTACTAATGAAGCCTGAGTTTTACACAGTAGACTCTCTTTGCCTCCCCTCTTCCCTATCCTTCCTTATACCCCATAGTATCCAAATGGCTCAAAAGTTTCTTGTGGAAGATGAGAAGAAAGGGAATAGATGGACATACGTCATCACAGCATAAGGTTCTTGGAAAATAAGGTAGAAAACCACTCGACTGTCTTGTTACAAAGGTACTGCAGTGAAGGGTCTTAATACCTTACAGGGCATACAATGACATGAACCACTGCAAGGAGAAGCAGCTATACAGAAGGAAGGTTTAGCTCGGTAGCCACCCTGCATCGGGACTTCCCCTCACTGCTGGGCGCTGAACATCTACTCTTTCTTGCAAATTTCCTAATCAGTATCTTTGTCATCTTCCTCTCAGCCTAAACATGCAAATGCTCTTCTTACTATAAAACAATCCTATTACACTCAGGGAGGTTACTTTGCAACCTGCAGGGATGTTTCAGTAGTAGGCTTAGAGTCATATTTACACTTTAAAAAATAAAACCATTCCTCTGCACTGTGATTTAGGAAGAGCACATACAACACGAAGCAAGTGGCACACCCCGAGCGCGGCTATACAGAAACGGGAGGGAAGGCATTTTCTCTCCCCCCTCCTCACAGCGGACACCCCGGGGCCGCCGGCCCCACACGGCCACCTGCCGCCGCCCTCCGCCCGCGTCCCCCCGGAGCCCGGCCCGCCGGGTGCCCTCGGCGGCCGCCCCGGGGCTGGCAGTGACGCTCGCTCCCCGGAGGACGCTCACTCCAGGCCCTGCCCCGGCCCCCGCCCGGCGGCGCCTCAGGAGGCCGCGGGACGGGCGGTCCCGGCGGGCAGGGCACCCGGCGGGCGCACCGAGGAGCGGAGCGGCGGCCCGCCGTACCTGGGCAGGCTCTTCTGGTAGTGCATGGTGGGCACGATGCTGCGGTGCAGGTACTCGGCAGCGCCCGCGCTGCTGTAGCCCCGCCGCCAGCGCGCCGCCGCCCGCCGCAGCAGCAGCTGCCGCGCCGCCATGATGCCCGCGTCAGAAGCCGTCAGGCGCCGCCCGCGCCGCTCCCCTCGCTGTCGTCCCGGGGCCGGAGCGAGCGGCTGCCGCGACCCCAGCCAGCTCCCCGGTCGTGCGGTTGAGCGCCTGCGCTCCTCCCGGCGCTGCCGAGCGCCTGGTCCCGTTCGGGATGAGCTCGCAATGCTGCGCGGCGGGGCGGAGGCGGCAGCTCGGCACCTCGCGGCGCGTTCACTCCGGCGCGGCGGGGGAGCTGGGGCTTGTTCCCCGAAACCCGCCCGGGGAAGAGGCGGGCGGGGGCGTCAGGCAAATGGCGGCCAGGCCCCGCGTCACGGAGAGGCTCCCCCGAGCCCTCTCCTGCCCGGGCGGGCCCCGGGCGGCGCCGGCTCCTCTGCCCCGCACGGCCGCCCGGGGAGAGA
This sequence comes from Gavia stellata, assembly GCF_030936135.1. Taxonomy (NCBI): domain Eukaryota; kingdom Metazoa; phylum Chordata; class Aves; order Gaviiformes; family Gaviidae; genus Gavia; species Gavia stellata. The sequence continues at coordinate 29,910,573 of NC_082603.1, read as the reverse complement.
AGTCCCAGCTGCACAGCTGGGGGTTGCAGCTGGCGTGGAGGTCGACGTGGCTTCACGAAACGCTTTTTAGTTATTTCATTTGGAAAGTATATTTGATGCATGCTATCGAGGCAGCAAAGTTACCTGGTATTAGAAAATGCCTGGAGTGGGGCGGTGCCACATTAGGTCAGTCCTCTTTGACCTATGCATTAATAACATTTTTTGTGATCCTCTCGTTTTGACAGCGCTCTTGTTCAACATACAGACTCCACATATTTTTTCTCTTTTTTTGGGTGCGTGCTGACCATACAGCATTCAGGTCCTGCCTCCAGAGAGAACAGTTTAATCTCATGAGCTTTTTTACTCATACGTGAACATGTAAAAACACGTACTGTATTAGTATAAAATACAATATTGTAAACACACAATTTTGTTGTTCTGTGTGGAATATTTTCCATAAAAATACTGAATAATCTCAGAATAACCCAGAAACTACAGAAATGCATCGGTAAGAAAGCGTGGCACGGTGAAGAGTGATGGTGGTGTCTTTTGATCAGGTACTCACTAGCACAAAAATCAGCATTGGGATTGAATGCGGACAGGGCAAAGGAAAGGAAAGCAATCCCTGTGGCTTAGTCTGATAATCCTCTGAAAGTAAATTGGCCCTACTCTAATCAACATAGTGGTTGGAGAAAAAGTGAAATCATTTCACTTCCAAGATAATAAATGCCAAATGCCAGAAGGTGTCCTTGTGTGTTTCAGTATACAGCTATTTGCTGTTCAGTGCGTGTCTCTTATGCTACTCATTCAGCCTTTTTTCACCGTGAAAACAAAAAACCCAAGCCTGCTTTAATTAATGAAGTTCAGTTTCACCTAGCTTGCCCTGTTGTGATAGTCCAGTTCAAAATGTTACCTGCTCTGCCCTTTAGAAAAACTGCAGCAACTGTTACCCATTTGAATGCATGACTTGCAGCGTTCCCTTTCTAGGTTTCAATGTCCAGACCCCAAACTGGGGAGATCGAGGAATGCACTCAGATGCCTTCTTTCTCCCAGAAGTGTCACTTTGTTTTGAACCAGGCTTGTTTTAGAAATACTACTGCATTCTGTTCTAATTTTCCAGAGCCCCCTAATCTTCTTCCAGGCTCTTAATGATGTAGTCGATAATAGGATTGTTGGTATTAATTTGGAACAATAATGCCAGCTGCTTGCTTGGTGGCTATTGGCAGAGGGGTGACCTTGCAGGTCAGCTAAGCAGAACTGGAAGTGCTTTGATCTGATCTATACAGAGCTAGATCTGTCCACCCGAGCAAGAGGAACGAGTGAATTCTCTCTCCATGGGATGCTGATTCTTCTCCAAAGAGCACGGAGGACAGCATGGCAGTGGCTTTTGATGCAATCCTCGCTCGGATCAAGGATGTTTGTAAAAGAAATGGTTTGCTCATTCTCTCGGTGTTGTCGGTCACCATCGGCTGTCTTCTCGGATTCTTCCTGAGGACGAGACGGCTCTCCCAGCAGGTATGTGTGGCACGGCAGTGTATCACTACACAGAAAATATTGTACTTACGTAACAAAAGACATAGCAACTTGTGGAACTTCATGATGGACTTTTGAAGATAAAAAGCATGTATGTGTGTTTGTTAAATTTGTTTAATTTCATTTGTTTGTTAATCTACACTGTGCTTTGGGTCTTTCCACACATTCTGAAACAATACGTTTGCAAAGGGTTCTGGTCTTTAAGACACCTAGTAAGTCTAGCATAAGAGTATTATAATGTTGCAAGTATGGATAGTAATAGTGCGTGTTTAAGCTAGATGAAATGTAGCATCTAATATAGACCTGTTAAAAACTGGTAGTACAATATATTCATTGGATTTTATATTACTTTGGAACATGTACGTTTAAAGAAAAAACTGGGAATATTTTTCACCATCAGATGTACAGAGGTACAGATGTTTATATTATACCAATGGTATTTTGTATTAATAAATTTGAGATTTCCCATCATTAACAGACCATGTTATTGAAGTCACTTGGGGATTTCTCCTCCAGCATACTTCAACTAAGCTCTTTTGCAGGTACTCATTTCTTTCTGCAGTACTAGTCAGACAGAATGGAGAGGGCAACATGCATTGCTGAATGTACTGTTTGAGCACAAAATGTAAATCTCAATTAAAAAATATGGCACTTAGTAAATGTGACTAAACTAAAACAATTCTTTGTTCTGCTACTGCAGAACTGCAGTCTGAACATTTTTTAGGTCCAAGCAGTAGCTTCGTACACATCTAGCACAACACACAAAATGCAGAATGAAGCGATTATTCAGGACAACCTATTAACAGTAGTCCCCAAGAGACAGCATATTTCAATTTTGTCTTCCTTTGTAAAGGAGCAAACAATGTAATATGTTTTTGTTGAATTACAACACAGTATGTCATTAATTAATTTTAAAATTATCTTTTAAAGCCTACTATCTTTGCCACCTTATATATCAAAGCTGCAGATTCTGCCAATGTTATCTGATCCACAGCTCTAGCAGGACTCATGAAGACAGATAGTCTTTATCTCAAAACAATAAGCATCTCTCCATGTATTTCTAGGAAATTAGTTATTTCCAGTTTCCTGGTGAGTTACTGATGAGGATGCTGAAAATGTTGATTCTCCCACTGGTTGTCTCAAGGTAAGTGAGGACAATGATTGTTCCAATAACTTTTGAAGTTTCCTAAATGAGACATATCATCACCACTATTTTGGGTTTAATTGAATTAATGTCAAAGTGCCAGGACCATTACTGACTGCTGTACATCCATATTTATAGTGGAGCTATGAACATATTTTTTAATCAATAGGAACATTTATGCAATACCTCATATGGGTAGTATTTTCTTAAAAACTCATGGGGTTTTTTTAATTTATGTTTTCTTCTTTCCTTGTAATGGGAGGACTTTTCCTTCAAGTGAACTATAAGTTAAATATATGGAATAAATAACGCACCTTATCAAAAAGCCTACCTTAAATCTAAACAATTTAAATAATACACCACACAAATAAGATGAAAAAGCACAGTTAATTTATAGTCTTCTGCAGTATTTTGAGAGATGTGCTGTAGTATGATGAATATTGAAAAAATCCCAATGCGTCTCCACTAAACTAATAATATATGCCTGGCTTCAGCTGGAAGTGAAAGTGATTTTTTAGTACGTTAAAGGCAGAACCTTTAGTGATGCCACTTTATTGGTGGCAGGATTAATGATCTAGATCCTGGTGCTGAGGGATGGTGCATGGTAGTTGCCTTTGCAGTGGGCAGCCATAATTTAGGACAGCTTTTTCTCTCCTCTAAATTTGTCTCGTCTTCCGACTGACTACAATCACAAATACCAGTTGGATGGCCAAAAGCTCTCAGCCCAATGTTCAGAGAAGAGATAAGGAGAGATGGAGAGTAACAAAGCTAACTTTACCTAACCAGAGCTGAGAAAAAAGTCTTGCACTCTTTGGTGCCTTTCCTTGAAGCCTCTAGGCTTCTAGAACCAAATACATAGGCCAAAAACTCATCTTCCATATTAAGAAAAAGATACGTTTCTAGGCTCCAGATCGCTGAGAGTTGCTGAAAATAAACACAACCCAGCACTAATTTTATTTTTAAATCATCTACCTTTACATCTAGCTTCTCATGGTTTTTCACAGAATGAAGGTGATTCATGGTGCTTGCGTGCCTAGAACTGGCCATAGTATGACCATAGACTCATACCTAGTTCTGTCCCACACAGCTAGAGAGGATCAAGACAAAATATGTTAGATTTCTTTTGAGACGTGAAAGGAGAGTTTTCCAAGGACAACAAGAATCTCACATGAGGAAGTGACATAGTAAGGGCAGAAAAGGGTTGCAGCAGAGTCACACGCCCTTCCCTAAAACATACAGTTCTTTAAATCCCCTTGTTTTTTAGAGATGCCAGGAGGAGAAGCAGCACAGTGGGGAATAGCTGCTCTGACACAGCCTGTGATAGCTCTAGGTTACCTACAGATGTGTCAGGAGTGAATCTCTGAGCCGCACTGTTAGAACTGATGGACTCCATCCTCTGAGGAAGAAAGGGAAGAAACTTTACAGATCTTCAAAGGGATTAGCTCTCATTGTAAGACAGCATGAGTCTGTCTCCCTGTATAACAAACTAACTATCACTTGCTATTGCATACTGAAAGTTCATGTTTTTGCAAACAAAAAATACTCCAGATATAATTACGTTCTTCTACAGTCTTTTTTTTTTCCACAACAAGCACAGTATTTTCCACATGTATATTTCATAAAATGAATAAACCAGTGCTCTGTGTTTTTACCAGTCTGCGTACACATTTAAACTAAATTTCTTTGTGGATTTGGAATATTCTCAGCCTGTCATGTGGGAGAAACAGCATTTATATTCTTCTAAATTACTCTGTATTATTGTTTACAAAAGCCAGGGGTACAGCACCAAGCTCTAATTTTACTCTCCTAGTCGAAGTTAATGCAACTTTTTTCTTGAACTTACAAGTGAAAAAAAAATACCTGTAATGAGAAGGGAAGGTGAGAAAGGAGGGTTAAAAGAGGCACTCAGTGCAAAATACACTGTTTCCAAGTCCAGAGTTTATCTTGAATAGTTGTGGCAGAAGTAAAAGGTGGCAAGTGTGTGGCTCAGAAGACAGATAATAGACTAGAAAAATTTGCATTTATAGGTCACTAGCACAAATCCAACCTTAAACAGAAGTGGCTGAAAATTTGTACTGTCCTCTTTTGACCTAATAGTTAAGAAAGTTAAAACAGGAACTTTGCAGATTGTATCCATTAGGAAGAGAAACTGATGATATAGTCAGGTGTCTCTGATTGAATTTTGTTTATTTTAAAAGTTCCTTGAATGCAGAAGAAATCAGTTGAACAACAGGGGACAGATACCCACATAACAAAGGATGCTGCTTCTATTAGCAACATAAAGAAAGAAATTATAACAAGTAGTCTGATGGTTTGTATCTGCCCTAGGAATACTCAGTAGGGGAGTGTTACAAGATCAGAGTTTAGACTCTGCAGTTACCAGATGTACAGTTCTTATTATGTGTATAAACAGCATACTACTTTTAAACCTGGGAATGGGGATATTAAGAGAGCTCAGAAAGAATAGGAGCCAAATCTGAATTCATAGTTACACACTTACGCTCTGTCTGAGCTCTTACTGCAGCTGGACAAGGGGCTCTTCTCAACAAGTCTGAAAGATCAACTGCAGGAGATATGAAGTTCCCTGATTCTCTTTGGGACAGAGGCCTTGATCCTCATACGACAACTGCAATGCAAATAATATATTTTCTCCCTTATATACAAAAAGTTTCAGCGCATATCTCAGGTTTTCAATCAGGCACACATATACATGGCAGTGATAGAGGTGAATTTCAGTGCATCCTGCCCTGAGTCCTCTGATGTGTTTAAAAAACCATCGGTCCAGGTCTTTAGACAGACATCTGCTGCTCAGCTGGCCCAAGGTGCTCAAGTTTGTTAAACCACCTTTCCCTCCATCTAAGGCGTTTCCCGGCGTGCGGAGGCTCGGTCTGTATTACACCCTGCAGCCAGGAGGTGGCTCTGTCCAGAAGACTGAGGGACCACGAGTTGTTACAGGTGTTGGGTCACTCCAGCGCAGGGAGGCCGCTCATCCGAGGCGCTTTCTAGTAGTGCTACCTACCCAGAAAATTATAAAATATCTACTCTTTTTCAGTATGGTTAATTATAAACACTTCCCGCCCCCCCCCCCGTCAGTTGGCAGGATTCCCGTGCATCACTTCAGTTTCTCAACTTCTTAAATGCTTGAAATAATCAAATGTGATGTCAATGTCTTTGTGCTCTGCACGAAGCGAAAAACTGGGAGAGGAAAAAATACTCAACTTTCCCATTCATAGCTCTCACATTTGCTAAAGATCATATAAATCCTCTGACCAAATCCTGTCTGTGCCAGCAGTGCCAGGCATGGGCGCTGGCTCGAGCGCAGGCCAGCCAAGCTGGCAGGTACTGTGCTGTAACACGTGTTCTCACCTTCCTTGGGAGTGTCTTTGTCCTTGTGCCTGTCCCCTGCCCCATCGTCTTCATCTCAGATTACCAGTTTTATACTGATCGACTTCCAGTGGGCCGGAAACTTGATTTTCAGTAAGCATAACTGCATTGACTTAAGTTTTTTAGGGAGGCTGTTTCTGAAACCTGATCTGTTACAGCTTCCTATCTTGTTGTGACTGAGGTTTTGAAGAAGCTGCAAACTCTGACTGAAAAATTTACCACTGCTGAGGCATTTATAATGCTTCTTTTTGGCATGGATTCCTTCCAGTAGGCAGAGCACTGTGGCATTTACCCCAGAAAGGATATTCAACCCTGTTCAAAACGCAGAGGTGCCAGTGAGCGTGCAGGGGAGGAGGAGGTCTGGCTCCCAGCGCACTGCAGAGCCCTGAGCAGGCAGGACCACCGTGTCCACCAGACCTCCTGCGTCTTCAAAGACTAACTGCAAAATGAGTGTGCTGCAGATCTCTAAGGCAGGTTGGAGAAGAGGCAGGGCTTGCAGCCCCTCGTTCTTATTTCAAGATAATACTAGATGTGCACAGATTCAGCCATATAGTTTCACAGACCTTACAGGAACCTACTTCTCTCTTTTGGAGCCTTCCATCCCCTTTATGTAATTTGAGAGAAAAATGAATTAAAGTGTTATTGTAAGGGCGCTCACACACACGGAGCTTGACTGCATAAGCCTTGCTTCTTCAGAAAAGCAGGCTAAAGCCAGAGTTACAGAGGTTTACACCAGCTGAACCTATTGAGTTCTCTTTGTCTTATACGTCTACCTGTATATGTAATAGAATATTGCATCCTTTATTTCAACACCCTCCTTGTTTATATGATTAAGCTTTTACCTGGTAATAGATATAGGACCCAGTTTTCTAAGACTATGATTAGCAGTAAGCACTGAGACTACTTGTGGGAAAGAGTTGTCAGGGCAGAACTGTTCAGTTGTCTAACAGGCTTGTAACCCCAGTGAATATTCCTTTTAGAAAAAGCAGTTTGTTTTGTTTAAAATTAGGATAATTATTACATTTATTATGTATTTGCCACTGTGTTCTAGACAATTAAGAAATAATGCTTAGCAGAGATTTGATCCTTTTCCATGTGCAGAATCTGTTAAAGAAAGACTGTTCCCTTTATAGTCAAATGTAAATAACTGATTTGACCTGTATTTTTTAAAATTATAAAGCTCGTTTGCTAAGTATATTATGCCTGATACAAGCAAGTGTATGCTAATAAAATTTTATATTTATTTGAAGGGTCATTTGGGGGTAGTAATAAATATTTGTTACTATTGGGGTTTTGTTGCTGAATTAAGTATGATATGCTAAATATAGGACTGTCTTTCTTTAAGGGGATTCTAATGCCATCAGTTCTGGTAATCCCTTATCCTTCTGCTCAGATTCCTGAGTGGGTCCTTCTTACTCATGCCGTTAAAGCCTAGCATTTAATTAGAACCTACTCCATTATGGTAGTATGGGGATTCTTTTCCCCATATCATTGTTTTTTCACAGTTCTCTGATTTGGGGAATGCATTGGCACTTTAACATCCCACTAATGAAAAATATTGCTCATTCTGTTTTAATGGAATTCTGTCATTGTTCAGCTGTACTGTGCCTTCCCAATATTTTCCTCTCAGGACTCATTAGTTAAATTTGAAGAGTTGACAACTTTACAAACTCTGCAAGAGGATGTGGAGAAGCTCTGGGTGCAAGCAGATATAAACTCACTTAGCCCACGAGCCATGCTGGGCAGACCAGTGCCAGATCCATGCCGGAAGCCGTATAGCCGCATTAGTGTGGCTTTGCGCCCAAGCTCGTATGTGAAGGACTATTGTGGCTATATGGCTTCCGGACCAGCCTTGGCAGCTCAGAGCAAAGGCAGAGTGAGTTCACATCTGTCTGCAGCTGTCTGTGCAGACATACCCTAAATAACTTCACAGCAACAGTATCTTCTTTGGGAGTTTAGGGTTTGGTTAAAAACATGCTGTGAGACAGACCATTACCTTGGGTAAATTGTGTCATGAACTGTTTTGCTTGCTGTCACCTGTAGGTGAAATTGGTAATAGACCACAGACTGGAGATTATTTGTCTGTTTTACTACTTAAGCTTACCATTTGTTAGGGATGAAAAAATTTGACCCAAACACTCAGAGGCCAGTACTAAAATTTGCAATCTAAATCTTCTATCATGATTATAAATCAGTGCCTGATATGGTCAATATAATGTCTATTCAGAAGGAAAATGCAGATCTCTTAAAGGCTATGAAAGCTATCTTTTTTCTTATTTATCATTAAATTTAAGCCAAGAGGACAGCCAAAATTAATTCACTCAATAATACTGGTTTACGTGAATGACAGTATGTGCAGTACTATTTCTTCTAATCCATTCCTGGTACTGAGAGATACTTTGTATGTTGTCGTGACAAATTCACATAATTTAACTGAAGACTGAATGGGAAAGGATAGATAACATAAGCTTCTGGTCAGTTTTGGCTTGGTCTTTTCTGCTATATATGAGTTAAACTATTCCCTCTGCTCATTCTTTCCTAAATACCAGTTGCTCTGTTCTTGTGCTTGTGCAGCTGCCAAACTGAGGCATAATCAAGTGCAATCAAATTTATGTACTGTATTATCTAGTGAGGTGTTGAGGAGCAGCTGCAAAATGGTGCCTAGGGCTCTCTGAGGAGCCTGCTCAGAACAATGTTTTATAATGTAGCAAAGCAGCTGTTTTTTCTCATAGAATTAAATTGCTCTTGGAAACACAGGGCTTTTTCTTCACATTATTAGACCCTGGACTTTTCCCTCTATTTGCCAATAGAAAAATACTGGCACTTGGGAACAGGTCTTCCATAACAGAGGAGGGTAAACCTTCTGCTGGGTTAGTGTGGGAAAATCTGGGGGGTAGCTGAATGATAACATAAAGTGTGTCTAATGTCCCATTTCTGAACTACCTGTCATGTGTATCACTGTAATGTAAATAATAAAAAAACCACATTTCACCCCAGTGAGAACAAGCTGTTAGCCCTTTCCTAGGGTATGCGATCTACAGTCTTTGTTGAGGAGAAAGTCAGTCTAGAGATGTGAGTTTTAAGGAGATGACTAGAGGGGATAAATGTGTTGACTTTCAGAGTGAAGAGCAAAACTGTACTTGGATGAAACTGAAAGGGAAGGATTACCCAAGTGTAAGAAGAACTGGTCAGAGAGCAGTGTCACTCAACACTGTTACACTACTTTAAATGATCCATATCGCTATTATATTGCAGAACTCATGTCAGATTACCCTAAAAGTTCTCCAAAGGACGCTTTGAGATTGCCTGAGCTTGTAGAGGAAAATTGCGTTCTACCTTCTTAGGAAACCTTATTAAGAATCCTGCCTCTGTGCCTCAGATATCTTCAGAGGTTTCACTACATTATAATCTGTAACATTATCAATGTTCTTAGTTGTGTTTAGGAATACAGAGTCTAATGGTCAGATCCCATACTATCTTCTAGTGTTTTCTTTTGCTTGTGCAACCTAGAGGTCCAAACTGCTTCAGTGAAAAATGACATATCACAGACAATATCATAATGACAAAATTGGACCAAGTCAGTACAATTTATTTAGGCAGTGTCAGTAGGGACTTAGTGATATGCAATAGACATCTATGGTCACAAAGTGAATGGGTGTGGAAAGCACTGAACTGGTTACAAAATGGGGTATGAGCAGTTTGTGACCTGGCAGAATTTTTCTGTAGTTCTCTAAGAAGAGCTCTAAAACTCTTAGTGTCTTGCAAAAGAAACAGCAATGACATGTGGAGCTTGAGGGGCTGGCTGGATTCCCTCTGTTTCCTTAGGATAGAAACATGCATGAACTATAAACAGTTGAATAAATCTGACATTTCTTTATAATCCAAATTTGTGTTTCAAATCCTTTTGCCCTTTTCTTAATCTAAAAACACTTAAAAGAACTGACAGAACAGAAGATCAAGTATTATTAAGATTGTTGGCTCTTTCCACAGATGTGAAGCTGCACATCCATATTTAATAGATAATTTGTTTTCGCTTGCATCCTGACCTTTTAATTTAGGAAATGCTTTTTTTTTTATCAGAACAGCTAAAGTCAACAAGCCAGCCTGAATTCTGCATGAGCTATACTACGATGTCTCAGATCTCCTTTATCAATCAGTGATCAAAGGTTGCTGTTCATCTCTTCCAGCATTCGTAGATGTATCGCAGTAGCCTCGCATATTGGTCTATTTGGGAGGAAGCAGTGATGGAATAGCCATTGGACATTGATCTTCACTGTGTGCTGTACAAAGTCCTGCCTTGTTTACGTTAGTCCACAAAAATGGTTTTCCCATCGCACACTAAGAAAATACAATGCATGATGTGAATTCCTGGCAGGATTTTTGCTATATATGTCAGTTTATCATTAACATTACAAGTGTTAGATAATAAGGAAAAGGAAATCTCGACATTTTGGGTAAAAAAAAAAACCTCGTACTATTTTATAAAACATAATTTAAAATACAGTCTCACAAAGCTGCATGTTATGAACGACTAGAAATGTAGCTTTGGTTTCTTTTGTAGATTTCAGTTTCTTTTCCAGCAGCCTATCTGTAAAATTAAACACAGTCACTGCAAATAGTGTATTGCAGTGAGATCTTCTAACATAGTGTTCATTTGCTGTTGTTTGAAGATCAAGAGCCAGACTTCCCATCATGCCTGACACCTTTGAGCTTCCACTATGTTTAGTAAAATAGCTATATACTGAGCCTCTCTGAAAAGTTAATTCGCATTTCAAATGCTATTTATGGCTGATAATCTAACCATACAGGAACTGCTGCAACGGTTCTATTTGTAAAACAGCTTCCACTTTTTGTATTCGCTTTTTTTGAGCATAGACACTATTTTAATTTATATCGAGATATCTGAACTTTAAAAATGCTGTTTCCTATTACTTGATTTTCAAAGGAGACGAACCTTAGTAGCCCTCTGGACCTTCAGGAGGATTCTAAACTTCTCATCTCCATTGAAAATCATGCTGTAATACTATGAAATTACCAATAATACATGACATTGGGGATCATTCCACTGACTACAAGTGATCATGATAGTTCCTTAGTTGTGTTCAGATCAGCGGAAGCCTGTTACTACACTGGTAGTCTGCAAAACTGTTGGAGTCTGAGTAAAATTCACAGAGAGCCTAGGTGTCATTTTATTGCCTGTCTGGACTGTACACAAACATAGACAGAAAGAGCGTTCATCTGTACAAATGGGCTGTCCTCCTACAAGTGCACAACACGTACCTGATCCAGTTTAGTTCAGGGTGTGTACGTGGATTATTGCAGGATTTTATCTTCCTGTGTACTTAGACAAATGGTGTCATGCCACATGAGAGGTCCTTGCATCACTCAAAAGTGGGTGGATGGGACTGGAGTTATAGGGTGGCACCACCTTCCAACCAAGATGCCACTTGATTGTCTGTAATATGTGTACAGGTACAGAGTAACAAACATGCTAAGTAGCTGTTTGCACATGTCTGGGCAGGAGGCATTTTTTCCTGCGCAGTGTGATACGACATCTGGAGATGAAAAAACTAAACTATAACATATCACTGTAAGTAAGGGCAGACCACGTAGGGTGAAGCAGAGACAGGGACGGGCTACGGTCCTCCCAGCAGTACCACTGTCACTCCGGCATGTGATGAGAGCAGTAGGCTTCTCTATTGCAGCCACGGAAGTGTGTTGCTCTGTAGGTATTCTGTCATGTTAGAAGAGAGCAGAAGAATATCCTGGAAAGAAAAAGTCATTCTGACCCCTCTTTCTCACGGCTGAAATAATTTTAACTACACTAGAGATTAAGAGCAAAATCAAGCATCAAACTACAGAAAGAGACAGAGAAAGTTTCTTGTCTCTGTCCGTCATTACTGTAAAGAGTCTTATTTTCTTTGTTGCCAACTGTTCCTCTATGGAAGTGAAGCAGCCTGTCATGAAAGCACAGATAGCTGGGCATAGATGAGGAAAAGTCTGATGTTCCACTTCAATACAGAGATCACTTCAGGCATATATTTCTTCACTGCAAATTGTTTGTCTTTAAATAAAGTGCCTTAATTTCTCTGTTTCCTTGTCTATAAGATGGAGATGCTGCCTTTCTGTATGATAGTAGGTTATATTAGTAAAGCATTTTAAGATGATTAAATGGCTTGTGCTATGGAAATGGAGATTATTACCATGTTGAAACCTGAAGGCACTGATCTTGACAAAAAGGTAGGCGACAGCCTGCCTGCATGATAAAGCAGCATTAGTGAAGCCAGCACTTTACTTTCATGATGCTCAACTGTAATATAATCATCTCTAATGTAGCTGTTAGAGGAGCTTCCCAGCCTCACTGGGAGAACTTGCTTAGGAAGGTCTTTTCTACAGCATGCAATTACAAAATGAGAATGTGAGGGAGGGTATGGGATGAATGAAAACAAACATCATTCTAGGAACAACTGTTGGTGGTTAATACTTGACCATTACTTCTTGACAGGATTAATGTCTTTCTAATCACACTAATCCCTTCTGATAACTTTATCCATAATCCATCTATTTCAAAGCAACATCCAGATGGCTTCTGGTGGAGAGGAAGACAAAATAAACATGCAGAACGGGGTCTTAACAGCAGTTTCTTGTATTTTCCCTTTCTGGAGATACAGGTTTGGATCTTGAGACAGGTCAAAAAATGTGGTTTTGTCAGAGAGCAACAGAAAAAGCTACAGAATTGCAGAGAAGATAGAAAGTTCTATTTTAATTTGTAAATAAAATACTTCATAAGTACTCTGATGCTTATCAGTGACAGCCAGAACCAGCCTAGAGGTGCTCGTAAGTGTTTAGCTACTTGTTTGCATGGGACTAATTAGATTTCCAAGATATTGAAAAAATTCCCTTCCTCATTACGTCAAAATTGCTATAGTAGTGTTTGGGGTTTTACACAGATTTCTCTCAAAGCAGACGTGAAACTTACTGCTTAATAGTTTCATTGGTTTGTACTATTACCAATATTTTAAACGACCTAGTAACTGACTTTACATTTTTAATGTACACATATATTACTAATTCCTGGAGTTGTTCAGGTCTTCCTCTTCCCTTCTATTTTCCCTTTAAAAGCTTAATCTAGGTTTCATTAGATCTTCCACTGATCCTGGCTTTGCTTTTCACCTTCCTCCCTCTACAAGGACCCCATAAAGAAATTATTTATTATAACCTTTCATAAATCACATGGAGACTGTCCAAAAAAGTAAACAAACTGTAATCAAGCCATCCTAGATAAAATAATTTAGCTAGGAAATTCTTTACTAACAATCAGCAATGAAACAATTGAAGTCTTAGTGAAATAATTGCCTTAAATATCTGTCCCACTAAAATGCTGCAAATAAATAAACTTTTGAATTATTTGCCATATCCAGCTTTTGATCAAAATGCTGCTGTTTGGTTTACTGGCTTCTGACTTTCTTTCTCCAATAAAAATGTGGCTAGATAGTTCAGAGAAGAGACAAGTCAGATTTGGCTGCATGGGAACAACTTATTTCCCAGAAAACAAAATAGAATAGATTTAGAATTACCTAAGTCCCAGTAAAAAAGCCAGATATCTTTTACTTATTAAGAATAAAAATACAAACCTTAGAAAGATTGTAAACCTGAAAATATTGTGGAGGATCAGGCTTGCATTGTAGAGATCTTCAGGTTATCAAAACACAACTTTGACAAGGCTTGAAAGCCACAGACATGTAAGGACCGTAGGACAGATATTTGCACAGATACACAGCAGATACAATAATTTTGGAGGCTGTTCTTCAAATCATGTAGTCTCTGAGAATACACAATTTCATCCAGGATTTGTTGGATAAACAAGATGTAATAAAAAAATGAAGCAGACTGTTCTAGACAGCAGAAAGAAAAGCCACAGGAAGATCATTTTTACATGTAATTGGAACAATCTACGCAGGAGATAAAGAGGTCATGGGGCTACTTAATTTATTATGGTGCCTGTTATTATATCCAGCAGCAGATGTCTCAAGGGAAGGTGCAAGAAACCTCTTAAGTAATAGTAATCAGAGATTTCACTTAAATCCTGCACTACAAGATTTAATATCTCATCCAAAACTCATTAACACATATTTTGGAAGCCTTAGGCTTGACATAATTTTTTTTTCTATACAAACTAAGAAATGGTCCCTGAACATGAAATTACACTTTTGGGGAAATTTTTTTGCCAGACTGATTAAATAAGTGAGATGTACTGTAATTATTCAGAAAAGCTGCTGATTGTTTTTCATTGTCTTAATCCTGTTTTGTCCATTTGGCAATCATTAGAGCATGTTATGGAAGCTAGGCATGAAACATATATGTGGAAGCTACTTAGCTGCATAGTTTAAGTCAATTGATTTTAATCTATGAATCAAATATCTGTCCTGTTATTCCAAGCCTAACAAGATTCTGAGGCTTGACAAGAATTAAAGGTACACTGTTTTTCATTCCATTGTGTTTCATGAGAGTCTAGTAGTAGATGGCATGGGAACATCTTTGTTCAGTCTTAGAAGAAGGGAAAACCTGAACATGATATAGTGATCTTAAGTTAAACCATCTGGAAGCTTATTCCTCCTGACTTCCCCATTCCCTAGGAAATAAGAAAAATACTTTTTCTTGTCATTCTTTGGCTACATTATGTGAATGTTAGAGCTCTAGAGAGCAACGGTGAGGAACTCCTGTGATGTAACTGTGTATTACTTACTTCATACAATAACTGTGATAATCAATATTTCTCTTAATCTTTATGCCTTCTGTCCTGTTCCCTCTGACATCAAACATATGAAGCCAAATGAAAAACAGTTAATGAGTTATAGTTAAAAAAATAGTTAATGAGTGATTACTGTCTCTTTCTTACTGCAAAAGATTCTGAGCAATTGCTTGAAATGACATGACCAGTGTTACTCCGCAGCCTTTGGAGAATTGCTTCCACTGGTCTCTTCTTAAAACTGAGCATTGCAGGCCATGAAAAACACAGGGCTTTGTCTGAACCCAGACCTTTGTTCATGTTTCTGTCACACCACAGTTACCCCTGTTGCACCTCCATAGTTAATTACTTTTGAGGACTTTCTGATCACAGCATGAACTGAGCATGACTTTATCTGGTGACAGGATAATCTCATTACAGATGATGATCTTGTTAATGAATATCCCCAAGACAGAGCAATCTCATTATTAGCCCCCTCAGGATTTGTCACCTAAGAGCCAATGTATGACTAGATTCTAGCTGCACAACATCCTCCCGGATCCTAACAGCCCAACATCTTGAGGCTGAGGTAGCACCCTGAAAGGCACATAAACCACTGGACATATTTAATTAGGATTTTTGTCCCTAAGTACTTCTGGACATACTTCTCAGGTGAACAATCAAGACAATTCAAGCACTATGTGCAGGGTTCATCTCCCCGTTGTTCCGTAGAACAAACACAACACAGCGGCATCAAGGACAACAGGAACAGTGTGGCTTTACCATATTGATAGTGGCATCAGGGCAGTACCAGGAAGAGAAGTGTACTGTCGGTCTCCTCAGTAGTGCCCTCTCCAAGTAATCACTCTGCATGGTGTCGTCCCTACAAGTTACAGATCTGCTGGTCAACAGTCAGGCCTTCATACCACTATTGGCTGTTTCCCTGCATAATATATCTACAAAGAACACTGAAAATGATTGCCATGAAAAACATCCAGCTAGTTAAAAATCAACCCGACTTTCATTTTTCCTTTTTCTTCTGGGAAGGTTAGAGTGGGGGTGGAACAGTGCTGAAGTCTATAGGTACAATATAGGTACAATATAGGTATCTCTTTTGTGCATCAGTGAGCTGTTGAACTGGCTCAAGGGCCTGAGGTACCTCAGCCTGTGAGAAGAGTTCAGTTCTAGAAATATAATAACAACATAGATATTGTTGTACAGAAAACTAACACATTAATTTGAGATAAATGTATTTAACTCAACTGTTTTGTCAAAAAAATGTTTTAGAATATTTACTCTTCCATATGGGCCTGTCCAAGAGAAATGCCAAGGAGCTAAGTATCATTGCTGCTACTGGATTTTTAATATGTGGTGCTGTGTTTGTACACAATGCCTTACAGACATGCAGAAAGATGGATTTTTTATCAAATACAATGATAAAAGAGAGGGAAGAACAATGGTTACAGGGTGAGAGTTATCAAGATGCTCATTTTCTAAATGATCCATATTACAGTGCAACCAATGTTTCCCCCTTGCTCCTACAGTGTTAACAAAACCCATGCTAGATGAGAGATTGGCAATGCAGAAAAGCAATACATTTTCTTAATTAATCTAGTGGATAGCAGCAACCTGAGCACTAAATCCCACCCATTTGATTTCATTAAATCTACTATAAAGGTTAAGCTGCATTTTAGCATTGGCTCTAGACAACCTCACTCAGCAGAGTGAGGTCAAGGAGATCCCATTCAAGGAAGTGCAGCTTAGTAAATGACTATTTATGGGGAAAGGCCTGATAAATGGTTCTGTTTTGATGAGGAAGCTAGACAGTGGGGCACACCAAATAGTAAATGTGGTATTCTATTTCACCTGCAGTTTTCCTGAGATATATGCTTTGAAGAGTTTACAGAGAATTATTCATAGAATCATAGAATCATTTAGGTTGGAAAGGACCTTTAAGATCATCGAATCCAACCGTAAACGTAACACCGCCAAGTCCACCACTAAACCATGTCCCCAAGCGCCTCATCCACACATCTTTTAAATACCTCCAGGAATGGTGACTCCACCACCTCCCTGGGCAGCCTGTTCCAATGTTTGATAACCCTTTTGATGAAGAAATTTTTCCTAATATCCAATCTAAACCTCCCTTGGCACAACTTGAGGCCATTTCCTCTTGTCCTATCGCCTGTTACTTGGGAGAAGAGACCAGCACCCACCTCTCTGCAACCTCCTTTCAGGTAGTTGTAGAGAGCGATAAGGTCTCCCCTCAGCCTCCTCTTCTCCAGGCTAAACAACCCCAGTTCCCTCAGCTGCTCCTCATAAGACTTGGGCTCTAGACCCTTCTCCAGCTTCATCGCCCTTCTCTGGACATGCTCCAGCACCTCAATGTCCTTCTTGTAGTGAGGGGCCCAAAACTGAACATAGTATTCAAGGTGCGGCCTCAGCAGTGCCGAGTACAGGGGGACCATCACTTCCCTACTCCTGCTGGCCACACTATTTCTGACACAAGCTGGAAGCCCCAAGCAACACTGGTGTCACTGGAAACTCAAATCTCAGCCTCGGGTCGCTTGGAACCAGTGTCAGAGTCTATGTCAGAGCAGCCTGGAGCAAGTTCAGGGACGAAACAGTGCCCTGTCTAATTTGCCTATAAAAGAGGGTCAGTGGGAGCTAAAGCACTTAGCAGAGAGTTGTATAGCTTGGCAGAGGCAAGCTATACAAGCAAGAGGATGACTACTGGTCATCTTCTGGCAGCGGTGGGCAGGGAGCTAGTGGGGAAAGGAAAGGGTGAAGCGACCATAGCATTTTCTTTGCTCGCCACTGTGCAGCCACACCTGCCCATGAATGAGTTTCCTCTGCATGTCTTCACTTCAACCGGAGGTACACTGAACCACAGTCCGCTCCCCAATGTATCCCCTCGTAAAGCAAAAATATACTGTGCTTTGTATTGATTTAGAAAGGAAAAAAGTTATTCTTTTAGGTAAAAAAAGGACTATATGACAAAATTTCCCCTTAGTGTTTTTCATTTTGAAGTTGTGGTCTGGCTTCACACAGGAAGGGGTAAGAGGCTTGACCAGATTTCCTTCAGAGGTCCCTTCCGACCTGAATTATTCTATCATTCCATAAAACTATGTATAGAATTTCAAACCTAGGTTTGTATGACTGATTATTGCCACTGCTCCTGTGAACTGAGCCATCACACATGTAGATTATGTAAAACTATCGCTTGATCTTCAGGGAACAGTCAATGGGATTCACTCCCCATGTGTGTGTGCAGCCTGAGCTTTCAAGTTCCTTCAAGTAACCAGGATCTCACATGGCAATTGGGAAACATCCCTTTATACACAGAGGCTACAGCTTTAGTGTCACTGGAAGCTTCTAAAAACAGTTATGCAGGCAATCCTGAGAGAAACAGGTAAACCAGAATAATTAGGAAATTACGTTTTCAGTTGCATTAATGTTATGCAAAAGATACTATATATGTTGTGTTTTCTTTCCACAGCTTAATGTCTGGGCTAGCAGCCCTGGATGCCAAGACTTCCAGTCGATTAGGTATCATAACCGTCACTTACTACCTGTGGACAACATTTGTGGCTGTGATTGTGGGAATAATTATGGTCTCCATTATCCATCCTGGTGGAGCGGCACAGAAGGAGAGCACTGAAGAGGGCGGAAAGCCCATCATGAGCTCTGCAGATGCACTGCTTGACTTAATCAGGTAACTGCATTCATTCTTTCTGCTTTCTAAAGGCAACATTTTGTACCTAACTGCATGAGGAACTGTGGCCTAAGGATAAGTTCTGAACCTAAGGATGAATATTTTGTTTAAATCAAGAAAAAGAATCAAGAAAATTTCAGAGGTTGGTTTTCAAGTTATCAGATGTTTATACTGCCTGTTTCTAGTAAAATTTAAATGAATGGCCACCAAAGGTATCAGAAGTACTAACAACACTGGGGCAGGTTTTTTTTTTATCCCCACAGAATCACATGTAGCCTGTGGAACTCATCATGAAATCTATTATTAAGGCCAAGACAGTATTAAAATGTAATGTTAATTTAAATAAGGGCAGACAGTTGTAATAGGTAAAACCTTAAATATCCACAAAAATCCACATTTTTCAGGAAATAATTCTTAAAAGTGCTGTTACAACTGCTCATAGAAACTCTCAAATGAATGACACAATTAGAAAGACCGCTGTTGTGATCTTTTTATTCTTTATTTTTATCACATTATTTGTTCTGCTTTGTGGCTTTTTCTTGTTTGTTTTACTTTGTTTGGCAGAAGTCAGGGTTGTCCTTTCAGACCAGCATTATAGCACTGATGGCATTTTTATAGCCTTGCCTGAATATCCGTCTGTCTCAACATTTCAGGTGCTAGTGGGATTAGTTTCCTGACTGAACGTAGCATGTGCCTCAGATGTATTTTGCTCATGCAGAAAGACCAAGTTTTGCCATTGTTTGAAAGTTTCTCAAGCTGGTGATCTCATACCATATTGGGCAGGGACACCTAGGCCCAGTGTGTGTTTAAAACACAAAGAGTTCCCTTTGGAGTTTGACTTATTAAAATTAAAAATGTTGCACAGTTTGTCTTTCAAAACCCCAAATTTCTGGGGCATCAGCGCACCAAGTACTTTAATTAGAGTTACTAGGACCTCAAATCAGAAGGAACTGGCATGAAAAGCTTATAAAAAGCTTTTTTTTCTCCTCCAAGTTGCACTTAGCCGGGCTGTCCGAAACCTGCATGTTTTTCTATTGTATCAATGTCTTACTGAGAATGGGCCAAATTATATTAGTCATGGAACAGCAGCTGAGCGCACTCTCTTTTGTAGCTTTCCACAAAACCACCATCTTCATCTGTATTGGGAAGATGCCCACTTCATGGCATCTGTATCTCCCCAGTGACTTTGCTGTGATGTATGTGCAGTGGATTTCATGCGTGTGTGTTTGTGACATAATGTTAAGTCACATTATTCTGTTTCTGCTGCATAAAGGACTATAATTCCTACACCAAGAGGAAGGAACTGAGCAAGTTACTGGAGCTTTGAATCCCTTAGTACAACAAAGTAGCATAAGAAGTAAAAGGGAATTTAAGAAAAGTGTAATCTTAATGATTATCTTCATAGTGGCAGCATCCTTTCTGGCATGCTGAGCTGTTTCTAAGGCCTCGGTCTTAGTTGCTTTTTGAGACCCAGAGTAAGCTAGTTCATGGACATGAGTCAGATGAAAAGTACTTGGAGCATGCAAAATTAAATTCAGTTCTATAGTATTATCTTTGCATAAAACGACCTAATGTCTGTATGACTGGAAACTGAGATCTGAGTTACAATCCAATTTCTTCATCTCTGTCTGGTTAGTCCCTGTACACCACAGGTTTAGTGGTAAGGTTTGGGAACACTTTATTCTGCTGAGCCTCACTGCAGGTAAAATACTGTGTCCTGATCTAACCATTTGAAAATATCATCTATAATTTCACTTCCTACAAACATTTACCTGAGTAAATTATAATAGTTTGCATGCATATTTCAGGCATTCATGTTTCCAACCAGGTATGTGCTTTTAGTCTGCGAAACCTTAAAGTCTTCACTGGTTTGGGCAGGTATCAACAACAACAGGCCAACGAGCCACGCTCATTACCGAAGCTTAAAAAGAGAGAATAAAGCTTTCTCTTTTTGCTGTGCTAAACAGCAGTCACAGCTGCAATCTTTCTACCCCGAGTGCACAAACTGATGGGTTTTATTCCTCCACTACAGAAATAACCACATTTTCTAAATAAATAAATAAGAATAACATAACTCTGGGGAATGGGCTTTCAGCCTACGCAAACACTATGGGTGAAATCCTGGCTCTGCTGAAGTCAATTGCAAACCTCCTAAATATCTATGTGGAAGTCTGGATTAAATGTAATGATGTATCTGCTGGTTTGAGCTAGAAAAGCTGATCCTTTAGCTCAATGATAAATCACTTCCATTCACAGCTGGAGACCATCTTTTTAGGCCCAGATTGGCTTATCTTCTCAATTCATTAATTTCCTCTCAAGTTATCAATTGCATATGTGCACAGAAGTTTACACAGGAAACATCTGGTATTCTGCAAATGAAGAATGCTAAATGTACAAGTGGAGAGATGATATATGTGACATAATTGTGGGGTTTATTTTAAAAGCATGAATCTTGGCATGGTGATACACGTATTCACCCTCACTGATTTCAGATATGAAGCCACTTTGAAATTCTGAAATACATTATTATTTCTTGTGATGTTATATATGACATGGTCAGGTCTGGAATTTTTGGCAGGGAGGATGTTGCTAGAAATCGAATTTCTGGGTGAGGATTTTGCTTTCAGAAGTGGTTTTAGTCAGAAATTAAAGAATGTACTGACTTAGCAATAAATGAAACCAAGAACTACTGCAGAGCCTCATGGTCACCCTAAACACCTGCAACATTGATCAATAATCACATTATTATTCTGCATTATTTTGCAGACAGTGCTTCCCCTGTATATTTGTCTGTTATGTAAAAAAAACAGCAATAAAACCTTCAGTGTATATGACTTGGTTAGGACATAACAGTGACACTTGTACTGCATAATTCTGAAATGGCTCTAAACCTCACATCAAGCAGGACATACGCAATCACAATCAACATACTGAACTTCATGCCTCAGAAATTGTATCCACAAGCCAACCATTTTTTGCCAGATGTACTTGAAAGACTTCCTTTCTAAAGGGAACCCCAAGAAACTGGGGACAAGATCTGTGGATGTAAATCTGCCCCTACTGATTTCCTCCTAGATTCAATCTGGACAGAGAGGCCACTCAATGCAGCATAATAGAAGTGTTTTTCAACATTCAGTTAGTCTTTATACCTAAAATCTTTAGTGCTTCTTTGGCCTTAAATGTCTGAATTTTTGCTGTAATCTGATCCAGCTTTAAACCAAATACATCTTCTGCTGTCTGTGGAAGATATCCATTTAACTAGGTAGTTAACCTTCATACCTGTGCAGGAATCTCCCCTTCCATAACTTGCCCCTCTCTATCGGCAGTGTGCCAGGATCTGGGCTAAGGACGAGTACTTCAGAAGGCAGCTGTGAGCCTGAAGCTGTGCAGGAGATGCTGTTCTGAAGATGCTTCTCTCTTCAGATGCCACTTTATTACTACATTGAGACAGATGTACAAATCTGCCTTAATTATATTCAAGGTTTCTGGTGCAAGGCTCATGAAAGTATATTTTCTTCCATATTTAAAACTATAAATCCTCAGGCTAAGGATCATCTTGTTCTCTTTAACGCACCAAAGTACCTGGTGCTTTATGAATTTTAATGGATTTATTCTCATGATGTGCAATACTTCTGTGAGGTAGGCAAGGACCATTTTCCTTTCTTACAGCTAGAGAACCAAGACATATGGAAAAGAAATTACCTCACTGAGGATTGTTCAAGAAAATCTGTGGTGCCACAGGAAATATTCCCAGCTCATATGAGACCTAGCAGGGGTCTTGTTCTTGGAATGTGTTTTTTGGGGCACCTCAATGGAAGTAATAGCAATGAATTAACACACATTTTTACCTTCTTTTTCCTGTGTGAATTATCAAAATTAACTCTGTGCTATGTCCCCAAAAAGAAAAGAGTGAATTTTTAGTAGTCTTTTGTGAGTTAAGAAATGAAGAAAGGCAAGATAATTCGGACTTTGAGTGTTTTAGTCAAAAGGACAAAATGGGACATACTAACAGGAATAGCGTTCAATTTAAAATATTAGGTTTGTTTAATTCTGCAGCATATATTCACCTGACAAGCAAAATAGAAAATGCCTATAGTTTGGGGATGAACATTTATAAAACAAGATATATGACTCAGGACCACACTTTTTTACATTAGCAGTTAATATTTCCACCACATTCTGCTGCCGTTATCAAAATACCTTTGATTTAGAAGGGTAAATCTTGTTGCAACTTAAATCACGCTACTTGCTTTTGTCACCAAGGGAAAGAAAATTTGGCTGATGAGATAAAAACAAACAAGCAAACACTATAAACATTCACATGAGGAAACAAATACCAGCCAAACTGGGGTTTCACCGTCTTGTTTTACATAAGGCTGACTGCATGTGCAAATCTGGGCACCAGCAAGTGCAGGGTTCACATACATTTTTAGTCTTTCTCAAGTCTAACCAGACAGCATGACATCGCAAGCTTATTCAGTTCTAAAGCTCTAAATAAAACAACTCAGTGAACACAGTCAGGATGAAATCATGCCTTAACCCATGACACAGAAATTTGTACATTTCTGAAGTTTACTGGAAGGATAAGTCAGAGCATTTTACCACTGAATATTCAGGATTGCATCCATTTTAATAGCAGGTACCACAAAACTCAATCTGGCTTAACCAAGAGAGGGGTTTTTTTTTAATACCATTAATAGTTAGAAGAGGATATAAACACTGTAGAGGATTTATGTTTTCATGGGAATCCTGAGCACTCTTTAAAATAATTTCCTTTCCCTCTTCAGGCTAAAGGCTATATTTTATTTTATAGAAATTGTGTTTCTTGAAAATAGGGCAGGAGAAACCCAGTATCTGCTGTAGTTTGGGAAGAGTCCAGGCTGTGCAGAACCAGAAATCACACTTTAAAAAGTTTATAGCTGAAGACTGAATTGTATATACACACAATAAGATATTTAAGACTGCTTTAAATGATCCAGGGTTTAAACTATGAAATAACTTTTTTAATAACTTTGCCCTACATTCATGTATCTTTTGCCGAAAGCCACTGTGTACTATGATAGAAATGTTTATCTGTCCCCTATGGCAAACTACAATTTTTTTATCATTTCAGATTGCCAGTTTTGTTTTATCTCACAAAACCAGCCTGGTGCCAGCACTGCTCTGCAGTGTATGTGACCAGACATTCACTTCTGGTTAATTTTTAAGCAGTTCAAGCTGCGCAGAAGCCCGAACCTCAAGTATTTACAAAGGACTCTGAAGCCCCTAAATGTGTGGTTCCTATTTGGCACAAAAGGAAACCAACATGGAAAAAAGATAATTCCATGATGAAAACAATGCTGGGGAGATGGACTACAAAGCACTTTCTGCTCTCTGGTCAGGAGGCCTTAGTCACAGAGGGGGAGGTGCATGGGGGCCAGGAGTTAAAACTGCATTAGGAAAGCTTCAACCCTAAAGGGGAATAAATCATCCATCCTCCTGACAACTGGTCTGGACATGTTCCAGTGTAAACATACACTTTTTATGAAATAACTTTGTCTTGCTGGAACCACAGTGGAAATGGTTCGGGCCTGTCATGCTACCTTTGATATGATTCAGCCTTTTCAAGATTCCTAAAGATGTGATGTACTTGTGCTTCCACGCCAAATAATTATTTTCTCAGAAAGCCATAGCCCTGTTGGGACTGTGTCAGGACCTTTTCTTTCAGAAGAAGCAGGGTAAGGAGGTTCACCCTCCAGATCCCTTACTGGAACTGAAAGGCCATGCAACAGTGTCACCCTCAGGACAGATAAAAAGTCCACATTTGGCAAAATTATTTCACAATATGAGTTCTGCTCTGATCTGCAAAAAGGACAAGCAAGACAAAATGGCTTGGACCCAATTAGTGATATTTGCATTCTATTAGTATCTTTTATCACAATAATGAGGATTTAAATGCCTGATTAATTCTGCAGAAGCCTTCTTTGGTCCTTTTTTGCAGGAGGTAGTAAGATTGATACTGAGAAATGAGATGAGGCACTGGAGGTGACTACTGATGTGCAAGATGCATCCTCCCGTGGGCCTTGAGATAGATCATTTGTTCAGTCTTGCTGAATTAAATTTTGCCCTTGATTTCAGGAGTGCAAACCCTGATGGAGCCCACTGACACCAGCAGAAAGGTATTTCAGATGTATACCCATATGACTAAGGACAGGATTTGTGGCTCATGTGGTACAGTAACAGTAGTCAGGAGTCTATACAGCTGATGATGAAATCATGCAGAGGACAGCAAAAGCAAACAAATTTTTGAGAGTAAGACCATGTCACTGAGAAGGACCTCAGCCTATAGTAAATAGGAACCACAGTGCTGTTCATTCTTGTGCACCGCTATAAAACCTGGAAACTTTACAGTTGTCATGTCAAGCTACTCAGACCCCATTTTTACTGTCTCTGTACCCTTGCTGTATAGAGTGACAGGGTAAGATCTCAAACACTGAAGTATTAGAATACTGTCAAATACCCAGTCTGAAAACAACACTATTGCAAACTCAGCTATGCTAGTTCAAATTTGAGAGCAGAGTGTCCAAAGCTGTTTTATGCCCAGTGCAAATATAGGCCAATAAAATATTACAAGGACTTGTATGTAGCAAAAACCCAGTCTGGTGACTTTAATTCCACAGCGTGGGAGACTGCAGCCGAAGACTGGTGTGGCACGGATTAGGTGCTGATAACATCAAAGTCTGAGAGCAAAACCAGATTGCTGCTGCAGAGCACAGAGTGCCCCAGAGGGAACGGGTGTTCCGAGTCAAGGAAATTACATCTGCTGTACCTGTGGCTGCTCTTAGCTAGAGCAGCTGGCCTAATTTCTTATTAAAAAGATCTGCAAAAGCTGAATGCTTTGAGTTAACAGATGTTGTAGTCAGGACTTAGAATGAGTGTTTTGGGCATTCAGTAGTATAACTGCAACCAGAATTTGGCCTATTATTTCTAATAGAAGTTATCCAGCAGGCGTCAAACTGGCTATCCCAGTAGCTGTAGGCTCATGTTCTGTGGACAATTCAGCTAACGGCATGAGCAGTAAAACAGTTTAACAGTGCTGGTATTTGTATCACTACTGTGGTTCTCAGAGTCAGCAACCTTCTGAAAAGAGCAAGAGGGCTCCCACATCCTGGGGACAGTGCCAAGGCACAGCCTGAGATGAAAATAGCTTCCTAACACAATTCAGCTTCCTAAAGCTAGGGGAGCAAAACCAAATGAATAGTGTTAATTGGTAGGTTGACTGCTGGGAGACAATGGAGAATGAAAGAGGACCTCCCACTTTTGGCAGTTGTAGTGTGCTAAGGAGTCCTACGTGTAACGGGAAGCTGCACCCTCAGAGTTGCTCCTTAGACCACGTGCTGTCTATACTTGATACAAGTCTTCAGGATTTTCTTCAAATTCCATGGCTATCAAATTGCAGAACACGTGTTGCCTTAAGTCATACATACACATTTCTAACTCAATACATCCTTATGTCTGAAACCTCTTATGCCATACAGAATTAGGGAAGGACTCCAAAATTTGCTAGTAGAATGAACCAGCCTGTGCATCACAGCAGGATGTAGTCAAAGAAGGTGTTTAGTAGGTCACTTGTGTGTATATGCTGCTGTCACAGCAAATGCAGGCCAGACTTGCTGTGCCAGCTGTGGCTCAATAGCTCACTGTCTGTAGAAGTTTCACTGAGCTGATACTGAAGTTTCATGCACATTCACTCCTTTAGCCTATGTTGAATGCTCCTGTTCTGTCTGGCAGAATTCCTGAAGCAGAAGATGCTCTGGGAAATGTTCTTCCTCAGGGCAGACAGTATTTGGCTCTTAATTTTTTATGTAACCGGAAACCATATGTCTCAGTTTCTGTTTTACAATCATATCTTTGTCTTAGACCTAAATTTATCTATGTTCCACACCAGCCTCACTCAATGTTATTCACTGTATTTAATTACCTATTATTATGTGAAATTATTTTTGCCAGGAATGCTGAATTGTGCTACTGAGGTTAGAGACAATGTTGCTTGTATTACAGAAATTAATCCCAGATCACTTTAAGTTTCCCACACTATTATTTTGTGTCCTGTATCTGGTAAGCAATCTGAAAGTAATGCTGGAAATTTAGAAGTATTTTATCTGCTTAGCGGTCTTAATTGAATAAACACAACAGCATTTATAGGTGGTTGACAGCAATGAGTAGCTCAGCTGGAATTATTACTTCGTAAGTACTGACAGTGTCTTTAATTTGATATATGTCAGTGATAAACACAGTGCCTGTTCTGAGCAGAGAGACAGCCTCACTTTATGATGCTGATACCAGATCCAAGTGTGTAGATCTTTATCTTGTCCAGAATTGCAGTAAAGCTAGTAGAGATCTGTAGGAGCCAATCTGATTACAAGCTGGATGCCTGGAAGATAGGTGGATAGCACAAGGAGAGATCAACAGGTTGCAACACGCTGCCAGTAATTTTGTAATATATTTGGGCAAATGCAGGTGTCTGGATTTTGTGCTAGACTGAAGGTCCCACCCCAGCTAGCATTCCCCTGTGCTCAGGTTTGGTGGGACAGAGACCCACAGGAGGGCTGCCCTGAGGCCACCAGGCTGGCTGGCAGTGGTGTGGATCCCACCAGCCCTCCTCATCCCACTCAAGTCAACCCCCCCACTACCAGTCTCACTTCAGTCTCTTGTTCTGAAACATTCCCAGCAGATCCCTGCCAAACATCCATCTCATGGCTGGAAATATCAACGTGCAGCAAAACATACCCCTAAAGTGAGAATTTCTCAAGTGTTTCTGAAGAGGCCTGACTGAACCAACAAACACTCCCAGTCACCCCCCAGCTCTAGGTGACAGTTTGATACTTTCTTCTCATTATTTGTTATTAGTCCATTAGAGTTCTCATCCACAAATTGCTCTCTTGAATGTTTTTAATTAACAAAACAAAATTTTGGCTAATACTGGATTTTTTCAATCCAAGTAAACCAGCTTAAAATAAAAAATAAGCCGAAGCTCTGGCAAACACATTCAGGTCAGCCCTTCACTAGATAAATTGTGTAACTTTGGTACGGCTAGTCTCAAAGACTGGATCACAGTGCATAATATATTAAAAAATATTGGGAGAATTCCAGCATCAAGTATTAAGTGGGTAGTTGTAATTCCTGCAGGATAAAGAATGATAAAGAAACAAAATGCTTTAATCCTCCACAAATTTGTCTAACATTTAATCTAGCTACTAACCATATGATATTTCCTTTCTCAAGCAGTCTTAATTTGTTTTTAATTCTACTAATCAGGACTCTAAAACTAAGGGAGAAAGTGGAAATCATCAGCAATTATATTCATATTTCTTTGTAAAGCTACGGCTTATACGTGACATTCATATTCAGAGCTGTGCAGGAATCCTCAGTGTGGATCTATGCTTTCAGAATAATTCACGTTCACCCAGCAGGTCAGAGCCTGATCATCACACTAACACTGTGCACGCCTGTAGCACCTTTCATCGGATCATCTCAAATCACAAAACAAAGACAATTTAATACCAATGGAGCTTTTAACAATCTGTAAGCAGAATTCCCTTATAAGGCACAATAAGGCAGTAACTGTCTTTTCTCTCCAGTGCTTGCCCCTCCTATAAACATCCTCTCCATCTTCCCAGGTCCAGCTCCATCGAGCTGTTCTTCAGTTGGTCCCCTGGGTCAGCCAAGCCCCCAGGGCTCAGGCAGAAGGTTGTCTCTGCATCTGATAGGAAAGCGATGCACAGCTGGCTGTTGTCTGTGTCTTGCTTTGGCTACAGATTCAACATTTGAACTAGAGAATCGTCAGCTTTATGGACAATTTGCAGAGATAACGCAATGCATTGAGCTGCTATTACCGGGGTGAAAGCTCTGTTGATGGCAGCACAGCACTCAGACATACAGCACTGCTTACAATGATGTAGTGAGTGTTGTTCATCGCTAAGCACATCACTACACAGTGTCTTAAGTGTCTTAAGCTAATTCACTCCGATTAAATGAAAGTGTGTACAAAGGGACTGCATTAATTCAACTAAACCTTGCTAACTTACAATAATTTCCTTATATGGAAAGATGGACTAGATGACCTTTAAAGGTCCCTTCCAACCCAAGCCATTCTATGATTCTATACGGCCAAAGTTGCTGTCCTCTGCTGTCATGTCCCCATAGCGCACAGCCATCATCATACCTAGGGCTCTTAAGCAGGATTGGTAAAATGGAAGGAGATGTTGCAGTGTACAACACAGATAGCGTATCCTGTTATCCTGCAGGAATGCCAGGTAGCAGATCAGGCTGCAAGGGGTAGGTAATCTGAACTGTTTTGCCTGCACTGAGGCAAGAAAAGGCCAGGACATTTAAAGAAGAGTAACTAAAGCACTGCACATCAACCTTGTATCTTGCCTGGTAGTAACCTGTCTGTGTAACGCTAGTTTGTCCTAAACAACAGCCTTACCAAAATGACCAACGATGCCTTTATGAGGCTTGTCTGCTCTCACACAGCAGGCCAACAAAACCCCCTCATTTTCAATCTTCTGTTTCAATCATTAGACAGTACTACTACGCTTTAATTAAAATTCTTCTCCCTCTGCCTTACCCTGAAAAGGATAATTAATTATCTCTTTGTAGCAATTGCTCTTAGTGCCTGATGCTACTGAAACAGATTCTACCTTATAATTTTAAGTGCGACCATAATGTCACATTATGATCACTTAAAATAGCGATAAAATTGTTTTTTCTAAGCCAGTGCTGAACAGCATGCTCTTGCTGCGACTCCATTAGCAGCAGGCATATGCTGCTGCTGCAAAGAGGAAAGCAGGTGTGGAAAATGTCTCACTTCAACATGCACTTAACTGTATATATAGAGAGCAATTCCCTTTGGAATGAGCATGGGCTTTTCACATATACTGAGGTGTTGTCCTGTCTTAGGGCTTGAGCTGGACTTTGAATAAAAAGTCTTTTGGTTAGAGAATTCAGGTGTTTCTCCTTGAGTAAATCTATGTATTTGAAAGCATATAATTGGGTCATAGGCTGTCACTGTTTTCTGCCCATAGGTTCAGAACTTTGGGCTGAAAATAAATCAGTTCTGAAAATTATCCTATTAGACTCATCACACAAACCTTGATTCCCAAATGCTGCATGGAAATAGGAGACTGTTTAGCTTTTATGCCCAACTATTCTGTGATTCCTCTTTGAAGCCTGTAGAGGGTGTGCTCTCCATTTCAAATTAGGATTGAATGTCTTTCTGCAAAGTGGTAATCTAGCTCAAACAGAAGTTATAAATTAGCACAAAGTCAGAAAAGATGACAACCAGAGTCCCTTTTGGAATTAAAAATCTATCGGTCTCACTGCAAGATCTCACAGCGTATGGTCATTGTCTTCCTCTGTAGCTCAGTTGTGAGTGAACATGAAGCTATTGGCCTCGCTTCAGACTCTTGTTCTGAAGCCTTGGGAACCATATTAAAATAAAATTTAGCAGAGACTGTGCAGCTCTAGTCTCAATTCTTTAATGAGGAATGAGATCCTCTTTTTGAAAAGAAAATTGTTCTTGACAAAACCACTGCAAAGTCTACATCACTTACAATTTTAGTGATGAAAGTGTATCAGCAGGTACTACAGTTTATGAGTCATCCCACAGGAGTACTTAGAAATCCCAAAGTAGATTACAGCACCCAGGAGTCTCAGGAAGACATCCCTGAACAGTGGCTTTGTCTTGAACAGCTCATTATCTAAGTAGGGAAGACAAAATATGGAATAAAGGAATATTCTTCTCCCCAGTTAGCAGATGGGGAAGGGAATGATAGCAATTATGTTGCCCCAGTTACAACATGGAGACTGTGGCAGAGCCAGAAACTGAAACTAGAGCTCCTGGGTCTCACTCCAGGTATTTAGAAGCAAGTCCCAAAACTTTAATTCTGAGGATCTGTCTCTCTGTTGACCCTTGCTCAGTCAGGTACAGCTGTATGGCATGAGTGGGAGAGAGTGGCAGTCTTCTGCACCCGTCCAGCCCTTGCTCTCTAGGAGGGTAAATAACTGATTTATTGTGGGACACCCAAGACACAGTAAACAGAAGTTGTTTTCAGTTCCATAGAAATTATTCTTTTATTTGTTCATTTTTAGGAACATGTTTCCAGCCAACCTTGTTGAGGCCACATTCAAGCAGGTAAGTGGCTATATTCCTTTTACCACTGATGGAAGAGATGAGCCAGCATCATATAAAACATGTATCTTCATAAAACAGAATCCAGATACAGACATTGTGCATTATTTCAGATACTGTTAGTACTGTCAGCATTTAGGAATTAATGAGTCCCTTTCCATTAGCCTCAGCAGCCTCGGTATCTGAAGACAAAACAAACTAGCATAAAATGCACAGTGTCACTAGAGAATAGACATGCACACGTATGTCAGCTCCACCTCCACCTCTGAGGCCAGATCTTTGAGGACCTTGAGAAAGGTGCTGTGGGGAAGCAGAACAATTTATGCCAGTATGCCTGAAGCATGGTTTCTCTTACCATTGGACTGCAGTCACAGAGTAGCTG